>NW_024070186.1:4982054-5282111 GCF_014754425.2 Oryx dammah | reverse complement strand
CCCCCCCCCCCCCCCCCCCCCCCCCCCCCCCCCCCCACATGTACACCCATGGGTGATTCATGCCGATGCATGGCAAAACCCACCACAATATTATAAAGTTATTATCCTCCAATTAAAATAAATAAATAAATTTTTTAAAAGAAATGCACAATTTGCCAGAAAAAAAATTGAAAAAAAAATTTTTTTAATAAAAAATGCAAGTTGTTTTCAAAGACATTGTTGGTGCTTTAGATGGCACCACAGAAGATTGTGTTTTTGTGATCATAAAAATCAATAAGGATTTCTGGACTCAGATTGTTTCCAAAGTGGTTCTCTTTCCACATGAAAGAAAGTGAGACTGGAAATTATAGAAAATGCACTTTCAGATGATTAATGAAGAGGACGTGTGGAACTCCAGTCAGCAGGACTCATATCCAAGAAGCCTTGGTCCTACACAAAAGACTGGCAAAGTCATGGTCACTTATTAAGTTTTAAGCTGAATTTTTAAAATTCAAGAATGCTTGTGTCTTTTTAGAAATAATCTCCTGCTTTAAGTGGCTTACCAGTTGGTCAATTCATACCCTGATCCCTACAGCTCCTACTGTAAAGATACATGTATTTTCATCAAATTCTTTGTTAAAAGGGATGAGGGGTAAGACAGGAGGAGGCAAGAATGTCCACTTTTTCTTTCACATCTTCTGCTATTGGCATCAAAATAAAGATTTTATGTTTTGTTTCTGTTTTTTAATGAATTGACTCCATAATCTTTCCTTGGATTAGGGGTAGAGGAGGTGAGTGACAGGAGCAAACAAAGATTTTAAAGAAATCAAATTTTTTGAAAAGGTGTTCCTACCTTCTTGCAGGGCCAAGCCCATCCCAGACACAAAAGCCCTTCTGCCCGCAAGCTCAGGACACAGCTGGTTCTTAATCTTGCTTCCCACAACAGCAAGTTGCAAAAAAGATTCCAGGTGGATGACATGCTTCCAAGAGGGATATGATGCTATCTTTTCCAGGTCCATGCTCTCCAAGGAGAGCTGGGAGCCCACTGCATAGATGGTCACCCCCGCCTCACAGAGGAGGGAAGCCAGTCTGGACACATTGTCCTGGGAGGAGCCTGCCGTGATGACCACAACTACCTGCTGCACACCTTGCTGGGACCGACTGCCCTTCTCCTGGATGAAAACCTCATTCCTTAAGAAATCCAAGGTAACACCAGTCTTATTCTGTCCTGCTCTTCCCCTGTGAGTTAGTTTGTCCAGATGCTCCAAGATCTTGACTCGATTCTGAAATGCATCCAGAGAAAACTCAAGTCGCTGTTCCTCGCTGTAGAAGACCAAGCCAACCCGGACGACATCCAGATGGACACTGAGAGATCTGATGGTGGTCTTTAAGAAACTGACAACTTTCTGGAAATTCGATTGCTGAGCCCTGCTAAATTCCTCAATGAGGAATACCAAGTCAGCCGGGATAGCAGTCAGACACTCTAGAAACAGAAAGAAGGGCTTAGTATGAGAACAGAGGAATAAAGACAACACTCTTTCTGTATACAAAGGCAGTATTATGCTTTGTATTTATACACTGTATATAATATATAATAATAATATATCTTATACTAACTTATACTCATCCTTACTAGAATTTGGTGGAAGCCTTTATGACCATCATTTGGCATGATGGTCAAAGAACATCATGGGGTTCAAAATTTCCCCCGTGAAAATGTGTTCATATCACTTGTCAAATATGTAAATATACGAATATCCACAAGAAAGTGCTTTAAGACCATTTTTCAATTCATCTAAGTCCATTAGAAGCATCTGAGTCTTGCTTGCCTAGTTTTTTCCTTCACTTTTCTGGTTTCAGGAAACCTTGGGTCAAATTATCTTTTGAGAGGCCTGGGCAGCTCTATGACAGTTGAGAGAAAGGAGGGATTGATCACTTCTACTTGTGGGGATGCTCTGGCAATAAGGGAACTTAAGACCTAAAGGATAAAGTTTTGACTGTGGGCATTTCAGGTTGATGGTATAATGTATCCAAGGGCAGAGACAGAGGTGGGAAAGGATGACCCATACGTAGCAAATGCTGAGTAGTTCCGCTTGACTGGTTCAGTTCAGTTCAGTCGCTCAGTTGTGTCTGACTCTTTGTGACCCCATGATCTGCAGCATGCCAGGCCTCCCTGTCCATCACCAACTCCAGGAGTTCACTCAAACTCATGTCCATTGAGTTAGTGATGCCATTCAACTATCTCATCCTCTGTCGTTTCCTTCTCCTCCTGCCCTCAATCTTTCCCAACATCAGGGTCTTTTCAAATGAGTCAGCTCTTTGCTTCAGGTGGCCAAAGTATTGGAGTTTCAGCTTCAACATCAGTCCTCCCAATGAACACCCAGGACTGATCTGACTTTAATTAGAATGTATAAACGGGCTTAGCAGGAGATAAGGCTCAGTGGTTCTTAACCAACAATGGTACCCATCCCCAGGGGACATTTGGAAATAACTGGTGTTGTTTTGCATTGTGATAAGGTTCATTCAAGGATGCTACTGGAAGGGACCAGGGATGTTAGACTTTCAACAATGTATAGAACAATTCTACATTATGAATTCTATCACCCAAAATGTCATTAGCCTCTCCCTTGAGCATCTTGAATGTCAACCCTAAAGTGAAAGTGAAAGTGAAGTCACTCAGTCGTGTCTGACTCTTTGCGACCCCATGGACTGTAACCTATCAGGCTCCTCTGTCCATGGGATTTTCCAGGCAATAGCACTGGAGTGGATTGCCATTCAACCCTAAAGAATGACTTTATTCGATCTCTAGGAGAGAAGACTGAATGCTCCTTTTTCTGGAAAAGGCATAAAGCAAATTGGATTATTGTTCAGAAATATTCACTGCCTACACTTCCATGAGAGGAATATACTTTCTTACTCCACTAATGATGACATAGCTATATGACTTGCTTTTGCCAGGGGAATGTTACTAGATGATAAAGCAGATCTGAAAAATGCTTTTTCAACCGGGTTTTCTCTCTTATACCTCTGTAATTACCATGGAAAGGATATGTGCAGGCTAGCCTAATGATCTCAGTAGGAAAGTGACATCTATGGAGCACAACCAAACGTAGATCAGCCAACCCTCAACCAAATCCTCATCTGTGAATAAGCCCAGGCAAGATCAACAAAGCCCAACGAAGTTGAGCCCAACGAAGATCAGCTGACCTCCAGCAGATCTGTGAATACAAATAATTCTTTTCAGCCATTGACTTTTTGCATGGCTTCTTATGCAGCATCCTTGTCAGCACAGTTAACTAATATAAGGCATGCGCTTGAAGCAAACCCATGCCTCCTTCTCTTCCCCATCCAATGGTCCTCCTGTCTACTAACCGAGAAACCCAGAATGCCCCCTTCTCTGCTCTTTCCCCAGACTTTCGTAATATGAGTGCCCCTACCCCCCGCCAGTGGCTCACACACCTAGTGACCAACCCTTACCTACTATAGGCTCTGTCTTGGCTTCCTGCTTGGTCTCAAGCTGTCCAGTGCCTTGGATCACCCCACTCACATCCTGTATTACCTGTCTAACCCCATCTTGCCCTTGCATATCATACACAAGGGGTGGGGTCCCCACTGCCTCTAATTCTCTCTTGTCAAAGTCTTGAACACCCACAGACACGACTTGCACGCCTTTCTCCCTCAATGTCTGCGCAGCTTCGTGGACCTCATCCTCAGATTTGCCTGAAGTGATGACCACGGCATATTGGGGTATGCCCTGGAGAAACCGGCTTCCCGTTGCCTCCTGGAAGAAGGTCTGATGAAGGTATCTCAGAGCTTTGCCTGTCCTCCTGGAGCCTCCCCGGAGCACAGAGTGTCCATGAATGTGAGTCATCGTCTCATCCTGGGTCTGGTAAGTGTTGAGTAAAAACTCAGTGTGACCCTGGCCAGCATACTGAGCCAGACCACTCTGGTACTTGTCCCTGCCAACATCCAGCATGCACACCACTCCAGAGATGACATTCTGCATCCACTGGAAATTGGTCTGCGATGTGTTTTGTGGGGTGTCGGCAAGAAAGACCACACCCACATAGCGCTGAGTAGATAGTGGAGTTAGAGAGGGGCCAGAGAAGGGGGATACATCAAATAAACAGGTCATGAAAATACAAGGATGGTTTTCTGTGGGGCATATAAGAGGGAGAGGTATTATTTTTATGTAACACTGTATGTATTGCATTTTTATCGCCTCTGTGAAAAACTCTATCACAAGGTTCTCTCCCTCCTATAGCCTATACTGTCTGCTCTTCTGACTAAAGTATCTTTCAATTCTTCTTCTTTATTAAATATCTTGCTTACAAAACTATTGAATTTAACTATAGGATAATGGATGTTTTGAATTCACAAAAGAAAGAAGTTTAATTATAAATTATGTTACTCATATGTATAACTTGCACCAAAGGCTAGTTTTTTTTAACATTATAATGTATTTTTCACTACATATATAACATTTTATAGTTTTACTTTAATACAAGAAACTATAATAAACAATAGGTCCAAATCTCACCACTAGATAAACTCTGGAATCACCCTTTCTAGGTGGTCTCACCTTCAAATTCCACCAACAGAGTAAAGAATACTATAAAGCATTTTAGTTTTTGCTTTTCTCAAAAGGGAAAAATGGTATTTCGTTATTGTTTTAATTTGTATCAATGTAAGTGATGTTCTCTGTTCTTAGTTATGGCCAACAACGCTTGATACACCTAATTTATGGCACTTTAAAATACACTTATTGGATAGAGCTACATATTACATGCAACTCAAGATATGAGATAATCTCAGTCATGTATACATGAATAATAATTAAACTTTAACAACTTACTCTTCAAAAAAAAATTATTCTTCAACCAATGGAGGAAGCAAGGGAAGTTAACATATGCTGGGCAGTTACTTTGTGCTCGAGGCTTTATACATTTGTATCTATTTTAATCCTCATAAATCTCCAGGTTGCACAGATGAGGAATCTGAAGTGTAAGAAGTAAAGCTATCTGGGCATGCTCACACAAAAAGCAAGTGGCAAAGACAGGATTTTAAAAAAATGTCTCTGGCCTCCGGATCCCACGCTATCTCCTCTGAACAGTATGATAGCATGTTCTTTTCCACCCACAAGAGCTCCATCCTCAAGCCCTGGCTCATCCAGGCAGTCTCCCCAGGAGATGCAGTGATTCCCTCCCGCTCGGTGTATCACGGTTCCTGCTGGAATCAGGCATCCTAGTTGGAATGCTGGCCTTTCGGGAGCCCTCTTACCTCAGATCTGGCCCTCCACAGCCAAGCACAGAGTCTGGAGGATGCTTCCTGAGAAATCCTGCAGGATGTTGTAGTTTTCATTGTTGAAGAGAAACTTCTCCAGCAGCTTACTGGCTATGGTTTGTAGCTCCCGGACATCCTGGACGTTGACCCCTACCACATACACCACAACCCCGTAACATTCTTTTTGGCTTCCCTGATTGCTCAGTTGGTAAAGAATCCACCTGCAATGCTGGAGACCCAGGTTTGATTCCTGGATCGGGAAGATCTGCTGGAGAAGGGATAGGCTACCCACCAAAGTATTCTTGGGCTTCCCCTGTGGCTCAGCTGGTAAAGAATCCGCCTGCAATGCAGGAAACCTGGGTTCAATCCCTAGGTTGCAAAGATCCCCTGGAGAAGGGGAAGGCTACCCACTCCAGTATTCTGGCCTGGAGAACTCCATAGACTATATAGTCCGTGGGGTCGCAAAGAGTCAGACACAACTGAGTGGCTTTCACTTCACTGGAACATTCTTTAGAAGTACCCTTCTTGGGAACTGGGATGATTTTTCCAGTCCTGTGGCCACTGCTGGGTCTTCCAGATCACTGCCTTGTCGTGGTGGTGGGGCTTGCGTAACAAAATGAAGCTATGAGCCATGCTGCATGGGGCCACCCAAGACAGGCGAGTCATACTGGAGAGTTCTGACAAAACAAGACCCACTGGAGGAGGGAATGGCAAACCACCCCAGTGTACTTGCAGTGAGAACCTCATGAATTGTATTAAAAAGACAAAAAAAAAACTAGACACACAACTATTTCTAATTATTTCTAAATGCCATGAACTGATATCAGACATCTGTGGACTACATTCATCTCACACCCTGCCAGGTTTGAGCCGCTAGTTCCTGCTTTCTTTACCCCTTCCCATCATTCCAGGGCGTCTCACCAATGAGAGGAGCAAATACTGATCCCTGGGACACAGTGGTGAACAAAAACAGACACCACTTCCTGTCATGAGGCTGCAAAAATGCCCGTTCCCCCAAACTCCTGGTTTATTCCTTAAGATTAGTAGATGCACACTATGGTGATGGTGAAGTCGCTCAGTCGTGTCCGACTCTTTGCAACCCCGTGGACTGTAACCTACTAGGCTTACTATGCATAAAATAGACAACCAACAAGAATCTGCTACATAGCATAGGGAACTGTATTCAATATCACGTAATAAACTAGAAGGGGAAAGAATCTGAAGAAGCATATACATGTGTATGTATAAAAAGCACTTGGCCGTACATCTGAAATTAACACAGCATTGTAAATTGACTCTCCTTCAATAAAAAATAAAATTAAAATATTAATAATTTACTTAAATTTGTCAAATTTAAGTAAGCAAAACCTATAAACAAAACCAATAAACAAAACCTCGGTGTGATGGCAGTTTCCTAATATCTACATTAACGAGAGAATTTTCTAGAATTGGAGAAAGCGTGCCCACAGTCTTTGCTCTGGAACTGTCAGTCTGCCAGTCTTGAATCCTTGCAAGCCACCTGACAGAGACTGGGTGACAAAGAGGAGCTAAGAGTTCTTACACAAGAGCTGTGCTGTGCTTCATCCATCAGTCGTGTCCAACTCTTTGCAAATCCATGAACTGTAACCCGTCAGGCTCCTCTGTCCGTGGGGATTCACCAGGCGAGAATAGTGGAGTGGGTTGCCATGCCCTCCTCCAGGGGATTTTCCCAACCCAAGGACCGAACCAGGTCTCCTGCACTGCAGGCAGATACTTTACCGTCTGAGTCACCAGGGAAGCCCAAGAATACTGGAGTGGGTAGCCTAGCCCTTCGCCAGGGGATCTTCCTGATCCAGGAATCAAACTGGGGTCTCCTGCATGGCAGGCAGATTCTTTACCAGCTGAGCCACCAGGGAAGCCCACAAAAGAGCTAAGTACCCCTTAATCCCATCTCACCACCCCAGGTGGGCATGAAGTTGATAAAGGAAAAAGTGCACAAAGCTAGAGATCAACTAAACCCCACGGTGTTGGTGGCGTGGCCACCCGTTCACTGGGACTAGATCAGGAGAGTTTGGAACTAAAAAATCTAAATTAGAACCCACTGGAATGACTAAAATTAATAAGGCTGACAATATGAAGTGTTGATGAGAATTTGGAGCAAGTGGAACCTACATGTAGCTGGTGGGAGTGTAAATTACTATAATCATCTTAAAAAACTGTCTTTAAAACTGATCATATGCATATCTTCTGATTCAGCAATCCCCTTCCCAGATATCTACCCAGGAGAAATGAGTGCTTGTGTCCACTAACAGCCAGGTATAAAAAACATGTACTTAGCAACTTTATTCATCACAGCTCAAAACTGGAAACAACCAAATGTCTACTAAGATGAGAGTTCTCTGGTGGTCCAGTGGTTAGGCGGGCCTTCCCTGGTGGCTCAGTGGTAAAGAATCTGCCTGCAACTCAGGAGACCCCGGTTTAATCCCTGGGTTGGGAAGATCCCCTGGAGAAGGAAATGGCAAGCCACTCCACTATTCTTGCCTGGAGAATCCCACGGACAGAGAAGCCTGGCAGGCTACAGTCCATGGGGTCGCAAGAGTCGGACGTAATTGAGTGACTAAACCACCACCAGCACCAGCGGTTTAGGACTGAGCGCTTTCACTGCCAGGGCCTTGATTCTGTCCCGGGTCAGGGAACTGAGATCCCATAAGCTGGGAGGCACAGCACCAAGAATGGAATGATAAATTATCCCATATGCACACAAATGAATATCATAGTTTTAAAAAGCTAAACCAAAACTATGGATAAATCTCTAAGATATAATGATGAGTTAAAGAAACTGGACTAAAAAAGCACACAACTGCATGAAATCAAATAACAGGTAAAACTAATTTACAGCGAATGAAGTTAGAATAGCTTTCATTTCTGGGAGAAGGGAGATACTGCCTAAGCAGTGACACGGGGGAGTCTTCTAGGATGTAGGAGACGTTTTCTATTTTAAATTGGGTGCAGTTAAATGGGCACACAAATGTAAGCATTTATTGAGGTATACACATTAAGACTGGTGCACTTTTCTAAATGATTATTATAACTAAATTTTTAAAGCTTGAGAATTCTTATGGCATATGTAATTTGGAGCTGGATAAACTAGCAAAATAGTGACTATTACTAAATTTTATAAGAAATTGTTCAGACTATTGACTCCTATAGCAATCCCTAGAACTTGAGGGAGGGGACTTTGGGAAGTGATATATATATATATATATTAATATTTTATTTGTTGCATTTGTATGTTAATCACTCAGTTGTGTCCAACTCTTCTAGATCCCACAGACTGTAACCCACCAGGCTCATTTGTCGATGGAATTCTCCATACATGAATACTGGATTGGGTAGCCATTCCCTTCTCCAGGGGATCTTCCTGACCCAGGGATCGAACACAGGTCTCGTGCATCGTAGGCAGATTCTTTGCAGTCTGAATCATAGTATATCACTTTCCAAGGGATTATGAATATTCTTTGTATATCACTTTCCAAAGGATTATGAATATTCTTTGTATATCACTTTCCAAGGGATTATGAATTTTCTTTGTATATCCCTTTCCAAGGTATGTGTGTGCATGTTTCATTTTAAAAGAAAACAAACATAATTCGGCAAACACAGGGATAGTCTGCTCAGAGCTCCAAGAAAGAACTCAATGCCCAGCTATGGCTAGCTGCTGACCTCCAGATGTTAACCCCTTTCACATCTGCTTCAGTTCTCAGCACAGAGTATGCTCATCCCTGAAAAACCCCCAGCCAATAACCTAGCAAGGCAGCAATACCAAGCCTGGCCACGTGTGCCCAAAGCGGGACACACCCCCAGGGCAGTGCTTGCTGGGAGTCCCCATGAGACTGAACAGCTATTGTCAGGCCTGCATGGCAGGCAGACAGCTCTCCTTCCCAGGCTTTATTCCTCCCACTCTCTCTCACTAACTTTCCAAGTAAGGTTCCTTTTTGTCCATTTCAACCTCTCATTTTTTCATTTTTCTAAATTCATCTTTAATGAGAGGATAATTGCTTTACAATGTTGAGTTGGTTTCTGCCACTCAGCTACGTGGTGAATCAGCCATAGTGTTAGTAGCTCAGGCGTGCCCGACTCTTTGCGACCCCATGGACTGTAGCCCTCCAGCTCTTTTGTCCATGGGATTCTCCAGGCAAGAATACTGGAGTGGGTCACCATTCCCTTCTCCAGGGGATCTTCCTGACCCAGGGATCGAACAAGTGTCTCCTGCATGGCAGGCAGATTCTCTACTGTCTGAGCCACCAGGGAATCAGCCGTAAGTACACATATATCCCTTGCCTCCTGAGCCTCCCTCCTGCCTCCCCATCCCACCCCTGCAGGTCATCACAGAGCCTGGGCTGAGTGCCCCGTGCTGCACGGCAGCTCCCCACTAGCTGCCTCACTCACACACGGCAGCGCATACACTTCAATGCTCGTCTCTCAATCTGACCCACCCTCTCCTTTCCCGAGATTCCCTGAGAACCCAACATGTGACATATGAACAGAACACCGCCAACATACTGCTTGAGAAGCAAATGTTCCAGTCTGAAATGCACTGATGGAAAGTCTTAGGATAATGCTGCCAACAAAAATATATTAGCCATGTTGATGGAAATAATCAGTAAGCAATCTAACAGGAAAATAAAAGTTATTTATGCACCAAACTGAGAACTGCTACCTGGGATACAGCCTCTCAGATAACTCTGAGGAACTGCTCCAGAGAAGTATGGTATATCTTGTCAGAAAAAGAACATCAAACAAGTCAAGGATTCATTCCTTAAAGGTTTAAAAAAAAAAAAAAAAACAGACCAGCTGCACCCAGAGAGTCAGCATGACCTTGGTACCTGGGAAGGGAGTCTTATCATCAAAGGAAGACCAGCATTGTATCCCAGGAAGGGAGGCATTTAATCTGTTCTTTATTTCTGGTCAGTGTTCAATCTTCTTTAATAATTAAAGCAGCAAAAATAATGAAGTGGCCAAATTATAACTGCTAAAATCCCCAGATTGTATGTGTGTGCGCGCACGCGCCCGGCACGTGCTTTACTCTCTGCAACCCTGTGAATTCTGTAGTCAAATCCAAATTTAACTGGCTTGAAAGAGATGATTCAGAAAATGACTAATTTTCACACCAGGAAGCTGTATCATTTTCTCTTTTTCTACCTGACTGTTATCACTTTTCCCAAGAAGAGTAAATTTTCATTCCTCTAAGTCAGTTATTTAATCTGAACCTCTCTATCGGTTTCTACCATGTTTTATGAACATCAATTATTTTCCTTATTGCTGCAGGAAAAAAAAAATCCTTTGTTTGAATTTATTGTATAGTCCCCACATTTATTGTATCTCTTTTCAAGAGAAAGTGCTTCTTCTCAATTAACAATTTCTTCAAAATTCATATAATTTTTATGCTTTTGGCTAGTTTTATTTTTTAAATTAATTTTTATTAGAGTATAGTTACTTTACAATATTGTCTTAGTTTCTACTGAATGCATGCAATTTTAGTATTATTTATGCTATTATGTCTTTGAATAAATAAATGAGTGAATAAAAAAATTAAAGCAGATGTGTAATGTATGTTTGATAGGCCACAAACAGCCTGCTTAAGTTACCATAAAATTTTAGTTAAATCATATATAAACCAAAATGACTTCCCCATACCTCAAAGTGTAAAAATTTATTTCATCAGCCACATGTGTAATTCTAAATTTTCTAGTAAGCATAATGTTCCGTAGAACAAATATTTTAAAAAGAAACAAAACCGGTGAAGCTGAATTTTTAAATATATTTTATTGAATCCAATATATTTAGCATGTTATTTCAACATGTCATCAGTAGAAAAATAATGAGATATCTTGCTTTCTCTTTTGTGCTGTCTTTGAGATACGGTATAAATTGTATGATGCAGCACGTCTCAGTCTGGACCAGGCACATTTCAGGTGCTTCCGAAGAGGAGACGTCTGTCCCAAACAGAGGCTGGGGAGTGCTGGTGACGAAGGGAAAGCGTGGAATCACAGAGCGAATCAACAGCACTGCTTCCTTCTGAAGGTCTGAGGCAGGAGCGCCGCCACACCGGCCCTTCGCCGCTTCCCTTCTGCGGGGTAAATCACTGCGCACGCCGCTTCGGTCGTGCTCGACTCTGCGCCGCCTCGCGGCCTGTGGCTCTCCAGGCTGCCCGGTCCGTGGGCTTCTCCCGGCAAGAACACCGGAGTAGGTGGCCACGCCCGCGCCCAGGGGAGCTTCCCGACCCCGAGTCGCTTACGCCTCCCGCATCGGCAGGCGGGTTCTTTACCACTAGCACCGCCTGGGCAGCCCTGATCCCATAGGCAGGTCATTACCAGATAGCAAACTTGGGCTTGCTTCCGCAGACTCACGACGGTGCGGCCACCTGACACGCCACTGTCCCCTTCGTTTCTACTTCCGTCACCGGGCAGAACCGTCGGCGACACTGCTGCCTACGTGGGTAACCCAGCCGTTGCGCTCTGAGGGCGGCCGAATGCTGTCCAGCGGGAGGAGGTGGTCGTGGACCTCTTTGGGGATCTCAAAAATTATGGACTGTATTTCAGGGAAAATAAAAGTCAACAGAATTTTGCATCTAATTGCATGGTATTCACAATACTCCTGAAGCAGTATATACCCCCCTAAGATCATCTATCTAGTCTCCACTTTGGGCAGCGCTTATGGTAAAGAACCCAGTCTGTCAATGCAGGAGACTGGGGTTTGATCCTTGGGTCAGGAAGATCCCCTGCAGGAGGGCATGGAAACCAACTTTAGTATTCTTGTCTGGAGAGTTCCCTGGACAGAGGAGCCTGGCGGGCTACAGTCCGTACAATCGTAAAGAGTCAGACACAACTGAAGCACACACGCAGTCTTTAGTTTATTGTTTCTTCCATAGAATGAAGCCCAATTTCCTTTAAACACCAAGCGAGGTCTCCCGTGATCCAGTCCCTGCCACTGGCCTTGCCTCCCGCTGCTTGTCCACTGTTCACAGGCATTCCCTGCATTCTTTTGAAATGACGTTGACTCGCTTTGCAGTTTCTCTCTGCATTCACACATCTTGTTCTCTCTACTAAAAAACCTTTCTTGCTTCCCAGGTGTACCCCTCTGCAGCTCAAATATCACCTCTGAAAAACCTTCCCTGACTCATCTTCTTACCATCATTAAGTCAGTAACTTCTGCTATGCATATGCTCCCATTCAATACTTCTAACCTCACATTTGGTACTCTTTGATACAACTGTTTGCTTAAATGTCTGTCTGCTTCCACAAAACCGTGAGCATCTTTAGAGTAGAGCCTGTGTTTTCCACATTGTATTCCTCTCACCTTGCATAGTATCTGGAATCAACTGATGTTGATAAAATATTGTATACAAAAATAGAATTATCTAACCTTCAGAAACAGCTTAAACAGTGAGATGCTGGCAGATATGTACAAATTTCACATATTCATCTTATACCAAGGATATTTGCTTGGGTCTTGAAGAAAGCTTGATTTCCTAGAAAGTTTAAATGTGAGAAGAAAAAAAGCATTTTTCTCTGCCTATTCTTTCCCTTTTATTTAGAAGTGAATTCTGGACGATTATTTAAAAAAAAAAAATCAAGTCAACAAATATTAAAGGAACACCACCTCTGTTGAGAGTACATTTTCCTCTGTTATCTGGTTCCTTCCTGAAAAGCCGTGTACAAGTCCACAACCATGCAATGTACCAGGACACGGGGAGACAAGAAAAAAAAAACTAGATGATGACTCACTGAGATGGAGAATTTTGTTAACATACCAAAGGTAGGCAATCTTGTCCACATTAGGTGTCCTCACTTCTGTGTGATTAGAAATTATATTATCCGGTAGTTAAAATTGTAAACTGATAAATTTTGCTACTTTTAAAAAATTTATTTTATTGAAGCATAGTTGACTTACAATGTTGTGTTTATTTCTGTCATACAACAAAGTGATTCATATATACACACATATATTCTTTTTCATATTCTTTTCTATTATGGTTTATTGCAGGATACAGAATATAGTTCTCTGCCATACAATAGAGCATTGCTATTTATTCATCCTATATATAACAGTTTGCGTCTGCTAAACCCAAACCCCCAATCCTTCCCCATATCTTCCCCCTTAGCAACCACAAATCTGTTCTCTATGTCTGTGAGTCTCTCTTTCATACGTAAGTTCAGCATCATATTTTAGATACAACATATAAGTGATGTCATACGATATCTGTCTTTCTCTTTCTGACTTACTTCACTTAGTATGATAATCTCCAGGTCTTATACATGTTGCTGCAGACAGCATTATTTCATTCCTTTTTATGTCTGAGTAGTATTCCACTATGTATCCATTCATCTGTGGATGGACACTTAGGTTGCTTCCATGTCTTGGCTATCATAAATAGTGTTGTTACTGATACCGCTAGGTGGTGTTTCGAGGACAGCGGGACTTTGATGAGCTCCAGTCTCAGTGCAGAAAGAGTTTGCCAAGAAGCAAAGTGATAGATAAGTGATTTATTAGACTAGGATGTTGTGGGACGTGCAAGTGGGCGTAAAAGAGGGGAACGCACCTGAGAACTTAGTGGGCTACAGCTTTAAAGTCCAAGGAAAAGTAGGCTGGGGGAAAGACCACCTTCTTCCTCACCTCGAGTAGAATATCATGACTCTATTGTCAGCTCTTCCTTCGTGTCAAGCAGGGGAGTTTTCTTGTCCCTATGTAATCAAGTGTGGACTGTCATGGCACAGTGGAAATGAACAAAAAGGCGGTGACATATACTATAAATGGTAAATCATCTCAGGTTCTAGTATAATCTCACCCTTTGCTTATACTTCTGTTTTTAATGCATGCAGAGAACCGTGCCCTGGGGATGATTAACTTACTGAGCTCACTGCGAACGATGTGGGTCTCAGACCACTGTCGCTTCATTGCTTTGGGGCATGTTTCATGCTTCTGTTGCGTGGTTTTGCTGCTGAGCAAATCTGCTTGGTTTTGTGGTTAAGCAAGCCTGCTTTCTTGGGTAATCATTAACTTACAGGGTTTCCCCACTTTTTCTTTCCTTACAATCCCCTCGTGGGATTAACTATTAAATCACACACATCGTCCCTTTATTCTGTCTCTATCACTGTGAACATTGGGGTGCATGTATGTTTTTAATTATAATTTTGTATAAATGTTACCAAGTCCAAGCTTGCTCTGCCCGTCACATGACACGTCAATGAACCTGAGAGATGAGTGCTGAGGCAACGAAAAGGGCTTTATTTGGAAAGCCAGCTGACTAAGAAGACATCATCCTAGTGTCTCAAAACAACCACCTTGCTGGGGTCTGGATGCCAGGTTCTTTTATAGAGTCAGAGAGAGAGAAGCAATGAGGGACTAAAGTCAAAAGGCAGAACACAGAGGGAGAGGCAGTGAGGAAGTAAAGTGAAAAGGGTCTTCAGTCTCGCAAAACATCTCTGGGAAGGGCCAAGATTTGGCAGGCTTTCTTATCTCTCCTTGCTATTCTTTGGAACTCTGCATTCAAATGAGTATGTCTTTCCTTTTCTCCTTTGCTTTTCGCTTCTCTTCTTTACGCAGATATTTGTAAGGCCTCATCAGACAGCCATTTTGCCTTTTTGCATTTCTTTTTCTTGGGGATGGTCTTGATCCCTGCCCTCCTACACAATGTCACAAACCTCCTTCCATACTTCTTCAGGCACTCTGTCTATTGGATCTAGTCCCTTAAATCTATTTCTCACTTCCACTGTATAATCAATCGTAAGGGATTTGATTTAGGTCATACCTGAATGGTCTAGTGGTTTTCCCTACTTTCTTCAATTTAAGACTGAATTTGGCAATAAGGCTCATGATCTGAGCCACAGTCAGCTCCCAGTCTTGTTTTGCTGACTGTATAGAGCTTCTCCATCTTTGGCTGCAAATTACAGATACCAAGGGAACATTTCATGCAAAGATGGGCTCAATAAAGGATAGAAATGGTATGGACCTAACAGAAGCAGAAGATATTAAGAAGAGGTGGCAAGAATACACAGAAGAACTGTACAAAAAAATCTTAACTACCCAGATAATCACGATGGTGTGATCACTCATCTAGAGCCAGACATCCTGGAGTGTGAAGGCAAGTGGGCCTTAGAAAGCATCACTACAAACAAAGCTAGTGGAGGTGATGGGATTCCAGTTGAGCTATTTCAAATCCTAAAAGATGATGCTGTGAAAGTGTTGCATTCAATATGCTATCAAATTTGGAAAACTCAGCAGTGGCCACAGGACTGGAAAAGGTCAGTTTTCATTTCAATCCCAAAAAAGGCAATGCCAAAGAATGCTCAAACTACTGCACAATTGCACTCATCTCACATGCTAGCAAACTAATGCTTAAAATTCTTCGAGCCAGGCTTCAACAGTACATGAACCATGAACTTCCAGATGTTCAAGCTGGATTTAGCAAAAGCAGAGGAACTAGAGATCAAATTGCCAGCATCCACTGGATCATCGAAAAAGCAAGAGAGTTCTAGAAAAACATCTATTTCTGCTTTATTGACTATGCCAAAGCCTTTGACTGTGTGGATCACAATAAACTGTGGAAAATTCTGAAAGAGATGGGGATACCAGACCACCTGACCTGCTGCCTGAGAAATCTGTATGCAGGTCAAGAAGAAACAGAACTGGACATGGAACAACAGACTGGTTCCAAATCAGGAAAGGAGTACATCAAATACATATTGTCACCCTGCTTATTTAACTTCTATGCAGAGTACATCATGAGAAACGCTGGACTGGATGAAGCACAAGCTGGAATCAAGATGCCGGAAGAAATATCAATAACCTCAGACATGCAGATGACACCACCCTTATGGCAGAAAGTGAAGAGGAACTAAAAAGCCTCTTGATGAAAGTGAAAGTGGAGAGTGAAAAAGTTGGCTTAAAACTCAACCAGAAAACTAAGATCATGGCATCTGGTCCCATCACTTCATGGTAAATAGATGGGGAAGCAAGGGAAGTAATGACTTTATTTGGGGGGCTCCAAAATCACGGCAGATGGTGACTGCAGCTGTGAAATTAAAAGATACTTGCTCCTTGGAAGAAAAGTCATGACCAACCTAGACAGCATATTGAAAAGCAGAGACATTACTTTGCCAATAAAGGTCCATCTAGTCAAAGCTATGGTTTTTCCAATATTCATGTATGGATGTGAGAGTTGGACTATAAGGAAAGCTGAGCACCAAAGAAATGATGCTTTTAAACTGTGGTGTTGAGGAAGACTCTTGAGAGTCCCTTGGACTGCAAGGAGATCCAACCAGTCCATCCTAAAGGAAATCAGTCCTGATTGTTGATTGGAAGGACTGATGTAAAGAACACACTCATTGGAAAAGACCCTGATGCTGGGAAAGATTGAAGGTGGGAAGAGAAGGGGAAGACAGAGGATGAGATGGTTGGATGGTATCACTGACTTGACTGACATGAGTCTGAGTAAACTGGAGTTTACATCAACATGAATCCACCACAGGTGTACATGTGTTCCCCATCCTGAACCCCCCTACCACCTCCCTCCCTGTACCATCCCTCTGGGTCATCCCAGTGTTACCCCCTTCTTATCCTGCCCTCAATCTTTCCCAGCATCAGGGTCTTTTCAAATAAATCAGCTCTTTGAATCAGGTGGCCAAAGTATTGCAGCTTCAGCTACAGCATCAATCTGTTGCTGCTGCTGCTAAGTCGCTTCAGTCATGTCCGACTCTGTGTGACCCCATAGACGGCAGCACACCAGGCTCCCCTGTCCCTGGCATTCTCCAGGCATGAACACTGGAGTGGGTTGCCACTCCCTTCTCCAATGCATGTAATTGAAAAGTGAAAGTGAAGTCCCTCAGTCATGTCTGACTCTTCGCAACCCCATGGACTGCAGCCCACCAGGCTCCTCCATCCATGGGATTTTCCAGGCAAGAGTACTGGAGTGGGGTGCCATTGCCTTCTCTGCTCAGTATCAGGCTTTCCAATGAATATTCAGGGTTGATTTTCTTAGGTTTGACTGGTTTGATCTCCTTGCAGTCCAAGGAGTATCCTCCAACACTACAGTTCAAAAGCACCAATTCTTCAGTGCTCACCCTTCTTTAAGGTCCAGCTCTCACACCATACATGACTACTGGAAAAAGCATAGCTTTGACTAGACAGACCTTTGTCAGCAAAATGATGTCTCTGCTTTTTAATATGCTGTTTAGGTTTGTCACATCTTTTCTTCAAAGGAACACATGTCTTTTAATTTCACAGCTGCAGTCACCATCTGCAGGGATTTTGGAGCCCAAGAAGATGAAATCTGTCACTGTTTCCACTCTTCCCCCATCTGTTGGCCATGAAGTGATGGGCCCAGATGCCTTGGTGTTAGAGTTTTGAATGTTGAGTTTCACTCTCCTCTTTCACCCTCATCAAGATGCTCTTTAGCTCCTCTCTGTTTTCCGCCATAACGATGGTGTCCTCTGCATATCTGAGGGTATTGATATTTCTCCTGCAATCTTGATTTCAGCTTGAACTTCCAGTCCAGCATTTCGCATGATGTACTCTGCATATAAGTTAAAGAAGCAGGGTGACAATGTATGGCCTTGATGTCCTCCTTTTGCAATTTTGAGTCAGTTCGTCGTTCCATGTCCAGTTCTAACTGTTGCTTCTTGGCCTGCATGAGGTTTCTAAGGAGACAGGTAAGGTGGTCTGGTATTTCCATCTCTTTAAGAATTTTCCAGTCTGTTGTGATCCACACAGTCAAAGGCTTTAGTGTAGTAAATAAAGCAGAAGTAGATGGTTTTCTGGAATTCCCTTGCTTTTTCTATGATCAAATGCATGTTGACAATGTGATCTCTGGTTCCTTTGCCTTTACTAAATCCAGTGTATACCTCTGGAAGTTCTCAGTTCACATATTGTTAATGCCTAGCTTGAAGGATTTTGAGCATTACTCACTAGCATGTGAAATGAGCACAACTGGATGTCAGTTTGAGCATTCTTTGGCATTGCCTTTCTTTGGGATTGGAATGAAAACTGACCTTTTCCAGTCCTGTGGCCACTGCTTTTTCCAAATTTGCTGGCATGTTGAGTGCAGCACTTTCACAGCATCATCTTTTAGGATTTGAAATAGCTCAACTGGAATTCCACCACCTCCACTAGTTTTGTTCATAGTAATGATTCCTAAAGCCCACTTGACTTCTCACTCCTGGATGTCTGACTCTAGGTGACTGATCACACCACCGTGGTCATCAAGGTCATTGAGACCTTTTTTATACAGTTCTGTGTATTCTTTTTTTGTTTTCATTTTTTAAATTTATTTATTACTGAAGGATAATTGCTTTACAGAATTTTGCTGTTTTCTGTCAAACCTCAACATGAATCAGCCATAGGTATTCATATATCCCTTCCCTTTTGAAGTTGTGATATATACACAATGGCATATTACTCAGCCATAAAAATGAACACATTTGAGTCAGTTCTGAAGAAGTGGATAAAATTAGAACCTATTATACAGAGTGAAGTTCGTCAGCAAGAGATCGCTAAATATCATATTCTAACACAAATCTAGAAGAATTGTACTGACGAATTTATTTACAGGGCGGCAGTGGAGAAACAGACATAGAGAATAGACTTATGGCATGGGGAGGGGAGGAGAGGGTGAGATGTATGGAAAGAGCAACAGGGAAACTTACATTACCGTATGTAAAATAGATAGCCAACGGGAATTTGCTGTATGGCCCAGGAAACTCAAACAGGGGCTCTGTATCAACCTAGAGGGGTGAGATGGGGAGGGAGATGGGAGGGAGGTTCTTCTGTGTATTCTTGCCACCTCTTCTTAATATCTTCTGCTTCTGTTAGGTCCATACCATGTGGACCTAATGATATGTTAGGTATGTTAACAGTATGTTATTGTGCCCATCTTTGCATGAAATGTTTCCTTGGTATCTCTAATTTTCTTGAAGAGATCTCTAGTCTTTCCCGTTCTATTGTTTTCCTCTATTTCTTTACAATGTTCACTTAAGAAGGCCTCTTACCTCTCTTTGCCGCTCTTTGGAACTCTGCATTCAGATGGGTATGTCTTTCCTTTTTTCCTTTGTCTTTCACTTCTCTTCTTTTCTCAGCTGTTTGTAAGGCCTCCTCAGAGAACCATTTTTCCTTTTTGCATTTCTTTTTCTTAAGAAAAAGGGTCCTCTGAGACAGGTCATTATGTATGATTATAGTAACAACAGCAACGAAAAGCAACTCAAAGAAACATTTCCAAAATGGAGTCAGAACTGGTTCTTCTTTGCAGCACAGGTATATTAATACACCCAGGAGCAAAACTGCTGGATCATGTGGTAACTCTACTTTTAGTTTTTTGAGGAATCTCCGTACTATTTTCCATAGAGGCCGCACCAATTTGCATTCCTGTCAAGAGTGTAGGAGGGTTCCCCTCTCTTCACAGCCTCTCTAGCACTTGTTATAAAATGTATTACTTCTACTACTATACAGTATGTGTTCCTTCTACACATAATTCATGTTTCTGGCAAAACTGGCATTCTGAAAAACTAAGCACTGAAAAATTACGGGGGAAAACATGCTTGTGAGTGGATTACTTAGAACCTAAGCAACTTTGTCACCAAAGCCCTACAAAAGAGATCATTGTTCCCTTGAAATAATCACCTTGGCAGTTTTCCCTGATGTCTAGAGGCTGCCTTGGAAGATATTGGTAAATGCACAAACACACCATGTGGGGATTCTGGATGGCATTCTGAGACAAGCAGGGGCTCTCTCCATTGTCTGAGCCAGTGGCTGCTCTTACGTAGGGTCAGCAGAGAAAGAGGTACAGCCATCAAGCAGGGTGCAAGTCATGCAGGCGTTCATTGTCAATTTGCTTCAGATGGAGCTCAAAAGGCTTCCACCTGGGTAGTAGCCATCTGAGAGCTTTGTCTTTTGTTTCCTGCTGAGGTTTTTAATTCTGCTTATATAACCTGGCTCCCCTTGCCTAGGAAAAATTGTGTATAAACCAACACAATTGCAATTGATTAGACAATAGGAATATCTGCTATAGCAAAATATAATTACTCTGGGAAAATGGGGAAACACTCATATTTTCAGTTTCTACTGAATAAGTCAGTTTGAGATCCTGAATTTGATATCACGACACATTTCACATGTGGACAAAGAAGGTGAGCAGCCATGTCAATAAACAAAGGATGCTGAGGCCGTCAAGCCATCAAGCCAGCAGCCACTGCAGCCTGCCCTGACTGTGTACCCTGAGAGGATTCAGATTGGAGAAGAGCAGGATACTGGCTCCAGGTAGCTGAGATACATATCAAAAGATGACTTCAGTGAGGCCACTCTTGCATCTTCATATACATAGGAAAGCACTAAATTCATTAACTTGAAATGTCTGGTTTTTCTTTAATTAATAGTAATCTTTTGATGTTACAACTACCTGAATTTTGTTGCCAAAATCCTATGCATCCTGGCTTCTTCCTTACCTCTTCAGAGCAGTTCCCTCAGAGCCATCTGTGAGACTGTCTCCCGGGCTTAAGTCCTCAAAAAGTCCACCAAATAAAATATAATCTTCAACTTTTAGGTTGTGGTTTCTTTGTTTTTTAATCAGCACACCTTTGGGAATTTGTAGAGTGGAGACACTTTTAAGTGGCTACCCAGAAAGAGATTGTGAGTGCTATTTTAGATGTCAGCAAAGTGGATGCCATAATTATGAAAACAATTAGGATCCTATCACCTATCACCTAGTCCCAAGAACTTGTTACTTCCTTTGCTGGAAACAACATAAACAATTCTTTCTTTGTCACAGATCCTACAATCAGTTGGCATACTTAACTACATTGTATAAGAAAAAATTTGTTTAAATTATGAGATAGAAGTTACTAGGAGATAGAAAGCATACCAATAATCTGAATAGGAAAATTAAATGTGATGAAATGCTAGCTCTTAATAGATGGTAAACTACTAAAAGACAATTTTTAAGGGTTCTCAGTCCTACAGACATAGTGTTAACCAAAAACTGGGTTTGCCTCTTGGTGGGTCTCGAGCCAATAGGCATAACCAAACCAAAGAGCAGGAGAAGGAAGAATTTATTAGTTGCAGCAAGCAAGGAGAATACCAAAGATCTTTCCCAAAGCAGTGTCTCCCTGAACAGCAAAACTGGGGAAGTGTTAAGCTCAGGGTACGTGTATATTCATGAAGGGGCTTGAGCAGAGGAGAATTCAGCATAGAATTTTGGCAAAGGCTGGCAAGAGTCCAGGCTTTAGTTAACTGAAGTAAGGAGGATCAATGTCATCTTCCATCCTCCACCTGTGTGTGGGGTCTCTGTTTCTCCAATCAAAGATATATTTTTATGAATATCCTTTTAGGAGGCACTAGGATTCTGATTTATCACTGTACTATTGTTTGGCTGCCTTTTTTCTGTTCCTGCATGCCTTTGTTCCCTTAAGATCGTTAATTACTAAGATATGTTCAAGGGCACACAGTGAGACCAGGCTTTGATTATAAAATGACTTGGGCCAAAAATGACTTCTCTTATGTCAAGAAAACCATTCCTTGTTCTCTTTGTCTGGGGACACCCCCTAACCTATCTGCTTATAGTAGCAATTTTGCAGAAAGCAGTTACTCCTTCTGTGGCTGAGAGATAGTGAACAAGGACCATCTGAGAAACTTAGGCAAGAGCCACAGGCCCTGGAAGGCTGAGCTGCAGGTCTCTTTGCAGAGGATGTGTTTGCACGGGGGTGTGCATCCTATCAGAGCAACTTGCTGGAGGGTCTGGGCAGGGACTGGCCCATCTGAGAATCCTGTTTCCAGCCATCACAGCATGAGCTTGATCTCGCCATCTACATCAGCTTCGGGTGTGGATGAGACCCATTGGGTGTAATTCATTGGGTGCGGCTCCTTTAATTAGAGAGCTGTTGACTAAAGAGAGAGTAATCAGCTTCCTTTCCCCTCCCCCATCACGACCAACATACACCCTATACAAGACAGGTATGGGATGGTCACTACAGAAAACCCCATTCAAAAGTAGGTGAGGAAGGGGAGCTGCTGTGGACACTTACTCTGAAACCCAGCTGTGTCTGTGTAAGCAGCTCTTTGCAGGAAACTGCCCTCAGTGGGAGTCTCTTTCCTTCAGCAGAGCTCTATTGTCACTGCTTTCAAACCAGGCCCCCCCCCCCCCCCCCCGCTCTACGCATCTCTGGCCCACGCACACCTTCCTATCTTTTAATCACACACTTTGCCTTACTTGCTGGTTCTTTCCATAGATCCAGGAAGTAGAAAGGAAGAATAAGTAATTACCAGATGACCAGATCTCTTTCCTTGCTCTCTCTTCGGTGATCTCACAAACTCCGTGAACAATATCTCAGTGAAGATCACAAGGAGTGGACAACCTGCCCAAAGTGGGGCATGGCAACAGCCCTGACCTCCTATCTCAGGGATCAACTGAGATGGATCTAGGGTGGCCGTTTGAAGCAGGATCTCAGTTCTACCACCAACGATTGAACCCAGGCCAAGATAGTGAATGCACCAAATCCTAGCCACTGGACCCAACAGGGACGGTTAGCTAGCAGCAGAGCCCGGGCTCTTTGTCTGCTCTGAAGAAGGAATTCAGCAAAAAGAAGGAAAGTAGTGAAATCAGTAAAGTGTTTATCAGG
The DNA here is from genome assembly GCF_014754425.2 of Oryx dammah. NCBI lineage: Eukaryota > Metazoa > Chordata > Mammalia > Artiodactyla > Bovidae > Oryx > Oryx dammah. The sequence goes on along the minus strand of NW_024070186.1, from coordinate 5,259,207 downwards.
AGAAAAAAAAAGCACCAGCAGATGGACACGCAGGTGAGTTCAGAGAAAGAACCAAGGGCTTACACGGGGGAGGTTCTTCTGGATTTCCTTTGGCCAGTCACCTTGCTCTATCTGGCTTTGAGTCCACCTGTGGTCTGGCTCACGGCCCTCCTCTGTGTGCACAGGCATCTTTTAGCCAAGATGGATTCCAGGTCAAGGGTCTCCGGGAAATTGACCGAACACTTTACAGCGTGACGCCCGCTCCCTTCTCTGACCCTTGAGAAACCTTTCTGCACACGTGTAGTGTGGGAGGTCTCCTTGGCCTCAAGGATGAGAAACATGTGGTCTCTTTATCTTTCATCCAAGCAGGACTCAGCTCCTCCTTGCCCCAGCCGCTATCTTTATCGTGAAGTATCTGTCCGCAGGAGACAGATTCCAGCTGCTCAGCCTAAGACCCATCTATCTCTTCTCAAAGGATTATTCATCTTTTCCCTTTAAAACTTTCAGGTTCAAACAAAATCTTCAGAGGTGGTTTTTGGTTACACTGAGTCCACCATCTCTACTCCACTTCCAGCATTCTGGTTAAAAGCAACTTTTTTTCCTACCAACATTTGTCTCTCTCTTGAGCATTGATTTTTGAGTAGCAAGCAACCAGATCTGATTCGGTAACTTCTGGGCCTCCAACTCCTTATCAAGACTCAGTCCTACTCTCAGAGGGTTGGGTCCTTTGAATTCCAAATTCTGAAGCATGTCTGGCTCCAAGGATGTGGAAAAGGATGGTTGGCCCACACTCACAGACTGTAAGAAAAGGGCCTGGTAAACACTCACAGTGCCTATTAATAATGGAGATTTTTCACGTGCCACTCTTGTGGCTTCTGTTTCCCCGCAGAGGTCAGTCTCCAGGAAGTGAGATTCCAAGGAGCTCGGAGGCAAGACTGTGCCAGGACCACACTTTCTGCCTCTGCGCTGACAGATGAGTCCCTGAAACAGCCACAAGAGTAACAAGCTTGGTCGGGTACAGTACAGTAGAGCCTTGGCAAATGTCTCATATACTCCAGGCGCTGTGCCAAAGGCTTCATCTCATCCAACCTTCCAGAGGCCTTATGAGGTAGGTGCTAACCTCCCCATCTACGTTGGCCCACTTGTACCCGTTTAGATGAGGAAACTGAGGATTACAGATATTGCAGTGTGCTCAGGTTTGCCAGCTAGGAAACTGTAATAAAAATTGTGACATGACTTTCTCTGTCAATTTTCTGGTCTTTGCTATTCTGGTGGAAATTTAAGATGCTGAACTCTCAACTTTGTTTCATGAAAACTAAAAGTGTAAGACTGCTGGATTGTTACAATGCCAATTTCCTGCTCAGATACTACACAGTAGATTTGCAAGATGCTGCCATTAGGAAAAACTGGGTGAAGCGTATGTGGAATCTTTCTGTATCGTTTCTTACAACATACTAATTTAAAATTATTTCAAAATAAAAGTTTAATTTAAAAACCCGAAACTGTCCTACAAAGATGGCTTCCCTAGACTTCTTTTATACCTTTATGGGAGACAATGCCTTTGGCAAAGCAATGAGAAAACTGAAGGGTAAGGTAAACTGATGATTTATTTCATTATTACTTCATTGATCTATGTAGTCCATCCACCTTCTGTTTTCCTATCTTAGTATTGCTTGAGCACAGATTGGAATTATTAATAATTAAGTTATAGAATGATACAATAGCAAAATATTATAACACAGAGAGAAAGATCCCCAAAGACTGCTTAGATACTAAAAGGTAGCTTTGCTCTCTAAAAAGATCCAATAGACCCATAGGATAATTGCTAAATAGAACGACAGATTTTAGATAGATACATGGATAGATCGATACATGATAGATAGGAATTTTTTTTTCTTGGTTCCTTGGAACAACTGAATGAAGAAGAAAAGTCAGTGAAATATCAATCCATACAAATAACTGAAATTCCTCGATAAAGCAACTCAGAGACTGAAATTGGGTCTAGTAGCCCGTAACGGTGTCCTGAGGGTGGAGATAGAATCCAAACCCTTAGCTTGGCCAACAAGGCCCCACGTGTCTGTCCCTGATGCTCGCCACCTCCCTGGACTCTCTCCATCGTGACCCTCTCACAGTCTCTGCTCCGGCCACACTGGCCTGCTCCTCGATCCTGTTCAGTCTTGTCACAGGGTCCCAGTACAAGCTGGTCCCTCTTTCTTGAGGCCCACCTTTGCTGACCACCAAGCCTGGGTCAGTTTCTTTTTCATAAGCTCTTACAGGATGGAGTTACTACCTTTGAGGTGGTACTCTCCACCTGTAACTGTTGATTCACGAGTGGGTTTTTTTTTTTTTTTATTGGAGTCTGTCTCCCCTGGGAGGCCAAAGGCCCTGTGAGAGGAGGCCTGTTCCCATTTCCACACGTTATTGCATCCACAGCTGACAGCGGTCACCTGCCTCCTCCCTGAGAACCCTAAAATTATGAAGAGGAATAAAGTTCAGGCCAGAGGATAAAAACAGCAAGATGTGGCCCGAGGTAGCTGCAGACCTCCACTGTTGGCTCATGTCAGGGCTTGTGCTCCTTTAAAGATCAGGGATCTTTTAACACTCAATTTTGAATTTCTGGCTTCTCTTGTTTAAAAAAAAAAAAAAAAGTTCTGTGACCATATTCCCTTGAACTGCCTAGAGCTGAGCAGTGATGGCTCCGGTTAGGAGGGGAACCTACTCTCCAACTCAGATGTCCACTCCCAGCTTGCTTCTCGTCTCTCCTTCTTGCCTTACAGATGCAGCTGCAAGCCCCATAGAGCTCCAGGGAGGCTTGGCACTGTGAGTCACTGTGCTCTTCGGGGATCCTGGTCAGCATTTTAAGAGAATGTTGGTTGAAAGAGTAAATCAGGGCTTCCCTGGCGGCTCAGTGGTAAAGAACCCACCTGCTAGTGCAGGAGACAGTGTCGACCCCTGATCCAGGAAGATCCCATGTGCTGTGGAGCTACTAAGGCCATGAGCCACAGCTACTGAGCCTGTGCTCTGGGGCCCGGGAGCCCCAGCTACTGAGGCATGCTCCAGCCTGTGCCAGGCAACGAGAGAAGCCACCACAATGAGAAGCCTACCACAGTTAGAGACGAGAGAGTCCACCGCAATGAGAAGCCCGCATACCGCAGTTAGTGAAAAGCCCGCACAGCAACAGACACGCCTCAGCCAAACATAAATAAAATGATTGTTTAAAAAACATGGCAAACTGGAGAAGGGAAAGACAAACCATCAGTAATCTTTCGTCAAGAACCCCACGAACAGTATGAAAGGCAAAAAGCTATGACCCTGGAAGATGACCCCCTGGATCAGTAGGTGTGCAGGTGCTCCTGGGGAAGAGCGGAGAGATAGCTGCAGAAAGAATGAAGAGGCTGGACCAAAGGAGAAAAAACACTCAGTTGTAGAAGTGTCTCTCGGTGAGAGTATAGTCCGATGATGTAAAGAACAATATTGCATAGGAACCTGGAATGTTGGATCCATGAATCAAGGTAAATTGAACGTGATCAAGCAGGAGATGGCAAGAGTGAACATTGACATCTTAGGAATCAGTGAACTGAAATAGATGGGAATGGGTGAATTTAATTCGGATGGCCACTATACTTACTACTGTGGGCGAGAATCCCTTAGAAGTGGAGTAGCACTCAGTCAACCAAAGAGTCTGAAATGCAGTACTTCGGTGGAATCTCAAAAACAACAAAATTATCTCAGGTTGTTTCCAAAGCAAACCATTCAACATCACAGTAACCCAAGTCTGTGCCCCAACCACTGATGCAGAAGAAGCTGAAATTGAACAGTTCTATGAAGACCTACAACACATTCTAGAACTAACACCAGAAGAAAGATGTCCTTTTCATCATAGAAGTTTGGAATGCAAAAGTGGAAAGTCAAGAGATACCTGGAGTAACAGGCAGGTTTGGTCTGAGAGTACAAAATGAAGCAGGGAAAAGGCTAACAGGGTTTTGTCAAGAGACCACACTGGTCATAGCAAGCACTCTCTTCCAACAACACAAGAGAAGACTCTACACATGGACATTAGCAGATGGTCAATACCAAAATCAGATTGATTATATTCTTTGCAGCCAAAGATGGAGAAGCTCTATACAGTCAGAAAAAAAAAAAACAGGAGCTGACTGGGGCCCAAATCATGAGCTCCTTATTGCAAACTTCAGACTTAAATTGAAGAAAGTGGGGAAAACCACTGGGCCATTGAGGTATGATCTAAATTGAATGAAGAATAGATTCAAGAGATTAGATCTGATAGACAAAGTGCCTGAAGAACTATGGATGAGGGTTCATAACGTTGTATAGGAGGCAGTGACCAAAACCATCCTGAAGAAAAAGAAATGCAAGAAGGCAAAATGGTTGTCTGAGAAGGCTTTACAAATAGCTGGGGAAAGAAGAGAAGCAAAAGGCAAAGGAGGAGGGAAAGGATTACGTAACTGAATGCAGAGTTCAGAGAATAGCAAGGAGAGATAAGAAAGCCTTCTCAACTGAGCAATGCAATGAAAAAGAAGAAAACAGCAGAATGGGAAAGACTAGAGATCTCTTCAAGAAAATTAGAGATACCAAGAGAACAGTTCATGCAAAGATGGGCACAATAAAGGACAGAAAAGCAAGGACCTAACAGAAGCAGATGATATTAAGAAGAGATGGGAAGAATACACAGAAGTACACAAAAAAGGTTTTACTAATTCAGATAACCACAGATAACTGGAGGTTAGTGACATTGTACAGGAGAAAGGGATCAAAACCATCCCCAATAAAAAGAGATGCAAAAAGGCAAAATGGCTGTCTGAGAAGGATTTACAAAAAGCTGTGAAAAGAAGAGAAGTGAAAGGCAAAAGAGAAAAGGAAAGATATACCATTTGAGTGCAGAGTTCCAAATAGCAAGGAGAGATAAGAAAGACTTCCTCAGTGATCAATGCGAAGAAATAGAGGAAAACAATAGAATGGGAGAGACTAGAGATCATTTCAAGAAAATTAGAGATACCAAGGGAACATTTCATGCAAAGATGGGCTTGATAAGGGACAGAAATGGTAGGGACCTAACAGAAGCAGAAAATATTAAGAAGAGGTGGCAAGAATACACAGGAGAACTATACAAAAAAGATAGTCATGACCCAGATAATCACGATGGTGTGATCACTCACCTAGAGCCAGACATCCTAGAATGTGAAGTCAAGTGGACCTTAGGAAGCATCACTACGAACAAAGCTAGTGGAGGTGATGGCATTCCAGTTGAGGTATTTCAAATCCGGAAAGATGATGCTGTCAAAGTGCTGCACTCAATATGCCAGCAAATTTGGAAATCTCAGCAGTAGCCAAAGGACTGGAAAAGGTAAGTTTTCATTCCAATCCCAAAGAAAGGCAATGCCAAAGAATGCTCAAACTACCGCACAATTGCACTCATCTCACACGCTAGGGAATTAATACTCTAACTTCTCCAAGCCAGGCTTCAACAGTACACGAACTGTGAACTTCCAGATGTTTAAGCTGGGTTTAAAAAAGGCAGAGGAACCAGAGATCAAATTGCCAATGTCTATCGGATTATCAAAAAAGCAAGAGAGTTCCAGAAAAACATCTACTTCTGCTTTATTGACTACGCCTAAGACTTTGACTGTATAGATCACCACAAACTGTGGGAAATTCCTAAAGAGATGGGAATATCAGACCACCTGATATGCCTCTTGAGAAATCTGTATGCAGGTCAAGAAGAAACAGTTAGAACTGGACATGGAAAAACAGATTGGTTCCAAATTGGAAAAGGAGTCCATCAAGACTGTATATTGTCACCCTGCTTAGTTAACTTATATGCAGAGTACATCATGAGAAACGTGGGGCTGGATGAAGCACAAGCTGGAATCAAAATTGCCAGGTAAATATTAATAACCTCAGATATGCAGACGACACCACCCTAATGGCAGAAAGCGAAGAAGGACTAAAGAACCTCTTGATGAAAGTGAAAGAGGAGAGTGAAAAAGTTGGCTTAAAGCTCAACGTTTAAGAAACTAAGATCATGGCACTTGGTCCCATCACTTCATGGGAAATAGATGGGGGAAACAATGGAAACAGTGACAGACTTTATTTTTGGGGTTCCCAAATCACTGCAGATAGTGACTGCAGCCATGAAATTAAAAGACGCTTACTCCTTGGAAGAAAAGTTATGACCAACCTAGACAGCATATTAAAAAGCAGAGACGTTACTTTGCCAACAAAGATCCATGTAGTAAAGGCTATGGTTTTTCCTGTAGTCATGTATGGATGTGAGTTGGACTATAAAGAAGTCTGAGTGCTGAAGAATTGATGCTTTTGAACTATGGTGTTGGAGAAGACTCTTGAGAGTCCCTCGGAATGCAAGGAGATCCAGCCAGTCCACTGTAAAGGAGATCAGTCCTGAATATTCATTGGAAGGACAGATGCTGAAGCTGAAACTTCAATACTTTGGCCACCTGATGCGAAGAACTAACTCAGTGGAAAAGATCCTAATGCTGGGAAAGATTGAAGGCAGGAGGAGAAGGGGACAACAGAGGATGAGATGGTTGGATGGCATCACCGACTCGATGGACATGAGTTTGAGTGAGCTCCGGGAGTTGGTGATGGACAAGGAAGCCTGGCATGCTGCAGTCCATGGGGTTGCAAAGACTTGGACATGGCTGAGTGACTGAACTAAACTAAACTGAACCACAGATAGTGCTGCACTCAATATGCCAGCAAATTTGGAAAACTCAGCAAGCACCACAGGACTGGAAAATGTCAATTTTCTTTCCAATTCCAAAGAAAGGCAATGCCAAAGAATGTTCAAACTAATATACAGTTGTGCTCACTTCACATGCTAGCAAGCTAATGCTCAAAATTCTTCAAGCTAGGCTTCAATGGTATGTGAACCAAGAACTTCCAGATCTCCAAGCTGGATTTAGTAAAGGCAGAGGAACCAGAGATCAAATTGACCATATCCATTGAATCATAGAAAAAGAAAGAGAATTCGAAGAATTCATTGTCTGTGCTAAAGACTTTCACCGTGTGGATCACAGCAAACTGGAAAATTCTTAAAGAGATGGCATTACCAGACCACCCTACCTGTCTTCTTAGAAACCTGTATGCAGGTCAAGAAGCAACAGTTAGAACGAGACATGGAGTGACAGACTGGTTGAAAATTGGAAAAGGAGTATGTCAAGGCTGTCACGAGGTGAAAAGGCTGTCTGTTGTCATCCTGACTATTTAACTTCTATGCAGAGTACATCATGCGAAATGTTGGGCTGAATGAATCACATGCCACAATCAAGACTGCAGGGAGAGAAATATCAATAACCTCAGACAGGCAGAGGATACCCTTCTAACAGCAGAAAGTGAAGAAGAACAAAAGAGCCTCTTGATGAGAGTGAAAGAGGAGAGTGGAAAAGCTGGCTTAAAATTCAACATTTAAAAATCTGAGATCAAGGCATCTGGGCCCATCACTTCATGGTAAATAAATGGGCGAAAAGTGGAAATAGTGACAGATTTTATCTTCTTGGGCTCCAAAATCACTGCGGACTGTGACTGCAGCCATGAAACTAAGACGGTTGCTCCTTGGAAGAAAAGCCGTGACCAACCTAGACAGCGTATTAAAAAACAGACATTATTTTGTTGACAAAGGTCCATCTAGTCAAAGCTATGGTTTTTCCAGTAGTCATGGATGGATGTGAAAGTTGGACCATAAAGAAGACTGAGCGCCGAAGAACTTTGGTTTCAAATTGTTGTGCTGGAGAAGACTCTTGAGAGTCCCTTGGACTGCAAGGAGATCCAACCAGTCAACCCAAAGGAAATCAACCCTGAATATTCTTTGGAAGGACTGATGCTGAAGCTTAAGCTCCAATAGTTTGGCCACCTGATTCGAAGATCTGATTCACTGGAAAAGACCCTGATACTGGGAAAGACTGAGGGCAGGAGGAGAGGAGGCGACAAGAGGATGAGACATTTGGACGGCATCACCCGACTCAGTGGACATGAGTTTGAGCTAACTCTGGAGGTAGTGAAGGTCAGGAAAAGCTGGTGTGCTGCAGTCCATGGAGTCACAAAGAGTTGGACATGACATGACTTCAAGACTGAACAACACCAACAACAATATAAAAAAAAAGAAAAGAGTAAATCAGTAATCATAAATATCTGTGTGGTTAACCTTCAAACTGCTGCAGTGCCATATGAAAACACACGGGGGCAGTGTGGTCTTATAAATTCACAAATCCATCGAGGCTGGTAAGGCTTTGAGATTAACAGGATAAATTGTCCTACAAACCCTTCTTGTTTGGTTTTTGGTTTTCAGTTCTTAATGAACTTGTTTGTTTGGTGAGATGGCAATGTACTGCTGTGTCCACATAAGCCCTTTCTCAATTTTCATTACCAACCAGACTTCAAATTCAGGATCATCTGAGTGTATGTGCACGTAATTAGGATGTGTATAATATTAAGATGATCTAAAACTAGGAGATATGAGGGCATGTATATATAGTTAGGATATATCTTAAAATTAGAATAAAGAAAAAATTAGAAGACAGAATTAGGATATCTGTATACTTCTGTGTGTGTGTGTATATATATATATATATACACACATACATATTCTAATTTTGCCTTTCTTCTAATTGTGCGTAATAGATGTATATCTTCTAATTTTAGATATATATTTGATTAGAATATATAATTAAGATATAAAATATATTACATAAAATATGCAAATTACATATATACTCCACTAATATATAATTAATTTAGTTAGGTTATATAAAAAATTAAGATATGGGTATATAATTGGAATATATTTAAGATATGTAATTGAATTATATGGATATAACTGAGCTATATATACATTTGGGGATATAAAAATAATTAGAATATGTATGTATAATCAGGTTGAACTATAGGAAATTGAAGATTTCAGCAGATATTCAACTGTTTTTGACCTACAAAAATGGCAATTTTATATGCTCAAGCTTAATATTTCAAATGGACCAAAGTAATCACATTTGTTGGAAAATTAAGCTCATTTTGTACAATTTTCCCCTGGAATCTTTTGTTCTCTTTTCTAGCTCCAGCATCCTCAATCTGTCAGTGATTTGAAAAACTGGTCCCTGATCATATTTGTGTGCAACTCTAGCCAGGAAACGGGAGCCAGTGTTGGTTTTGCTCTTCCTCTGTGGGAGGTCACAGGGTGCTGTTTGTAGGAAAGGACATTACTTCATTTTTCCAATATAGGTAGACCTCATTTCATTACACTTCACAGATAGTGGATTTTTTTTTTTTTTAACAAATTGAAGGTTTGTGACAAACCCTGCATTGAGCAAGTCTATCAGCACCATTTCTCCAACAGCATCTGCTCACTCGGTGCCTCTGTAACATTCTGGTAATTCTCCCAATATTATGAACTTTCTCATTATGATATCTGTCACAGTGACCTGTGATCAGTGATCTTTGATGTTACTATTGTAATTTCGGGAGTGCCGAGAACTGTGCCCATATAAGGTGGTGAGCTTAACCCATAAATCTGTTATGTTCTGACTGCTCTCTCCTCCTCTCCTGAGGCCTCAACAGTATTGAAATTAAGCCAGATAACAGCCCTGCAATGGCCTCTAAGTGTTCAAGTAAAAGGAAGAGTCGCACGTCTTCATTTTAAATCAAATGCTAGAAATGATTCAGCTCGCTGAGAAAAGCATGTCAACAGACCAGACTGGCCAAAAGCTTCCCTGGTAGCTCAGATGGTAAAGAGTCGGCCTGCAATGCAGGAGACCAGGGTTTGATCCCTGGGTCGGGAAGTTCCCCTGGAGAAGGAAATGGCAATCCACTCCAGTATTCTTACCTGGAAAATCCCATGGATGGAGGAGCCTGACAGGCTTGGCGGGCTACAGTCCATGGGGTAACAAAGAGTCATACATGACTCAGCGACTAACACTTTCACTTTCATGGAGCCAAACAATTAACCAAGTTGTGCATGAATACGAACGGAAAGTTCTCGAAGGAAATGAAAACTGCTGCACCAGTGAACACACCAATGATAAGAAAATGAAACAGCCTTATTGCTGGTATGGAGAAAAAGTCTGAGTGGTCTGGATAGATCAAACCAGCCACCATATTCCCTTAAGCCAAAGCCTGATCCAGAGCAGGACCCCAACTCTCTTCAATTCTGGGAAGGCTGAGAGAGGCAAGGAGGCTGCAGAAGATAAGTTTGAAGTTAGCAGAGGTTGGTTCATGAGGTTTAAGGAAAGAAGCCATCTCCACAATATAAAAGTGCAAGAAGAAGCAGCAAGAGCTGATGTAGAAACTGCAGCAAGTTATCTCAAAGACCCAGCGAAAACATTCACGGAGGTGGCCACCCTAAACAAACCCCTAGATAAACTCTATTCTCAGTCACAGCCTGCTGCATTATTTTTTCAGTTGACAAACTCCAGCACCCCTCCCTCTGGGACACGGTGCGAAGGCCCCTGGGCTGATTTGAGTGCTGCCGCTCTGGGCCTCCCAGCCCCCAACTCACCCCACTCTCAGCAGTTACTAAAGGCTGTGTGAACTGTCTACACACAGGGTAGGCTGTTTGAGCCATTTTGTTTTAACCCTGGTGTGTGGCCAACAGAATTCTTACTATTTGTTGACTGAAGTAATACGTTACCATTACTGAGCCGGCAGCTTTAAAAGAGCAATAGCACTACTATTACGATTACTGCTGCTGCTGCTGCTATTACTATTACACTTTTGCTACCACATTACTCCGTCTTCTACAACAGCTCAGATGGTGATGTTTCCAAAAGCCTCAGCAAGCCTGGATTTCACAACAATGCTTCCACCTGTGAAGGAAGGGAGCCAGAGATTCGACAACAGCATGGGCTTCCTGAGCAGGGTTCTGACCAGTCTTCTGGAGCTCACCCCCCTCTCTGGGTCTCTCCCAGCTCTGGAGGGGAGGTGGGGACTCCCACTGCAGGATGAGCGCATTTTGACCAAGCACTACTGAGTGCTTCAGTTCAGTTCAGTTCAGTCGCTCAGTCGTGTCCTGCTCTCTGCGACCCCATGAATCGCAGGACACCAGGCCTCCCTGTCCATCACCAACTCCCAGAGTTCACTCAGACTCACGTCCATCGAGTCCGTGATGCCATCCAGCCATCTCATCCTCGGTCGTCCCCTTCTCCTCCTGCCCCCAATCCCTCCCAGCATCAGAGTCTTTTCCAATGTGTCAACTCTTCGCATGAGGTGGCCAAAGTACTGGAGTTTCAGCTTTAGCATCATTCCTTCCAAAGAACACCCAGGGCTGATGTTAACGTTGAACAAATTCTGCCCTGGTAAATGTCACAGACAGGCCTGATGAAGCATGTGGAAGTAATAGAGGACATCCTGGGAGATGTTCCCCGGAGGCAACTGTGATAAGGCTCCACCACAGCACTCTAGACGAGCCAAGATTGCAGAACATAGGGTAAACGTGAAAATATCAACTCTCTCCCTATATACTCGCAAAAACAATTGGGAATTGAAACTATAATGCCATTTAAAATAGCATTAGAAATATGAAATGCTTAGTGGTAAATCTGTCCAAAGATGGACATGTAAGACCTGTGCCCTGTGGAACACTGCTGAGGACCGTAAGAGATGACCTGAATACAGAGAGGTTTACCATGTTCATAGATTGGGAGCTGAAATGGGGCTAAAGGCTGCAGAGACTTTTAAGCTTTGACTCCCTTTTACCCAGCTCTATCTTACTCTCTCTCACTGTCTCTTGTCTCTTCAATGTGTCACTCCGTGCCTGGCATCAAGCAGGTGTTCAGCGTTCAGTGAATAAATCAACAAGGAATAAGGGGGTAAATGAGAGGGTACCAAGAGGGGTCACAACTGCCCGGGAAAGCCAGAAAAGCAAGGTGAGCTGGAGTTCCGCAAGCTGAGCTGGGGAGCTGGGGACTAGACACAGAAGTCCTCTTATGAACAGTTAAAACTGTCATCTGCTGTAGCTTGGGAATCCGTTTTACAAGACAGTGGCTGCAAATACCTTGGGAACACACTCTGAGCTCCTGTTCTGCAGGACCTTCTACCCTCTGTTAAGGAATTTCTATATCATTGTTCAAACTCAAGATGGGAAAGGGCACATCGAGTATATTTAGTAGGGGAGTTCATTCACTCAACATTTTGAAATACTTATTCAACACTTGCACCGGACAAAAGCTTGGACTTAATTCTGGGGTAAAACTGGTGAAGACAGAAACCATCCCCGCTCAGTTATAAAACTGCTATAGCTAATGATAGGAACCATCTTTGTGCCAAGCAGAGTCAAATTCTCCACCTGTGCTCTTTACAACAGTCTGATAAAATAGTTATTCGCTTCAGCAAACATGAAGGGACAGCTAAAACACACATGTAAAATGCACAGTGTGATTGATTTTAACAAATGGATACAACTTTTGACATCACCCACCAATAAGACATAAAACATTTCCATCATATCCAAAGTTTCCCTTATCCCTTCTCAATCATTGATGTGATTTTGTCACTGGATGGGTCCTCTTTGAGGGCCTGAGAGTGGGCCCTTGTCTAACACTCAAATGAATTGTCCAAGGAGCTACAGTACTGACAAAGCAAAAGACTTTATTGAAAAGTAGTGCTGGAGTGGAGAGCAGCATAAGGGAGACCAGGAGAACTGCTCTGCCTTGTGGTCCGCAGTCTCAAGTTTGCTGGTGGGTGGGGTTAGGTGAGTTGGGATTCTCTCTGGCCAGTCATCTTGCTCATGCCCTCATTCAGTCTGACACAGGGCCCTTCCTGATGGCACGTGCATCCCTCAATCAAAATGATTTCCAGCATGAGAGAGTCTAGGAGGTTGGCAAGAGATTTTATGGACTGGTCTCTTCTCCCCTTCTTTGGAGGAGGAAGTGGCAAACCACTCCAGTATTCTCGCCTGGAGAATCCCATGGACAAAAGAGCCTGACGGGCTACAGTCCAAGGGGTCACAAAGTCAGATGCAACTGAAGCGACCAACACACACTTCTCCCCTTTTTGGCCCCTCCTGGGTTTTCCCCAGGTTGGTTTTGGGTCCTTCTTTGGCTTTATGTTCTTTGAAGCATCCTGAGATAGGAGACTTAAGGTGTTATTATGGTGCCCAGTTAGGGCAGGCACTGTTGGTCAACTGTTCCCTAACAACTTCTCACATTATTGGTAAGATTTGTCTTTGCCGGTGTTCCTTGTAAACAAAGTAATGCAGTCTGTTCTCTCACATCTTGCTTCTTTGACTTACAGTGAATTTTGAGTTTTGTTCACATCACGGTGTCTTTCGTTTTTGTTGTTATGTATTTATCTGTTTTTTGGCTGCACTGCGTCTTCGTTGCTTTGCAGGAATTTTCTCTAGTTGCACTGAGCAGGGGCTACTCCTCAGCTGCAGTCCTAGGGCTTCTCTTTGTGGTGGCTTCTCTTGCTGTGGAGTACAGGCTCTAGACACCAACTGGGTTTCAGCAGTTGTGGCACACCAGCTTAGTTGCTCCCCAGCACGTGGGGTCTTTCCCGACCAGTGTTATTGAAGGAGGAGAGGAACAGGCAGTGCTGACTCCATCTTGAAAAAGACGGAAACTCCTCCATCTTGCACTTTCAGTGAGCTTTGGCCTATGTGCCTGCCAGCCATGGGCATAACATACCTACGGCTGAACTGGCCTCCCAGACTGATAAACACCAGATTCCATACCAAAATTCCCTATCGCCAAAAGAATGTAATAATCCCCTACGTAGTCAATAACCTTTATACTCTTTATGGCATCCACTGGTATAGGCTACAATGTATAACCAGCTGACCCTTCTGATTGTGAATCATGGCTGTGACCTGACTGTATCTCCCTTTAACACTTTTCAGGCTAGGTTTAAGGACTTTGGGGATGTGGGCTTGAGCAATACACCTAAGGTATATGAGGTTTTCACAAAAGTCGCTCCGGGTTCTTGGCTGAGAGGAGACTCTGCCTTGGGCCCACCGGTATGATAAACTGCACTCCACTATCTGCATTGTCCTTCTCGCTGAGTTTGTTTCCTGGAACGCGTGGCTACAACAATACACCCAGTGTCCCCTGCACTGGCAGGCAGATTCTTATCCACTCCACCAAATGGGAAGTTCCTTCATTAGTATTGCTGAAGTCAGAGCTTTAAGAGAGAAATAAATTAATCAGATAATCACCTAATTGTGTCATGACAACAGCATTAAAGTTAACCTAAGGATAAGAACACAAGAAAACTTATTACCTGGCTTGTCGACAATTCACTCAATACCATACACTCGGGGAGGTATACAGGATTAAGACTCACATGATTAGAAACCTTATAAAAGTATAACATAAGGACCCTTTGTCCTTACGTCATTTCCTTCATTTAAAAAAGTCAGCTCAGATGAGGGCGGGAAGCGCGGCTCATCTTCCCTGGATACTAAGTAGGAATGATGCGAAAGCTGAAACTCCAGTACTTTGGCCACCTCATGCGAAGAGTTGACTCATTGGAAAAGACTGATACTGGGAGGGATTGGGGGCAGGAGGAGAAGGGGATGACAGAGGATGAGACGGCTGGATGGCATCACGGACTCGATGGATGTGAGTCTGAGTGAACTCCGGGAGTTGGTGATGGACTGGGAGGCCTGGCGTGCTGTGATTCACGGGGAAGTAAAGAGTCGGACACGACTGAGCCACTGAACTGAAGTAGGGACCAGGCTCCCTGAGGCGCATGCGCGCCCGCTCCAAGTCTGGCCAGCAACAGCCCTCACTCGCACAGTTCCGTCAAGAGGTCGGTGAAGCTCGCGGCGGTGCCAACGTGGCGCCGCTTGGGCCTGCCCAATCCGCGGAGCCCTGGTGGTCACGTGCACACGGCGCGGCGCAGCCGGGCCCCGCCCACCGCTCGCGCCCTCCGCCGAGCCGAGACCTCCCTCCGTTGCCTTGGCTCCCAGAACACCTGCGCGGGCTCGGCTGCGCCTGCGCAGTGTGGTCAGTGGGCCGGTCGGGGAGTGCGGCGGCCGCGGCGCGAGGGTGCCGGCGGGCTGCGAGCCCGGGGTGGGCTGTTGGCCGTCCTCCCTCAGTCGGCGGAAGTGAGCTCCGGCTCGCCTTCCGCGCGGCCCGGGACCTCTCGCGGCCCCTGGGCGCGCGGCGGTCGGCGACGCGAGGAGGGTTCCGGCGCGGGGCGGCCATGGACTCGGCGGCACTGGAGCGGGACGCGGTGCAGTTCGCGCGGCTGGCGGTGCAGCGCGACCAGGAGGGCCGCTACGCGGAGGCCGTGTTTTACTACAAGGTGGGCCGGGGGCGGGGCGGGGGCCGGGGGCGGGGCCGGGGGCGGGCCCGCTCGGGCCGGGGGCGGGGCTGAGGCGCCAGCCCGTCGGGGGCTCGGTCGCCGCGGCGGAGGCGATCCCCGGGCTCGATGCTCCTGAGGGCGGCGGCGCGGCCGGGCGCTCGGCTCCACAGACGTGCGCTCACCGCCACAGACGGGCCGGAAGCGCGCGGGAGAGCGCCGCGAGTCAGTGCAGAAGAAAGCCTTGCGCGTCCTGGTGCTTGACTTCCACACGTCTCCATCCCCCCAGTGTCTGTGTACACATCCTTTTTAAAACAGAAACTGGGGTCAGATTGTCTATGCTTTTTTTAAACCTGTTCAATTCATTTGAACTTTTAAGAAAATGACGAATTTTTTAAAAGTTTCCCGATATGACTTTGTTGTCAATGATAATATTAGGGGCTAGATGCATAGTATCCCATTATGTGGGTGTGCCGTCGTTTCTTTAGACTCTCCTGGCCATTTTAATGTGCATTCTGTTTCTTCCGCATCATAATATCCGAGTAGCTAATGCTTTACACGTCTCTGTGTTATTTCTTTTGGATAAATGGCTGAGGCCAGAATTAGAGCCCGCCCCCTCCCCCCGCCTTCCACCGTCTGCTCCCCAGTTTTGAGGATTTGCAGACGCACACCTCTCCAGCCCCAGTCGTGGCCCAGCCCCACTCCGGTGGAGGGAGGTGTATCCGCTAAAGACCGTCACCTTTTCTTTTAGGAAGAATGTCAGGCTTTGAAAATACAGTAGTAGTCATTTTTCTGCCATAAACCTATATGCCATCAATAATGTGTAATTTTCTTTTCTCAGATTAATGTTTGATTGCCTTCATTTTACAACCTGTGTTTAGAGACTTCGGTTGTGTTTCAGAGTCATTCTTTTTGAACTTTTTTTTTCTTTACAATTTCATAATGGTGATATTTCTTTAAAAGTAGGACTGTGTTTTATTAGTTTTGTGAAAGAATGACAAATGTTCCTAAGTAAACATAGTGCCATATGAAATAGCTTTTTCTAAAGTGAAAGGAAGTCCTGTGCAGTACCTTTTGTTTTGCTGTAGAATTACATGCATATTGTTATGAAGAGTTTCTTTTCCTTGAGAGAATCAGCAGAGTGGTGGTGTTTCTATTTATGTAAACTGTTTCAGATATTTAGTGTTTTCGGTCTTCATGCTGTTCTCTTTGGGATTCCTTGTCTGTCACTTTCAAGTGTAAGTGAAATGAGCAAAATAAAGTTGATACCAACAGTTAGAAAAACTGGCTACAGTATTTACATATACAGTTATATTTTCCTCCCTTGAAATATCTGAATTGCAGGATCTGAGGAGAACATATCTTTTCTACCCCCAATTTCCATTTGGATCAAAATGGTACTCTTCTTATTCTTATTGATTTTGTAGGTTCAGAGAAACGATTCCTCCAGTAACTGGATTCAGAAAGGGATGGCTTCTTTGGATCCAGATACTGAGGCATGAGGTTCCTTGAAGTGCGTCCATTTAAATGACTGCAGGGAAGGAGGTGGTGCTGGGGGGAGTCTCTCTGTGGTAGCGCTGGTCACCCTTGTGGAACGGTGATGGCGAGAACGGAGACTTTTCCTCACTAGCACAGCCTGACTGGCTGAGGAGGTCATGGAATAACTGGAGAATGGACCCAGGTGTTCTTAATTAGAATAAGTTTCTTTCATTCAACCGAAATCTGCCTTAAAATGTCTCCCTCTTTGACAATGTTTTCTTTGGAGAAAAAACTTCGCTTGCCATAGTGAGACAATTAACGTTTATAATCGTTTGTTGATATTTATGAGTATTGTCTGTTCTAATGCTTTCAGGACTCAGGTCACCTTTTCACAGTATGTAGTTTCATCTGACTACTGCATTGAGAAGAAGGAAAACAACGTAAATCACAGTTATTCTAAGAAAATGTTTAAAATCAGCTCCTTCTATTTGACTTTGTAAAGTTTCAACAGTCTGAGAAAATTGAGAGCATTGAGAACTGAAAGAAGTAAAGGACTATATTATTCATTTACTTTATGAAAAAATTTTCTCGTATCTTAAAGACATTCTTGTTTTATCATTCATAGAAACGAACTGTGAGTTAGAAAGTGGTAAAGAAAACTCAAATTGTAATTCATCTGTTAGAGTCCTTTGAATTCTTTTTTTTATTTTTAGGAAGCTGCACAAGCTTTAATTTATGCTGAGATGGCAGGATCAAGCCTAGAACATATTCAAGAAAAAATAAATGAGTATCTGGAAAGAGTGCAGGCCTTACATTCAGCAGGTTGGTAAAGACTACTAACCATGTCACTATTTTTTTTTCTTCTTTCCTATCCCATCTTACTTTTCCCTTATGTTTCTCTTTCCTTTTTGTTTTTATCTTTGATTCTTGATCTTCACTTGTTTGCTGCTCATTCCTCTTTTGGTAATCACATCTTTGAAAATAGTAATATGAAAATAAGTGATCGATCTGTGAAGAGGAACCTCAGAGATCATGTAATGTGATATCCTAATTTCCCAGAAATGGACATGAATCATCTGCATTCAAATAGTGTATCATTGGCAAAATCGGGACTAGAATCCTGTTAAAATCTGCCTTTAAGTATCTGTTACGTGCCCTCTCCTGCTATTAAAATTAAATGACTCTTTCTCTTCAGTGTCTAAAGACATCAGCAGTGGATTCACAGTCTTTACCGTATCAGTATCCTCAACCTCAAGACCTTAGCTAAACTCTTATTTTAGAGAGTTTGCCAGTATATCTTGGGAAAGTGACATGTAAGCAGAGACCTGGGACAACCTGTTTATTTTTGTAAGCCTCATGGCAAATGCTGTGGCACAAGTTCCCAGGCTTAATGTTCATAGTTCTGTTAGAAGTAAGAGGGTTCTTGGCAAAATCTGTTGTTTACATGGTAGGAAAGAAAATGATCATCTGTTGGTATTTTGTTTCAAGAATATATTCATGTCACTGAGGACTCTTTTTTGACCTTTTTTTCCCTGTGGCTATCTAATAAAGCCACAAACTTAAGAGAGGTCTTATTCAGCATTCTCTGACAGACTTTGTGCTACTTTCTACCACTTATTCTGAACAGATAGTAGCAGTTGCCAACCAGCTTATAGTTAAGATAAAGTAGATTTAATTGTTGGGTTTCTTATTAGGACAGTCCCCTTACAGACAGTATTTCCTTTTAAGAAACTGCATGCACCGACAAGTGAACTATTTGTGTCAAGCTCTCACTTGATACAAATTTATACTGATCCATATATTCAAAATACCATGGAATTCAGAGACACTTCATTTTCCTTGCTAAGTAAATGAAGTTTTTAAATTTATAAATGTGATGTTTATATGATACTCAGACGCAGAATGAGATAGCCCTAATCTCTTGAAGAATGAAAACTTGTCAGTAAAACAGAAGTAAAGCTCAAAAAAGGATTTTTAGAGCGTAACATACCTTAAATGTTTTGCCAACTTTTTGACCCATTTTGTTCAGCAAGTGAAAAATAATCTGTAGGAAATTAAATGATTGACTTAGTTATCATTTCATCCAGAAGAGTTCTTTATCAAATAAAAATCTTGTTTGTAATCCCAGTTTTTAAAACAGATAGAGTCTGCTGACAGTCAAGAAACTTTGAGAGATGACATGACTTTGTGGGTGGGGAAGGTAACCCAGTTTGTATTTCACTAGTGAAGTGTAAAAAACTCAAGACTTGGAATTAAAAGATCTAATTGAGTCCTTGCCCTTCCACTTATAGCTGTGAAACCATAGGCTAGATAGTCATTCTCAACTAGAATCAGTTTTGCCTCTCAGGAGACATTTTACATTGTCTGGAGAGATGTTTGTTGTTTATGTTAGGGGTCAGGGTGTAGTGTGCTGCTAACATCTGGTTGGGTGGAGGGCAGGGACAGTGCTACAGGGAAAATTCTACAATGCATAGGACCATCCACAGCAAAGAATTATCCAGGAGAAAATGTCAGTAGGGCCAAGGCTGAGAAACCTTGAGCTGAATATTTTAACATTCATTTAATAAATGGGATTAGTATAATACATGGCTTAAAGAGATGTTACTGAGGATTATAGTTTTTTTAAAAGATCAAGCACAATTTTGAGACAACATTTAAAGCTTTTTTAAAAAACATTTATTGAGATATAATTCACATACCATAAAATTCATTTTTTATAATATACAGTTAAGTGGTTTTTAGTGTATTCCCAGAGTTGTACAACCATCACCACTATCTAACTGCAGACATTCTCATCACTCTAGAAGAAACCTCTTAGCCATTAGTAGTCACGCCCCATTCCTCCCATCCCCTTGGTGTTGCTACTCAATTTGTCAGTCGTATCCAACTCTTTGCAACCCTGTGGACTGCAGCATGCTAGGCATCCCTGTCTTTCACTATCTCCTGGAGTTTTCAAATTCATGTTTATTGAGTCAGTGATGCTATCTAACCATCTGTCTCCCACTAGGCCCTCTGTTCAGTTCAGTCGCTCAGTCGTGTCCAACTCTTTGCGACCCCATGAATCGCAGCACACCAGGCCTCCCTGTCCATCACCAACTCCCGAGGTTCGCTCAAACTCATGTCCACTGAGTTGGTGATGCCATCCAGCCATCTCATCCTCTGTCGTCCCCTTCTCCTCCTGCCCCCGATCCCTCCCACCATCAGAGTCTTTTCCAGTGAGTCAATTCTTCTCCTGAGGTGGCCAAAGTACTAGAGTTTCAGCTTTAGCATCAGTCCTTCCAAAGAACACCCAGGGCTGATCTCCTTCAGAATGGACTGGTTGGATCTCCTTGCAGTCCAAGGGACTCTCAAGAGTCTTCTCCAATGCAGGGAAAGAGAGAGGCAGTGGAACTTCCCTCAGCAAAGCCTAGGGGTCCCGAGGAGAGGTGAGCCTGCTGTCCGCCAACCCAGCCCCTCGGTGAGCGAGAGACAATCAGACGCGACAGGGGTTCCCTCTAAGCGGTTCCTCTTTATTGCCACAAGCTCCCAACTTATAAAGGCAAGCAGGGGGCGGTTTGCGAGGGACTTTCCATAGTTGCACCAATCACATTAAAGGTCAAATCGTCCTGTGCCATCATTATAACAGGAGTCTATGGTGATCACGCACTGTCCATATGCACGGAAATCAAGAGAGCCAATCAAAAACTTTGACAGACAACTTAAGCCGCGCCCTCATCTCTTCCGCCAGGCGCCATCTTAGCTCTAAACCACAAAGCTAGCCCTTCTTTTCTAAAGTTTCCCATTTAGAGCCCCACACTCCAATACCACAGTTCAAAAGCATCAATTCTTCAGCTCTCAGCTTTCTTCACAGAAACCAACTCTCACATCCATACATGACCACTGGAAGAACCATAGCCTTGACTAGACGGACCTTTGTTGGCAAAGTAATGTCTCTGCTTTTCAATATGCTATCTAGGTTGGTCGTAACTTTCCTTCCAAGGAGTAAGCGTCTTTTAATTTCATGGCTGTCGTCAACAGCTGCAGTGATTTTGGAGCCCAAAAAAGTAAAGTCAGCCACTGTATCCACTGTTTCCACATCTATTTCCCATGAAGTGATGGGACCAGATGCCATGATCTTCGTTTTCTGAATGTTGAGCTTTAAGCCAACTTTTTCACTCCCCTCTTTCACTTTCATCAAGAGGCTTTTTAACTAAAAAGCCTCTTCTCTTTCTGCCATAAGGGTGGTGTCCTCTGCATATCTGAGGTTATTGATATTTCTCCCAGCAATCTTGATTCCAGCTTGTGCCCAGCATTTCTCATGATATACTCTGCATAGAAGTTAAATAAGCAGGGTGACAATATACAGCCTTGGCGTACTCCTTTTCCTATTTGGAACCAGTCTGTTGTTCCATGTCCAGTTCTGACTGTTGCTTCCTGACCTGCATACAAATTTCTCAAGAGGCAAGTCAGGTAGTCTGGTATTCCCATCTCTTGAAGAATTTTCCACAGTTTATTGTGATCCACACAGTCAAAGGCTTTGGCATAGTCAATAAAGCAGAAATAGATGTTTTTCTGGAACTCTCTTGCTTTTTCCATGATCCAGCAGATGTTGGCAATTGGATCTCTGGTTCCTCTGCCTTTTCTAAAACCAGCTTGAACATCTGGAAGTTCACGGTTCACGTATTGCTGAAACCTGGCTTGGAGAATTTTGAGCATTACTTTACTAGCATGTGAGATGAGTGCAATTGTGCAGTAGTTGGAGCATTCTTTGGCATTGCCTTTCTTTGGGATTGGAATGAAAACTGACCTTTTCCAGTCCTGTGGCCACTGCTGAGTTTTCCAAATTTGCTGGCATATTGAGTGCAGCACTTTCACAGCATCATCTTTCAGGATTTGAAATAGCTCAACTGGCATTCCATCACCTCCACTAGCTTTGTTCATAGTGATGCTTTCTAAGGCCCACTTGACCTCACATTCCAGGTTGTCTGGCTCTAGGTGGGTGATCACACCATCGTGATTATCTTGGTTGTGAAGATCTTTTTTGTACAGTTCTTCTGTGTATTCTTGCCACCTCTTCTTAATATCTTCTGCTTCTGTTAGGTCCACACAATTTCTGTCCTTTATTGAGCCCATCTTTGCATGACCTGTTCCCTTGGTATCTCTAATTTTCTTGAAGAGATCTCTAGTCTTTCCCATTCTGTTGTTTTCTTCTATTTCCTTGCATTGCTTGCTGAGGAAGACTTTCTTATCTCTCCTTGCTGTTCTTTGGAACTCTGTATTCAGATGCTTATACCTTTTCCTTTTCTCCTTTGCTTTTCGCCTCTCTTCTTTTCACAGCTATTTGTAAGGCCTCCCCAGACAGCCATTTTGCTTTTTTGCATTTCCTTTCCTTGGGGATGGTGTTGATCCCTGTCTCCTGTACAATGTCACAAACCTCATTCCATAGTTCATCAGGCACTCTATCTATCAGATCTAGGCCGTTAAATCTATTTCTCACTTCCACTGTATAATCATAAGGGATTTGATTTAGGTCATACCTGAATGGTCTAGTGGTTTTCCCTACTTTATTCAATTTCAGTCTGAATTTGGCAATAAGGAGTTCATGATCTGAGCCGTAGTCAGCTCCTGCTCTTGTTTTTGTTGACTGTATAGAGCTTCTCTGTCTTTGGCTGCAAAGAAAATAATCAATCTGATTTCAGTGTTGACAATCTGGTGATGTCCATGTGTAGAGTCTTCTCTTGTGTTGTTGGAAGAGGATGTTTGCTATGACTAGCGCGCTCTCTTGCAAAACTCTGTTAGCCTTTGCCTGCTTCATTCCGCATTCCAAGGCCAAATTTGCCTGTTAACCCAGGTGTTTCTTGACTTCCTCCTTTTGCATTCCAGTCCTCTAGAATGAAAAGGACCTCTTTTTTGTGTGTTAGTTCTAGAAGGTCTTGTAGGTCTTCATAGAACCGTTCAACTTCAGCTTCTTCAGCGTTACTGGTTGGGGCATAGACTTGGATTTCTAAGGTATTGAATGGTTTGCCTTGGAAACAGAGATCATTCTGTCATTTTTGAGATCGCATCCAAGTACTGCATTTTGGACTCTTGTTGACCATGATGGCTACTCCATTTCTTCTGAGGGATTCCTGCCCACAGTAGTAGATACAATGGTCATCTGAGTTAAATTCACCCGTTCCAGTCCTTTTTAGTTTGCGGATTCCTAGAATGTTGACGTTCCCCCTTGCCATCTCTTGTTTGACCACTTCCAATTTGCCTTGATTCATGGACCTAACATTCAAGATTCCTATGCAATATTGCTCCTTACAGCATTGGACCTTGCTTCTATCACCAGTCACATCTACAACTGGGTATTGTTTTTGCTTCGGCTCCATCCCTTCATTCTTTCTGCAGTTATTTCTCCACTGATCTCCAGTAGCATATTGGGCACTTACTGACCTGGGGAGTTCCTCTTTCAGTATCCTATCATTTTGCCTTTTCATACTGTTCATGGGGTTCTCAAGGCAAAAATACTGAAGTGGTTTGCCATTCCTTTCTCCAATGGACCACATTCTGTCCACTGTCCCTAGGCCCTAGCAACTACTAATCCTGCTAATCTTTAATCCTAATCTATTTTCTGTTTCCATGGATTTGTCAGTTCTAGATATTTGTTGTAAATTGAGTCATCCAGTATGTGGCCTTTTGTATCTGGCTTCTTTTATTTAGCATAATATTTTTAGCATTTATCCTTGTGGTAGCATATCTCGTTTCTTTTTATGGTTGAATAATATTTCATTGTGTTAATATACTGCATTTTATTTATCTGTTCATCAGTTGGTGGACGTTGGCTTGGTTCCACCTTTTGTCTGTTGTGAGTAATGCTGTTTTTGTGTGGACATATGTTTTCAGTTCTCTCAAAACCAAGAAGTAGAATTACTAGGTCATACAGTACCTTTGGGCACATCAGTGGCCCAATGGTAAAGAATCCACCGGCACTGCAGGAAACTCAGGTTTGATCCCTGCGTCGGTAAGATCCCCTGGAAGTGGGCATGGCAACCCACTCCAGTATTCTTGCCTGGAGAATCCCATGGACAGAGGAGTCTGGCAGGTCACGGTGCATAAGGTTGCAAAGAGTTGTACCTGACTGAAGTGACTGAGCACCCATGCACACACGCGGTAGCTTTACGTCTAACTCTGAGGAACTGCTAAACTGCTTTCCACAGCAGCTTGACATTATACAATTATATCAGCAATGTTCTATTTCCTTCACAGCCTTATCAACACTTGTTATTTTCTGTCTCATTTTAGCCATCTTTCTGGGGATAAAATGGCATCTTACTGTTGTTTTAATGTTCATTTCCCTGATGGCAAATGATGAGCTTCTTTTCAGGTACCAGTTGGCTGTTTGAGTATCTGCCTTGGAGAAGTGACTATACAGATTCTTTCCCCATGATATAAGTCAGGGTTCTCCAGAGAAACAGAACCAGTAGGGTGTACATAAAGAGATTTATTATGAGAAATTGTCCCATGCAGTTATGGAGGCTAAGACGTCCCACTGTCTGCCCTCTGCAAGTTGGAGATCCAGGAAAGCCAGTGGTGTGGTTCAGTCTAAGTCCAAAGGCCTGAGAAGCAGGGGACCTGATGGTGTGAGGCGCAGTCCAGGGCCCAGGGAAGACCAGTGTGCCGGCTCCCGCAGTCCTGCAGTAGACAGGTTCTCCCCCTCTGCCTTCTGCTCAGTTCAGGCCCACAGTGGGCTAGATGATGCCCACCCACATTGGGGAGGGCACTCTGCTTTCAGTACCAACTCAAAATGCTAATTTCATTCAGAAGTATCCCCATAGGCTACCCAGAAATCTTGTTTAGCTAAACAACTGGGTAACCTGTGAGCCAATCGAATTGACACAAGTTGATGAGATAATCACCACACCCATTTTAAATTGGATTTGTCTTTTTGTTGTTGAATTACAAGAGATCTTTACATATTCTAGATGAAAGTCTCTTATGGATATGTATCTTTATATTAAAAACAGAAGCACTTATGTCTAACAGCAATAAAAATATAGCTTACTCTGGACCCTGATGAATAGGAAACAGCATGAATTTTATCATCAAGGCCTGGTAGATTATGCAATTATTGCCTGTACTAAAAAAAAATTTAGAACATGATTGAGTTTATTTAGATCTAGTGTTTTCTAAGTTTCAGTCTTGTTTTTTGTGGGGAGAACGCTAATGTTCATTTTACTTTTTTAAATGATGAAAAGTGCTAGTAGGGACAGAGAAGAGTTCAGGGAAAATTTAAAGATTTCTTTTTACCTTGCTAAGTTTTTTACATGAAGGATTACAGAATTTTGGTAGAGTGTATTAAAATGACATGTTGTTCCCTGGATGTATATATAGGTATGTGGCTTTTTTCTGATCCTAGTTCAGTCAAAGAGTGCGGATCCTTTGAAATCAAAACATCAGTTGGACTTAGAGCGCGCCCATTTCCTCGTGACACAAGCTTTTGACGAGGATGAAAAAGGGAACGTTGAAGATGCTATAGAACTGTATACAGAAGCTGTAGATCTCTGTCTGAAAACCGTATGTATAATAATACTTACCAGTTAAGTTTGGTAGAACTGTCCTAAGAAATTTCTCCCCTTCCTAGTGAATTTTATGTAACAATTCATTTAAAAAAAAAAATCCTATTATTATAAATGTAACTTAAGTTACTCCTCATTAAAAGATAATGGGATATGTATATATGTGGCTGAGTCCCATGACTTTTCCATGAAACTATCACAACACTGTTAATTGTCTATACCCCAATACAAAAATAAGTTTAAAAAAAAAGCTAATGAAGAGTAGAATTAATAATGGATTTTTAACACCTTGTTAAAAATTTGACAGTGTTAATTGAATCACTTGGCAATTGTTTTTTAAATTACAGGTAGCACTTTTGACCATCTTACACTCCTGTAACTAAAATTAACTTATTACAGGAAGAATTCATCACAATCTGTGAATTTAAAATAAAGTTCCTGTGAGAGGGATGAATTAGGAGTTTGGGATTAACATATACACACTACTGTATATGAGATAGATAAACACCAAAGACCTACGGTGTAGCACAGGGAACTAGACTCAATATCTTAATAATAATCTATAATGGAAAAGAATTTGAAAAAGAATGAATATGTGTATGTATATAACTGAATCAGTCTATTCTACACCTGAAACTATTGTAAATCAACTATGCTTCAACTTTTTTTAAAAAAGGGGAAAAAATTGGGTGCGTCATAATAAAATAAAGCTCTTCCCCCTTTTATTCAGTTTGATACACTAAGAAACCAGTTAGTGGTTTTGGAGAGCTGTATTAATTTACAGTATGGAGTCTGTGTGCCGCGCGGTTTCATTCTTTCCTAAGGAGAAGCGGTCAGCTCTAGGAGTGGTCCGCTGTGTAGGAGCGGGCAGTGCACTGATAGGAGGGTGGGAGGCTGTCGGGAGCGGGGTTGTCAGTGCTGTTCCGAGGGCCGGCTCTTTGTCCCAGCTCTCTTATCCAGAAGAACCGTCTAGCCTCATTTCTGTAGGTACCTGAAACTGCTGGTAAGTGCTGGGGGGTTTCGGTTTTAGTTACATACAGTGCAGCATTATAATTCGACGTCTGCACGCGCAGCAAAGTGATAACCACCGCAGGTCTGGTTACCTTCCATCCCATGCACTTGACCCCCTTTGCCCATTTTGCCCGTCCCCAGCCCCCTCCTCTTCCCCTCTGGAATCCACTAATCTGTTCTCTGTGTCTGTGCATTTGGTTTATTTTGTTTATCCGTTTTGCTTTCAGACTCCACGTATAAGTGGAGCTCTGAGGTCTGTCTCCTCCTGACCTGTTTCACTTAGTGCGGTAACCCTGCTCTGCTGGGGCTCCCGCCGCCCAGCCTTCTGTAGCACCGTGATTTTTCAGTTGTGTCCCACTTACCGCTCGTCCACATTAAGTGGTCTTAGGGTTTACCTCAGTGATGAGTTTCAACACAGTTTTAAGTGATACCTTTAAGGATAAAAATAAAGTGTCTTCGTTTATTCTCATAATGTTTACAAGTATAATGTGCATTGTAAGTTTCTTTTTCTTGCTTAGAAATATCATGGATCAAGCAGATTAATATGCTTCAGAATGTCTGTCTCTCTTTTTCTTAAGTCTTATGAAACTGCTGATAAAACTCTGCAAAATAAGCTGAAGCAGCTGGCTCGGCAGGCACTAGACAGGTGAGTTTGGCTCCTCAGCTTTGGTCCCTGCAGCGTGTGGTGTAGCTTCAGTGTGACGCGTTTATCCGAATGTATGGGGAGCTCTTGGTAACAAACCTGACGTCCAGAGCAAGTCTGCCTTCTTTCTCTGTGTGAACTTGCTCCTCCCTAGTTCCCTGCTGCTTTTTTTCCCTGTGTCATTTTGCCTTATTGGATGGTAAACTTCTTAGGGGAACAGAGCTAATTTATTGCTGTGTCCTCATCCCTCCTCTAAACTCAGAAAGTAACAAATCAGTCAAGAAATGTTTCACTTAGTTTTTGCGGTGTCTAAAACAAAAACGGTTATGGTATTTAAAATGGAAGCCTTCCCTTGTGTTGTGTAATATGAGACTTCCGAAGATAAGCTTGAAGAGAGCCTTCCAGAGCCACTACGAGAAATGGAGACGTTGAGAATGAGCCAGCCATTCACATACCCCACATCATACATGCGTGAAGCTCCCTTAACTCTTTGCTGGAATGTCAGCTTTTCATTAAGGCCTGTGCTCGCCATTCTGTTTAAAATTGAAATCTCCTCTGGTACTTCCATCCTGTTTGCTCTGTTGGAATATTCTTTCCCATAACTCTTTACTGTTTTCTAAGGTATATAAAATTGATCAGTTTGTCATATTTGTTATCAGTATGTGTGTGTCTTTTCTAACCCTCGCCCTCCGAATATAAGCTCTATGAGGGCAGAGAATTTTGTCTTTGTCCATTGCTGTAACGAAGCACCTAGCAGAGTGCCAGACATCCAGTATGTGCTCAGTAAATATTTGTTGAGATAATGAGTATATTTGCACGGTAGAATTATACCTCTTGTACAGACAAAGCATTATAGACAAAGGAAAAGAGTGGAATGGCATTCATAGTTACAGCATGAATTAGTACAGTTCCTCCTTCTGAGGCTCAGACTAGGGAGCTGTGCTACCCCCAGCCCTTCTTTTGCACTGAGATATAGGGGTCACCCCTCCTTTTCATTACTGTCATCTAGCATCATTTGTTTCTCCAAATTCATGGAGCTGTGGGCACTTGACATACCGTCAGCCTCTCCCTTTTGATGTCTGACACCAGTCAGAATCACGGATGGCCCCTGCTACCTGTGTGGGTAATTCATCTCGTATTCTCTGGGTGCGCCCTCAGCACAGGGACACGGGCCAGTCACGAACGCTTCCTGTGACGATTAGTTCAGAAGAATGGATACGCTCTAGAGAGAAGATAGCATGACATTTTTATCTGCAGACAGTTTCAGAGTGTTAACAAGACTGCTAAATCGCATATTAAGGACCTCAGATTAAAAACTTCCATCCTTTAGCTTGTTGGTTCTTTGACAGGACAAAGTCCAAACGCCCTTCAGCGCCAATGAGGTCTTCCGTGGTCCAGTCCCTGCCCCCGCCTCATCTCCTGCTGCCTCACTTGTGCGCTGTTCACAGGGGCTCTCGACGTTCTGTTGAAATTGCTGTAACTCACTCCACTGTTTCACAGATCTGCGCGTTTGCTCATGCTCTTCTCTCTACTTAGAACCCTTCCCAGCTCCCCAGGTCGACTCAGAGTTCAACGCTGAGTGCAGCTCAAATGTCAGTTTGGAAAAACGCTCCCTGACTTGCCCTCTTCCCATCATTAAGTTAGTAACTTCTGCTGTGCATTCGCCGGCGTGGAACGCCTCCAGCCTCACGTCCCACTTCTGATGCAACTGTCTTTCCCTGCAAACCTAGGGGTACCTTGAGAGTAGGGATTGTGTTCTATACATTCTTATATGCCCCTTACCTTCCAT
Organism: Oryx dammah; assembly: GCF_014754425.2. NCBI lineage: Eukaryota > Metazoa > Chordata > Mammalia > Artiodactyla > Bovidae > Oryx > Oryx dammah. The sequence goes on along the minus strand of NW_024070186.1, from coordinate 5,230,499 downwards.
AGGATCTGATAATGCTCTAAGTGCTTAATTACCGTTGTCAATAAAATGTTTGCAAAAATACCTTACCTCTGGGAGTAGCTTAAGTAGTGAACTATTGACTAGAATGTAAGAATTTTAGATGGTAATTTTACCTTAGAGATGCTTGACTGTTCTCAAAGTAAATACTGTGTTCTGAAAAACTTAAATGTGAGGAGAAAAACTAGAATGGTGTTTTTGTACCTCTATTATAGAGCAGAAGCATTGAGCGAGCCTTTAACGAAGCCGTCATGCAAAATCAAGGCAACAAATACAAAGCCAAAGCCGCCTCCAACGAGAGCACACTTTCCACTGGGAACTAATCCCTTCCTTGAAAGACCTCAGCCTTTTATAAGTCCTCAGTCATGTGATGCACAGGGACAGAGATACACAGCAGAAGAAATAGAAGTTCTCAGGTAAATAGGTTCATGATTTGTGGTAATGAACAATTTTGTTAACATCAGTGCAGATAATGTTACGCTCGTTAGGTTTGAGGAGTCATCTTTGTTGTAATGTGTCATGCTATTATCATGTAATTATAAACTGTCACACAGTCACAACTTGAAATGTTTGCAATTTGTTCTCATATATTTTAGTATTCGCGTTTCCTCTAGATGTATTTTTTTTTCCCTGAAACTCTTCAAAGTTGAATAATTTTATGGGGCAGAGTAGAACTGTGGCAGCCCTTTCATCACCTCTGCCGCCTTGTGACCAGAGCCCTAATTGCTACCTTGATACAGCAGTCTAGGCCAGTCAGCAAAGGGCAGCCGTAAGCTTTGAATGCTTTCATATATTTCTTAAAAGGGTTGCAAAAAAGAAAGCAAAAAGAGCCAGGATATGTGACAGAGACCTCATTGCAAAGCCAAAACGATATACTTTCTGGCCCTTTACAGAAAAAGTTTGCCATCACCTGGGCTGGGAAGCCAACTCAGTTCTGGAAGCAGCTCCAGGCGATATTTAAAGTGCAAAAGAACGAGATTGTGGAAACCTTTGATCGCATCCTGAGGCGGTGTGGCGGCTCCTCACCTGGGCTCTGAGCATCAGCCAGCTTAGAGCTGGGAGTGTTGTCAAGTTGCTCTTTCTGTTAGTCTCCTGTAGTTGTGCTGGAACGGTTCCTTCCTCTGCAGCAGCCACCTGAGGGCATTTTTCCCTTTTCCTGCTGAAGGTTTTACTTCTGCTTCTAGAAAAAATGGTGCTGTCTGCCTAGAAAAAATCGCTTTTGAAACTACACAACACAAAGCGGGACAAAAAGAGTGGTTTTGGACCCGAGACACAAGTTTATAACTGTCCAGCACTTTGGCTACTCAGCGTCCACATGCTGCCTTCTCCACACGTTTGAAATTCCACACTCCTACAGAACAGCTCTGCGTTTGTACCTAACAGGACGCAGCTGTCCTCCACGCAAGTGCAAAGCTCTCCCCAGCTCAGGATGAGGATACACACAAATGTTACATTCATGTGTTAACTAGCCCTCAAATTCAGTCCTGGTCTCACTGCATATTGTTACCTGGAGGCTGACTGTGAAGTTACTCTGCAACTCCTCCTAAATAAAATGCGGGGAAGGGACAGAAGGAAATAGCTAATATGTACAAATAAACATGTGACACAAAATAGGAAGAGAATATACAAAGCTGCTACAAGCCACGCGTCTTAAATTTGTCAAGAGGCCGTAACTGTTATCTGTGCCGCTTTCTTCCTCACTACCCATTCCTTAGTCTCATAACCAGAACATATAAAGAATTTATTTCCCAGAATCCTTTGAATCCTCAAAGCAACCAGGCAATTGCTTTCTTTCTCTAGGCTGAAGATACAATTCGCTTTGTGTCCTGGGGACAATTTCATTGCCTCTGGTGTAAGCCTATTTTGAGATAGTTGTTTTGTTGTAAAGGATGGTAGTCTCAAAAGAATAACTTTGGGATTAAATTGGAGTAATTGTTTTTTTGGTATTCAACTATCTCATGAAACTTTTGTTCAGATAAAGTTACCAAGATTTACATGAGATTATCAGTTTAATTTTATTACAGTACCATACCTTGTCACTTAAATTTTAAGGAGTTTAAATAAAACTGATAATTAAGGTTGACTTGACATTTACTTTAGATTTTTTTCTTATTTTTTAATAGGACAACATCAAAAATAAATGGTATTGAATATGTTCCTTTCATGAGCATTGATCTGAGGGAACGTTTTGCTTATCCAATGCCTTTCTGGTAAGTAAGCACTACTGCAATTCTTACTTTCAAAATTGTTTTAATTTTTCAGTACTTTTCCCATCTGCTGAAGTCCAATTAAATCCATAGCCTTGAAATTAAAATTTGTAATAAAAATTCTGGTTGGAAAAGAGACAAGGCTGAAGGAAGGAGGTGGGACCACATGGCAGGAGTGCCTCTGGCCTTTTCCTGGTGATAGGACTTGTGGGTCTTCTTTAGGCTAGGTTATGCTCATAGTGTCTAACATGGATCCTAGTACAAGAGAAGTAAGCAGTGAGTAAATATTTGTCTAATTTGTGTTGGACCACAACAGAAATGCAAGTCAGCCAAGGCATTGAATGGAAAGGTGGAGAGAAATGACTGGGTTGTTGTTTACTAAGAAGATCCAGTTCAGAAACAGGGTTCATTATGAAGGTGTTGGCATAGCCTTCCAGAACAGTGGCAGCTCATCTCAGGAACCTTAAAATCATTGTTTCAGGACTCCCAGATTCTAGTCGTCCTAAGGAAATTAAAATTGGGACAAAGATGTCTATCATAAGAGCACTTATCAGAGTGTTTGTTACAGCAAAAAATTATCAAAACAAACTTGGTATCCAGTAATATCAGAGTGATTGAACAATGGCATGTTCATATTATTCTGTTACATATTATGTTATCCACAAAAAAAAAACTCTTTGAAAAATATAGGGAAAATGTTTGTAATATATAAATTTTAAAAGATGGAAAATTATAAATATAAAATATCCGAATTTTATTTTTTTTCATGTATTTATAGACATACAGAATGAAATGATGTAAAGTGATAGGTGAGAATGTTCACAGTGGTTACCTCTGCTGCTGCTAAGTCGCTTCAGTTGTGTCCAACTCTGTGCAACCCCATAGACGGCAGCCCACCAGGCTTCCCCGTCCCTGGGATTCTCCAGGCAAGAACACTGGAGTGGGTTGCCATTGCCTTCTCCAATGCAGAAAAGTGAAAGTGAAGGCGCTCAGTCGTGTCTGACTCTTAGCGACCCCATGAACTGCAGCCTACTAGGCTCCTCCATCCATGGGATTTTCCAGGCAAGAGGACTGGAGTGGGGTGCCATCGCCTTCTCCAGTGGTTATCTCTAAGCAGCAAAATTAGGTGATTTACTTCTTAAAACATTTTTATTTTTTTAAATTTGTGCCATTAGCCTATTTATTATCAGAAAGCATCAGGGAATTGAATGCTTATTGTGTACAGAATACATAAAGACTATAAAAACAAGACCTGCTCTCACACGTCTAGTGCTTGTCATTCTTGGATGGGCAGAAGGTAGACATCTCAAGGCCAGGAAGTTACCAGCATAAGGTTTTCACTCAGGCACCTATGTGATGCTGGTGGTTGATCTGGATCTAGGAAATGGTTGTTGGCACCCCACTCCAGTACTCTTGCCTAGAAAATCCCATGGACAGAGGAGCCTGGTGGGCTGCAGTCCATGAGGTTGCTAAGAGTCGGACACGACTGAGCGACTTCACTTTCATGCATTGGAGAAGGAAATGGCAACCCACTCCAGTGTTCTTGCCTGGAGAATCCCAGGGACGGGGAAGCCTGGTGGGCTGCCGTCTATGGGGTCGCACAGAGTCGGACACGACTGAAGCGACTTCGCAGCAAGACGCTTACAGCACTAACATCAAGGGCACAGATCCCGGACCCATGCTCTCCAGCGTCATAGCCTCTGTGACACCATGCAAGCTTTTCAATCTGCTTCAGACTTGAATAATAGAATCCACCTTCTGGTGTTACTGTGATGATTAAACGAGTTAATAAAATGTAAAGCACTTATGGTGGTGCTTGTTCTATAGAAAGCACTTTGTAATAAGAATAAACTGTTAGGAAATAACTATCTTGCTGAATACTAAATTATATAATTTAGCTGTACATTTCAAATACTTTAAAAATGTTTGACCAGTGATTTCACTTCAAGAAACCAATTTTTAAAAGTATTTACAGATCTAGTCAAAGATTTATATAAGAGACAGTTAGCAATATTATTCTACTTATGAAAATGTGAATCAGTTATTCTAGGATGCTCTTAAATGGTAATATCCAAGTAGAGATATAAACTTGTAGTTCCAATCTTTGTGTAACAGGTGAAGATAAATCATGTTTTTAGTGCTCATACAACAGAATGTCCCTGGAAAGAATTGTATACACTCATGAACAAACAAGTTTTCAAGAAATTAAGTAACACGGGAAAATGCTTACACTGTAATTAAAAATATAACTGTCTTATAACTATCAAAAATATAACTGTCTTACAACAGTTGTTAAAATGTAACTCCCCTTATTACCTGGAAAATGCAATGGATGGAGGATCTTGGTAGGCTACAGTCCATGTGGTTGCAAAGAGTCGGACACGACTGAGCGACTTCATTGGCAGAGCTGGGATTTTACGTTGTGTGTGACCCCTTGCTCTCTGCTTGTCCTGCACGTGGGAACCTGAGCTCCATGAGGACAGAGAGTGTTTGCCTACACGGTGTCCCACGAGGCAGGTGCTCAGTGAATGCTTACCAAGGTAGTTAAATTTTAAGAAAAATCAAGTAAAATTAAATGCTCTAACTGGCAAGATTTTTCCTTTCTTGTTTTATGGATTATTTCACAGAATAATCAGAAGAAATAGTAACAGTAAACATTTTAAAATTCAAAGATTGCAGACTGGTGGCAAAAAGCTCCCCAGTGTATGAATCTTTGGTTAGAAAGATTCAGTTCAGTTTAGTGCAGTCGGTCAGTCATGTCCGACTCTTTGCGATCCCATGAACCGCAGCACGCCGGGCCTCCCTGTCCATCTCCAATTCCCGGAGTCCACCCAAACCCATGTCCATTGAGTTGGTGATGCCATCCACCCATCTCATCCTTGTCGTCCGCTTCTCTTCCTGTCCTCAATCTTTCCCAGCATCAGGGTCTTTTCCAATGAGTCAGCTCTTGGCATCAGGTGGCCAAAGTACTGGAGTTTGAGCTTCAACATCATTCCTTCAAGTGAACACCCAGGACTGATCTCCTTTAGGATGGACTAGTTGGATCTCCTTGCAGTCCAAGGGACTCTCAGGAGTTTTCTCCAATACCACACTTCAAAAGCATCAATTATTCGGCACTCAGCTTTCTTTATAGTCCAACTCTCACATCCATACATGACTACTGGAAAAACCATAGCCTTGACTAGATGGACCTTTGTTGACAAACTAATGTCTCTGCTTTTGAATATGCTGTCTAGGTTGGTCATAACTTTCCTTCCAAGGAGTAAGCGACTTTTAATTTCATGGCTGCAATCACCATCTGCAGTGATTTTGGAGCCCCCCAAAATAAAGTCAGCCATCATTTCCACTGTTTCCCCATCTATTTGCCATGAAGTGATGGGACTGGATGCCATGATCTTAGTTTTCTGAATGTTGCGCTTTATCTAATCTTTTTTAGAAAGATTGGGTGACTAATTTTTTTACTTTTCTGGCCATGTATTATAAATTATAAAGTACTTTAAATATTTCAAAGTTCTAAGAAAAATTTAGTAATTCAGTGGTGACTTTTGAGAGAACAAGTATTAAGGAGTCGTGGATTTACTGAATTGTGGTTCATATGGCAGGGCAATAATATTGAGTAATTTGATTATAGATTTGAGTCAGTTATTTTTTCTCAAACTTTTGTGATGGCTGTTCTTAAATTCTTCTAAATTCATTCAGCTCACTGTGTGTTACCAGTCAGGTCCTGATACTACACAGGTACAAATTGCCTGGAATGCTAGTGGTTCTATGAGATGTATGAGGTGATCATCAAAAAAGTTTGAGAAGTATTATATACCATATAATGCTCTAAGAGATTTCCAGCAAATACTGGCTTACTAAAGGTTTAGAGGTGTCCTTCCAATGGAAAAAAAAGAAAAAATACTTCAGCCAGGAGTTTTCAGATCACACATCACCACAAAACCCTCTTTTTCATTATGTCTGTCAGCATTCTGCTTTTAAAAAAACACATTTTTTTCAGGTTGCGTATCATTCACCTTATATCATCCTATAAATCTTTCAAAACCAGGTTTGTTGCCCTTGCTCTGGAAGCACTTTGAAGAATGGCAGGCTTAAACTTTTGTGCTGCACATTAATTATAGAGAAATACTTCGCGTGTATTCCCTACACATTTTGAGTAGCGAATAATGGATAAGATGCTGGATTTGGCACCAAAGACCTGGAATCCGATACCCTTCCTTCTGTGTCTTAGCTCAGCAGTGTCACAGATTATTTGATCACTTAAAACTTTTTCTAAAAAATTTGCTCTAATAAAATTGTTTTGAAGGTCAAATGAAGAAGATATGTAAAATATTTTGTGTGATGCCCAGCACACGTTTAGTGCGTGGGTATGTGCTCAGTCGTGTCTGACTCTTTGTGACCCCATGGATTGTAGCCTGCCAGGCCCCTCTGTCCATGAAATGCTCCGGGCAGGAATACTGGAGTGGGTTGCCGTTTCCTACTCCAGGGGATATTCTTGACCCAGGGACCGAACCCGCGTCTCTTGCGTCTCCTGCACTGGCCGGCGGATTCTTTACCATGGTTGCCACCTGTGTATTAGTAACTAGGTATTCTCATTATTAGTCCTGCAGAGATGAGTTTGTCAAGAGCCAATATAAAGATCTGTAGCTTCCTTGATTCTTTTGAATGAATCAAATGGCTCCATTTTATTGAAACTGAATTTCTTGAATATAACCATGCTAAATTTAACTCTTAAAGTATATTCTTAAAATTAATATAAAAGTGTTTAATTGCCCTTCTGTTGTCAGTTATGTGTGTACCTTTTTTTTAAATTGAGGTGGATGATCAGATTGGATTCAAGGTCAAATATAAAAAGCCAAATTTGACCAGAGTTTTTTAGAATTCACTGTATAGCTGTGATCACTATACCAAAAAAAATTCTCTGGGAAATTTAATCTTGTTTTTAAGTCATTTTTTAAGGTTAGTTTTATTATTAAATTTTTATTATCACCTCAGTGATAGATGTGGCAAGTTACCGTTATCACCTAAACAAAAAGCTACATTTTCTAAATGGGTACGACCGGAAGACCTCACCAACAATCCTACGATGATTTATACTGTGTCTAGTTTCAGCATAAAGCAGGTAAACATTTATTTTGTATAATTTTTTATGAAAAGCTAATATTTTAAAGTAATTTGAATGTACATTTGCCTTTTTTTTAGATTATTTATTCAAATGCATTAGTATGATTGGAAAAATTATTCATCTCGCATTTGACTTAGACATACTGAGATATAATAACTCTTGAACAGTTAAATAGATTTTTGTGTACCCTATTGATATATGCTTGCAGATGAGAATAATTGAGAATCTGAATTTTATGCTTGATGAGAGAAAATAGAAAAGATAAAAAGGTATTGGGCTTATTTAAAACACTTCAGTGGCAGAACAACTCTGTGACTTCATTGTAAACTTTATTAATGACACATTAGCCCTGAAGTCATAGATTTTTTTTCACAGTAGTATGAAAATAATGCTCCTGAAACACTGTGATTCAAATTTTTTGATGTGCATATTGATTTTAATTTGTCATATTGTAATTAACCAACTTTTAAAAAATGCTTGTAATTTTTTATTAACCAGTTTTTTTTAAATGCTTGTAATTTTTTGTTATTAAGTGTAATTCAATTGAATATGCTTTTATTCATTAAGAATACATCATGCATATTTAATTATTCTAAAGTAACTTAATTGAAATACTTGTTTTTCCGGGGATTTGTACAAACAAAATATGTGTTAGTTGGCACTATGGCATTTCTGTTTATTATTTTCCTATTCAAGCAGCACTCAAGATATTTAGTATAAAAAGACTAGATGCGATGCTTAAATATTGTGGTAATGTTGAAATTGCATGAGTAAATGAATGTATTAATAATTCTTATTAACAGACAATAGTATCAGATTGTTCTTTCGTGGCATCACTGGCTATCAGTGCAGCTTATGAGAGACGATTTAATAAGAAGTTGATTACCAGGTAAGATTTTATATTTGTCCTTTTAGCCCTTTTCATGGAATTGTCTCTTACTTGGAAATAGAAGCTTAGGCTTTGTCTGCACAGAAAGGGCATATCACTTAGAACTGTTACGGCCTTTGTATGTCAAGCAGATGGTTTGTGAATGTGGAAGGATTTGCTAAAACAATCTAAGAACATATGCACATATAGTTAGAATAATATAAATGAAATAAATGAGATTGATCAAATTAAAATCATATCATATTTATAATTTGACTGTACTGCATAGTAGCCACAAGTCTCATTTGGATATTACACACTTGAAATGAGCTGAATTTGGACAGGCTATAAGTGTAAAATGGATCAGATTTTGAAAATTTAACACACAAAAAAAAAATCTATTGGAAAATGTCTCAAATTTTTATATCATTTGTTGAGATAATGTTTTTAATGGGTTAAATAAGACATTAATATAAAACATACAGTATATAGGTCTATAATATAACATATAGATCTGTATATAACATAATATATATAACATTTTTGTTGGCTAGAACAATGTACTGAAATGTTACCATGAAGTACTTTTTCTTTCAATTTTTGGAAGTTTTATTAGCTTAAAATTATTCATTATAAAAATTAAGCATTATAATTTTTTTGTACAGCTTTTCCTGAGTTGTTTTTGTTATGTTAAGTCCTGAAAGAACAAAGGTAAATAGATACAGAACTTAGTTTCAAGTCATTTGCCATTTTGGATAAACAGAGCTTGTAAATAAATCTTACGCAGTTTGAGAAAGAAAATTGATACTGATAGTTTCTACGAGTATCTTACTAGATAATTTTGTGTACGTTATCAGCGCTCTGCTGACTTTCGTCAGAGTTATAATTTCCTTAGTTGTGATTAACTGAAATGATCTCTTTATGTGTTAGAGCCAATAGTAGGTTATTTTAACTAGTTTAAAATATATCCAGTTACTAGAAAATTTATTAGAGGATATAATTAATTAAAAGAGCATTTTTCAGAATATTATGAAATGTATGTGCTACTGTATGATCTCATAAGATACTGTCTTCATTTATTTATATTAAATAAAAACTTTGAGGTGAAATTCTTTTTCCATTACAGGTCTATTATAGACAAATATTCTTACATTTATTTTTGTAAAATTACTAAGACAATAGCATATGTCTAAACAAAATTAATATTCTGCATAGTTTATATTGAATATTAATGTTGGTATTTCACCATTTCTTTCCCTTACTAAAGCATAATTTACCCTCAGAATAAGGATGGTGAGCCAGAGTACAATCCTTGTGGAAAGTATATGGTAAAACTTCACCTCAATGGTGTCCCCAGAAAGGTGAATAACGTTTCTCTCCATATCAACCCCTTCTCTCTTCCCTACCTTTGAATCTTGAGTAGAGTCATTAAGAAATGTTATTTATGTAAACATTTTAAAAGTCAGTTTAGTTGATTTTGACTCTGTGATATTATACATATTACTACCAATAACATCATCAATAATAATTAAAAATAAAAAATCATGGCAAGCATAAAGTCTTTTAAAAAATGAGTTTGGGAAAATTTATAGAAAGCTCCAAGAAGTAGCATTGAGCTAATGATTGCTTATGCTTAAAATGAATTTTAATCTGGTGGTCATTAATTACCTTTTTGATTAAAAAGATATCAGACACAGTGTGTCCATTAGACAGTCCATTAGAACAGTTTGTGTGTGTAAATCAAGATGTAAGACACCTTTAATATTGTTTTCCTTTGTGAAATATATACATAGTTTTAAATTGCAAATCTTTCTTTAAGGATTCTGAACCATGTTGTAAGGGCCTTGTATTGTTAGGATTCTCTAGCTCCTGTCAACTTATTAAGTCCAGGGATCAACATTACTATCACTTGGGAATTTGGGGGGGCTTCCCAGGTGGTGCTAGTGGTAAAGAACTCACCTGCCAATTTAGGAGACATAAGAGACATAGGTTTGATTACCTGGGTCGGGAAGATCCATGGAGGAGGGCATGGCAACCCACTCAAATATTTTTGCCTGAAGAGTCCCATGGACAGAGGAGCCCAGGGGGCCTACAGTCCGTAGCACTGCAGAGTCAGACATGACTGAAGTGACTTAGCATTCATGCACAAAGGAATTTGTTAGAATTTCTGAACTTGGGCCTCATCCTGGACCTGCTGAATCAGAATACTCATTTAAACAAGATTGCATACTGATTCTAGTGTGGGAAGCTTAGAAGTTACTCTCTAGTTGAATAAGAATCAAACTTTAGGGTGCACAGAATCATTTGGAGTGCTTGTTAAAAAAGATTCCTGGGCTCCACCCCCAAAGCATCTGATTCAATAGGTCTGCAAAAGAGCTATAATTTGCATATCTACCAGGTTTCTAGGTGATGGTGGTGATGCTGTCTGAGAACAATCTTTGAGAATGACTGCTCTAGCTAATTTCTTAAGGACTAAACAGAATTTTTGAGAATGGTTTTTCTGAACTATAATTTGTAAATAATCTCTGGTTTAAAGAATCTTTCAAAATGCAGTTGCATAGTTTTTCTATTCATAAATCAAAATTCTTTTTATCCTCTCATTTCCCAAATCACTCTATAATGTGAATTAGAGGCTGCATGTTTGTGGTGATTACTTCTATGCATCTATATTATTTAAATGTATTATTTAGCCATAATGTCTTACTACTAAGTATAGCATGAATCTTTTTGCAGATTTAGGGTACTATTGTTATTTACCTTAATAGTGAGAGGCCCTTTTGTAAATTATTTTAGATATAAAGTACATTTCTAGAATCCCTAATAATTTTGTTGGTAGATCCATAACATTTTCCAACCAATTAGCTCCAAGTTAATACCTGAGAGGGAGATTAAATTGTAAACCTTAAGAAAGGCATCACAGAACATTTTATAATTGATCAGTTTCCAGAAATATGAAACTACCATTATCTTAGTAATTGACATAGCATGCCTTTTATTTTATCAGTATAAGAGGTGTGGAAGTTTTTTGATAAAAAAGATTTTAAGATATTTTGTACCACCCAAGGAAATTAATGTTCTCTTTCTCCAGGTGATAATTGATGACCAGTTACCTGTTGATCACAAAGGAGAATTGCTCTGTTCCTATTCTAACAACAAAAGTGAATTATGGGTTTCTCTCATAGAAAAGGCATACATGAAGGTCATGGGAGGATATGATTTCCCAGGATCCAATTCAGTAAGTAATAAGATGATCCAGACACGGGCTTATGCTACCTAATGTGATTATTCTCAGTTTGAAAGATTGTAGATGATGTATTTGGTTTAAATGAAAACATTATCAGCCCCTGAAAAATATTGATCAGTCAGTTACTATGGGAGTGCATGTTTTCTTTTGTAAGATTTGCACGTTGTATAGATTCAGTATTCAGGAAAGCCTAAAGTGTATGTGTCTACTGTTCTGGTGGGATACAGGGCCAAATAAATGTGTACCTTTCCAAAGAACCCTCTGCAAATCTAAGCAATGAGTCATATTGTCATCCTTCTGTGTTTTGTTTTGTTTTGTTTTTTTAATAAATTCAGGCTCAAGGACTTTGGGGTTAGTTTTTCCCAACCTTAACACAATTTTATCTGTAAAATCAAGGTATCTGCCAGTGTCCTTTAGTTGTCAACTACAGCCTTAGGCCAGAAATTATTGAGACTAGCATGACTTTAAATTATAACACTAATCAGCCTTAGAAAAAGTGTTTACCCTTTCTTAGCTTCTTTGCTTGTCTATAACATGAGGATAATATCGGCCTCTCAAGAACTGTAAAGATAAAATGAGGTAATATATGCAAATCACCTATTACTCGTACCTGGTTAGTATACTAGCCCAGTGCCTGGCCTCCTGCTGCTGCTGCTGCTTATAATGCTAGTCAAAGAATGTGTAGGTCATAGTTAAAGGTTCAGTTCAGTTCAGTTGCTCAGTCGAGTCCGACTCTTCGTGACTCCATGAATTGCAGCACGCCAGGCCTCCCTGTCCACCACCAACTCCTGGAGTTCACTCAGACTCACATCCATCAAGTTGGTGATGCCATCCAGCCATCTCATCCTCTGTCATCCCCTTCTCCTCCTGCCCCCGATCCCTCCCACCATCAGAGTCTTTTCCAGTGAGTCAGCTCTTCGCATGAGGTGGCCAAAGTATTGGAGTTTCAGCTTTAGCATCATTCCTTCCAAAGAACAACCAGGACTGATCTCCTTTAGAATGGACTCTAAAGAGTCTTCTCCAACACCACAGTTCAAAAGCATCAATTCTTCGGCACTCAGCTTTCTTCACAGTCCAGCTCTCACATCCATACGTGACTACTGGAAAAACCATAACCTTAAAGGTAGAAGGATGTTAAAAAATTTCTTCCCAGTCTCCATGTTCAATTGCTCTGTCCTTCAAATATTTTTAGTTTAGCTTTCTAATCCATTGCATGTTGATTTACAGAGTCAGCTTAGAGAGGGAATGAGCATAAATGCAACTGTCATCATCATCATCAAAGCAGTTTTTTCTATTAAATGTTTTGAGTTTTCATCAGATATATCAGTAAATATATTCTGGAAAAGCAGCAGAGAGTGTGAGGAAAAGATAGGTTTGTGCTTAAATCCAGCCGGGAATTTGAGTTAAGTAAGAGGTTTATTTTTCTGAAGAAGGAAAATGCAATGCACCCAATAATAAAAGATTTATTATCCCTGGAGAGGGAAATAGCAACCCACTCCAGTATTTTTGCCTGGAAAATCTCGTGGACTGGGGAGCCTGGCACGCTACAGTCTGTAGCGTCACTAAGAGTTGGACACGTCTGAGCACACACATACAAGAGATTCATACAGATAGAAAAAACTTAGTGCCTTCTGAATTATTCCTATCAGAATCATCGTATCAGATCAGTGAGATTTAATAGCGTACCCTGGGGACTTATTTAGGAGCTTGAAAACCACAGTGACAGTCCTAACTGGGTTTATGTTGCAGAACATTGATCTTCATGCCCTGACTGGGTGGATACCAGAAAGGATCGCCATGCATTCAGACAGCCAGACTTTCAGCAAGGATAATTCTTTCCGAATGCTTTACCAAAGGTAAACACTTCTCTCTCTCTCTTTTGTACTAAAAGAGGCCATTTAAAAACTTCATATCTTGTTGAGACTGGATACTGCAGAGGCTGTCATTCTCAGTTATTAGGGAAGTTGTGTTTTTAAAATATTCACTTGATGCACTCGCTCCAGCCAGCCCTCAGTGACGCTTGCGGTTAATCCAGATGGTAGATAATCCAAAACATTTGGATAAAGGAATATTGGAAAGACTATTTTGTACTTCCTGAGTACTTACCAATTTGAGGGAAGGTGGGAAAAGAGGAGAGTGAGAACATAAAGATAGCTTAAGCCTTAAATGGATCATCCATGTGAAGAGCTAGAAAACTGTCTGTACGGTAATACACATTCAGTCTTGAAACCAGAAAGCTCAGTGATTTGACAAATAAAATTACATGGCTTTGGGAGAAATGCATTTGGTATTTTCCATCTTCACCTTTGTTTGTAAATCATTTGAAAATTTAGTATTTATTTTTCTTCATTGATAGGTTTCTGAGAATTAGTTTGTCTAAAACTGGGAGGGAAAAGAAATAAATGTGATAGTTTTTTCTGATTTGCTATAAAATAAAAATGTACTTCTCTGGTGAGTGTTGAAAATAGCCTGTTTTAGAAAAGATTTCCACTTGGTGGAAATTTTGATGTAAACCACAAGATGTAAGGAAAGATGTGTAATCTGAGGTACGGATGTGTTTACCTTTGGTTGTTTATCTGTTGGGTCCATTCCAGATTTCACAAAGGAGATGTCCTCATCACTGCGTCCACTGGAGTGATGACCGAGGCTGAAGGCGAGAAGTGGGGCCTGGTCCCCACACACGCGTACGCTGTGCTGGACATCAGAGAATTCAAGGTTCTGCCTCACATTTCATTTCCCTTGCTTTTCTCGTTTGCTAGTAAGACGTTGCAGGCATTCCAAATAACATGCGAGCTTTTTAAATACTGAGAAGTCAAGGTTTAGACCCAAGTTTGAAAACCGTTCTACCTATTACATTAAACTTGACCTCTACCTCTACCATTGGAGGTGATGAATAAAAAGGTGGGAAATGTAAAGACAGTGGCAGTACAGATATTGACAATGGAACGGGAACGTTGTACGCCTCTTTTTTAGGGTTGAGGTGAACACATGTCCCTCGAGGCTTTGGGCTGTCTGTTGGCTTTGGGGCTCAGACACAGTGTCAGACTGTAGAGCCTTCAGTGAATACTTGTGCCCGGACGAAAAATAAGAGGATACCTATGAATAAGGAACATGCCAGTGTGTCTGCAAGTGTTTTCCTAGCAGCCCTTGCACTGTGTGGCCTTTTTCAGACCCTTTCTCTGTGTTCTGGTATTGGCACATTGACTTTATTACTTCTCGTGTTATTGGTTAGTTTTTTTCACCGAAAAATACGTCTGTACATTGGATTAGAAAATATAAACATCATTAAGGAAAGAGCTCTCTTTCCCTTATGGTATAGAAACTAAGCTGTCTAGTTACTGAAAAGTTTAACTAGCTGTATATTCAGTTTTCCTGCTTAAACTTAGAGAAAGAAGTAGTGATCAATCACCAAGAACAGGGTACTACTGTGTATTTAAATTGATTTTCTTATGTGGCACATGGAACTGTATGAATTATGAAGGCAGTAGGGATGTGCTGCAACGTTTAAAAGTTTATAGTCTTAAAGCCACCATTGTGCCACTAACCATTCTGTATAGAATTATCTCTCCCTTTAAAAGTGGTGTAAAAATTGACTGCATAAAGAAAAAAATTTTTTAATTTATGTGAAATAAACTGAAATATCTGTGTTTGTTTAGGAATGTATCTTGCCACAAAAACCAAGTAAAACATTGAGAATAACAGTTGCTATTATTTAATAATAAGTTTACTGTTAGAATATCCTTTGAAATAGATGTTAATAAATGTGTCTGGCAAGAGACTTAAATTTAGACAATGAAAACAGTATGAAAGTAAGCTTGAATGTGAGGAGAATTTCTGTAAAGATACATCATTTACTTCAAGCAGTAAGTATTTGTTCTGATTGTTTAGGAGAAACTGGGAAAATAACATATTTAAGAGAAAAATAGGTACCTGTGGTTCGACTTGAAAACAAAGCATTAAAAAGTTATTAAATCTCGGTGAAGTAAGCTTCTCAAATAATAGCCTTGTTAAGAATCAGTAGCATTAGTCAGCCAGTATCAGTTTGGCGTGTCGGTTACTGTGTAATGATAAAGGTTGCTTGTGTTTTTCATACTTTGTGTTAAATCGAGGTGTGACAGATGTGCAGCCCTGGGTGGTGGAGAGCATGGTGAAGTGATAGCTCCGTGCATCACAAAACAGTCGCCACAGTCAGTCACCATCGGTCCCCACGCAAAGTCATCACGGTATTATTGACTGTATTCCCGGCGCTGAACATTTCATCCCCACCGCCTGTTTATTTTGTAGCTGGCAGTTTGTGCCTCTTTGCCTGCCTGGCCTATTTTACTCATGACCCTCCCTCCCCATCCCACTCAGGCAGCCACCTGTATTTCTTCTGTATCTGTGAATCTGTTTCTATACTCTTTGCTCATTTGTTTTGTTTTTTAGATTCTACACATAAGTGAAATCATACGGTATTTTTCTTTCTCTAACAGTTTCACTTAGCATAGTACCGCCAAGATCCAAGACAAATGGCAAGATTTCATTCTTTTTTAGTGGCTAACATTTCGTTGTGTATATGTTTACCAGTTCTTTTTCTTTATCCGTTCATCCATCAGTGGACAGTTAGTTGCTTCCGTATCTCAGCTCTTGTATATAATGTTGCAGTGAACGTTGGTGTGCATTTGTGTTTTTCAGATTAGTGTTTTTATTTTCTGTGGACAAATGCCCAGAAGTGAAACTGCTTGATCATATGGCAGTTCTGTTTTTAATTTTTTGGGGGGTCCCCATACTGTTTTCATTATGCCTACACCCATTTCACATTCCCACCGAAAGTGCATTTGTTTACATCCTTGCCAACGTTTGTTATGTGTTGTCTTTTTTACTGTAGCTGTTCTGACAGGTGTAAAGTGATGTCCCATTGTGGTTTTCATTTACATTTTCCTGATTAGTGATGTTGAGTATCTTTTCATATATGTGTTGGCCATCTGTATATCATCTTTGGAAAAAATGAATGTTCAAGTCCTTTGCCCATTTTTTAAAATTAGATTCTATTTTTTTCATGTTGAGCTGTATGAATTCTTTGTTTTGGATATTATCTCTTTATCAGATATATTATTTGCAAATATTTTCTGCCATTCAATAGGTGGCCTTTTCATTTTGTTGATAATTTCCTCCACCTTGCAAAGTTTTGTAGTTTGATGTAACATTATTTGTTTGTTTTTGCTTTTGTTTCCCTTATCTGAGGACACAGATACAAAAATACTTTCAAGGACCATACTGCTTATGTCTTCCTCTAGGAGTTTAATGGTTTCAGGACTTACGTTTAAGTCTTTAAATCCATTTTGAGTTTATTTTTGTATATGGTGTAAGATATTGTTCCTGTTCCTTTTTTTTAACATGTAACTGTCCAGGTTTCCTAACACTATTTATTGAAGAAGCTTTTCTTTGCCTCTGTGTATTTTTGACTCCTTTGTCTGGGTTTGTCTCTGGGCTCTGCACTGTTGCATTGATATATGTGCCTGTTTTTGTGCCAGTACCATATTGTTTTGATTACTGTAGCTTTGTAGTACTGTTTGAAATCAGAGAATTGTGAGACTTCATAGCTTTGTTTTTCTTTCTCAAGACTGTTTTGGCCCTTTGGGGTCTCTTGTGTTTCTGTGCCAGTTTTAGTTATTTGTTCTAGTTCTGGGGAAATTGTTGGTATTTCAGCAGGGATTGTAGTGAATCTGTAGGCTGCCTTGGGTTGTGTGGGCACTCTAACAGCATTAGTCCTTCAGTCCGTGAGCTGACATGCTTCCCATCTGTTTGTGTCATCTTTCATTTCTTGCATCCGTGTCTCACAGTTTCAGAGTGTAGGTCTTTCCCTTCCTTGGTGAGTTTTGTTCTTCAATATTTTATTATTTTTCTTGCGATTGGAAATGAAGTTATTTTCTTAATTTCCCTGGTTGTTGTTAGTGTATAGAAGCATAACAGATTACTGTATATTAATTTTGTATCCTGTAGCTTTACCAAATTCATTTAGTAGTTCTAATAGTTTTTTGGTGGCATCTTCAGGATTTTCTGTGAATAGTATCATGTCTTGTGCAAACAGTGACAGTTCTGTTTCTTACTTGACAATTTGGGTTCCCTTTATTTATTTTGCTCGTCTAGTTGCTGTGGCTAGGACTTTGAATAAAAGTGGCAGGAGTGGACATCTTATCTTGTTCCTGATCTTAGAGGCGATGTTTTCAGTTTTTCACTGTTGAGTATGAAGTTAGCTGTAGGCTTGTCATATATGGCCTTTATTATGTTATGGTCCCTCTGTACCCACTTTGTTGAGAGTTTTTATCATAAACAGATGTTGAATTTTGTTAAAGCTTCTTCTGCCTCTATAGAAATGACCATATGATTTTTATTTTTCAATTTGTTTATGTGGTGTTACCCCTTGATTGATTTGCAAATGTTGAATTGTCCTTGCATCCATGGGATAAATCCCACTTGATCGTGGTATGTGACCTTTTAATGTATTGTTGGGTTTGGTCTGCTAATATTTTGTTGAGGATTTTTGCATCTTATATTCATCAGTGATACTGGCCTGTGGTTTTCTTTTCGTATGGTATTTTTAGTTTTGGTATCAAAATTGCTGGTCTTTGAGATTGAGTTTGGAAGCATTCCTTCATTTTCAGCTCTTTGGAATACTTTGAGAAAGATAGATGTTAATTCTTCTTTAAACACTCAATAGAATTCACCCATAAAACTATCTGGTCCTGGACTTTGTTTGCTGAGAGTTTGTAAATTACTGGTTCAACTTCATCACTGGTCGTTGATTGGTTCATGTCTTGTGTTTCTTCCTGATTCCATTTTGAGAGATTGTACGTTTCTAGGAATTTATCCATTTCTTCCAGGTTGTCCATTTTACTGGTGTATAATTGTTTGTAGTAACCTCTTATGATCATTCGTACTTCTGTGATGTCAGTTGTAACTTCTTTCTTATTTCTTATTTGACTTATTTGGGCTCTCTTCCTTGATTAGTTTAATTAAAAATTTGTCTATTTTGTTTATATTTTCAACAAAGCAGGTCTTAGTTTCACTTTTCTTTCTTTCTTTTTTTTTTTTTTAGTTTCTATTTCATTTATTTCTGCTCTCTTCTTTATGATTTCTTTCCTTCTACTGACTTTGGGTTTTGGTTGTTTGTTTTCTAGTTCCTTTAGGTATAAAGTTCGGTGTCTGAGGTTTCCTTTATTTCTGAGGTGGTCTTGCGTCGCTATAAACCTCCCTTTTAGAATTGCTTTTGCTGATTGTGATTGTTGTGTTTCCATTTTTATTTATCTCAAGATGTTTTTTTTCCTCTTTGACTTCTTCAGTGACCTATTAGTTGCTTAGCTCTTAGGTGTTTGTGGTTTTTGCAGTTCTTTCTTGTGGTTGATTTCTAGTCTTGGATTCTTGTGGTCAGAAAAGATGTTTGATGTGGTTTCAGTCTTTTTAAATTTATTGAGACTTGTTTTGAGCCCTGGTGCGTGATTTGTCTTGGAGAATGTTCTATGTGCCCTTGAAAAGGATGTGTATTCTGCTGTTTTGGGATGGGATGTTCTGTAGATATCTATTAAGTCCATTGGGTCTAATGTGTAAGATAAGTGGTTTGCTTAATGATGATTTTTCTGCCTAGGTAATTTATCCATTGATACAAGTGGCGTGTTACTACCTCCTAGTAATATTGTGTTACTGTTCATTTTTCCCATTATGTCTGTTAATATTTGCTTTATGTATTTGGGTGCTCTTATGTTAGATGCATATGTATTTAAAATTGTATCTTTTTTTGGATTGATCCATTGTCTCTTGTTACAGTCTTTGTTTTAAACTCTATTTTGTCTGATACAAAGTATTGCTATCCCAGCTTTCTGTTTTCCATTTACATGGAATACCTTTTTTCATACCCTCACTTGGAGTCTGTGTGTGTCTTTAGATCTGAACTGAGTCTCTATAGGCAGCATTTATATGGGTCTTGTTTTCTTTATTTTTTTATTATTTATTTTTCTTTTCTTTATCCACTGTATGTCTTCTGATTTAGTCTGTTTACATTTAAAGTAATTATTGATAGGTATTTGGTCATCATTTAGGGTTATTTTTGTAGTTTTCTTTGGTTCCTTTCTTCTTTTGTTCTCTTTCATTATAATTGATGACTATCTTTAGTGGGTTCCTTCTTTGTCTTTTCTGTGTGTGTCTATTAGAGATTTTTGACTTGTGGTTACCATGAGGTTTGTGTGCTCTATGCTGGGCTCACTCAGTCATGTCTGACTCTCTGTGACCCCATGGACTCTAGCCTGCCAGGCTCCTCTGTCCGTGGGATTCTCCTGGCAGGAATCCCATAGTGGGGTGCCATTTCCTCCTCCAGGGGATCTTCCTGACCTAGGGATTATTGAACCCATGTCTCTTATGTCTCCTGAATTGACAAGCAGATTCTTCACTACCAGCACCACCTGGGAAGCCCCAAGGTGTGCATATAACAATACATATAATCATGCGTCTGTGCATATACATATATTTACATATGATTATTTTAAGTTCATGTCCTTTTAAGTTCAGATGCATTCTAACAACTGTGCATTTTTACTGACACTGTCCACATTTCATGTTTCTGGCATCACATTTTACATCTTTTTGTTTTATGTATCCCTTCAGTTCAGTTGCTCAGTTGTGTCTGACTCTTTGTGACCCCATGGACTGCAGCACACCAGACTTCCCTGTCCATCACCAACTCCCAGAGCTTGCTCACACTCATGACCATCGAGTCAGTGATGCCATCCAGTCATCTCAACCTCTGCCGCCCCCTTCTCCTCCGCCTTCAGTGTCCCAGCATCAGGGGCTTTTCCAGTGAGTCAGCTCTTCGCATCAGGTGGCCAAAGTATTGGAGTTTCAGCTTTGGAATCAGTCCTTCCAATGAATATTCAGGACTGATCTCCTTTAGGATGGACTGGCTGGATCTCCTTGCAGTCCAAGGGACTCTCAAGAGTTTTCTCCAACATCACAGTTCAGAAGCATCAATTCTTCGGCGCTCAGCTTTCTTTATAGTCCAACTCTCACATCCATACATGACTACTGAAAAAAAACATAGCTTTGACTAGACAGACCTTTGTTGGCATGTATGTATCTCTTACCATACTTTTAAGTTATGTATGTATCCCTTAACCATACATATTGTGGATATAGATGATTTTGCTGCTTTTGTTTATTAACCTTTCTACTAGCTTTATAAGTAATTTATCTACTGGCTTTACTCTATGTAGTGTGTGTGTGTGTGTGTGTGTGAATCATTCAGTCATGTCCGACTCTTTGTGACCCCATGGACTGTAGCCCACTGGGCTCCCATGTCCATGGGATTCTCCAGGCAGGGCTGCTGGAGTAAGTTGCCATTTCCTTCTCCTTGGGGATCTTCCCAACCCAGGGATCGAACCCTGGTCTCCTGCATTGCAGGCAGATTCTTTCCCATCTGAGCCACCAGGGAAGCCCCTTTTATTGTACACCTACGTTTACCAATAAGATTTTTCCTTTTGTAATTTTCTGGTTGTGGCCTTTTCTTTTTCACTCAGAGACGTGCCTAGAGATGTAAAGTGGGTTTAGTAGTGCTGAACTCTTAGCTTTTGTTTATCTGTGAAACTGTCTTCCCTTTTTCTCAAATCTAAATGATAATCTTACTTGGTAGAGTATTCTTGGCTGTAGGCTTTTTTTCCTTTCAGTACTTTTAATATATTGTGCCTTTCCCTTCTGACCTGCAAGGTTTATGCTACAAGTCAGCTGATGGTCATATGGGAATTTCCTTGCTCTTCTCTTGCTGATTTTAAGATTTTCTCTTTGCCAATAATTTTTCCTATTTTAACTGCAGTGTATCTTGGTGTGGACCTTTAAGTTCTCTACCCCTTTCTCTATTCTCCTTCTCAGACCCCTGTGATGGGAATGTTAGGTCAATATGCTTGATGTTGTCCCAGAAGTCTCTTAAAGTATCCTCATTTTTAAAAATGCTTTTCTTTCTTCAGCTAGGACAGTTTCCGCCTCTCTGTCTTCCATCTCAGTGATTCATTCCTCTGTATCATCTAATCTAGCACTGATTACTTCTAGTACATACTTCTTATTTCCACTGTTGTATTCCTCAGCTGTTTGTTTCTTTTTCTAGTTATTCTCTAACAGTTTATTAAACATCTCACTGTGTTCATGCATTCTCCTGAATTCACTGAACATCTTAATGACCATTACCTTGAACTCTTTATCAGGTAGATTGCTTAGTTCTTCTTCTGGGGTTTCTTTGTTCCTTCACTGGGGACATTTTCTTCTTTTGCCTCTTTCTGCCTCGTTTTATTTTTGTTTTTATGTGTTAACTATGTCACTTGTGTTTCTTGGTATTGGAGAAGTGGAGACGTCCCTGTGGAGGAGACGTTCTGTGGGCCCGGTGGCACGCCCCTCCGCTCAGCCAAGCTCGGTGCCCGAGCAGTGCCCTCTACGGGTTGCATGGGCCCCTCTGAGGGGCTGACTACCATGAGTCCAGTTGGATGCCAGGCCCTGCCTCACATACAGGCTGCCAGCCACGGGTGGGCACAGTCAGGTCCCAGAGCAGCTGTCTGAGAAGCCCAGGGGCGCCTAGAGCTGGTGCTGGCGTGTTGATGGGTCGGGCTGTGTCCCATGATTAAGGCACTTTGGAGTGTGTGAAGATGGAGTGAAGTGTGGCCTGGTGATGGGTTTCTTTACCGTGATAATGCTGACATTCACATCAAAATGCTATGAAAGTTACTGAGCAGAAACACAACCAGCCTGAGCAGGCTTCTCACATGATGGATTGGCTCCGGGAAGGTTGCTGCTGTGAGCCCCATGTTATGCCGGAATTCATGATCTCCAGAGGAGAGGATTTTGATCCGAGTTCAGAGATGAAGCATGACTACTTGGAGCTTTTTGTATAGCCCAAGGGATCCCTGAGGCTTTTCCTTTGCTGCCACTTGGAAGTACCTGGACGTGGAATGTTTTATCATAAAGCTGATTACTTTCTCAGTTCTCTAGCATTTATTCCCCCATTCAGGTTCCTCTGAATTGCTGGTTTTCTGTCCAAACAAAATTTGCAGCCATGCCTTCGTGCCCTTGAATGTCAGTGATACCTGGGACCTTCCTCTGAAAAGCTTAGCAGCAATTCTTGTTTATACTTTCTACTCCTTTATACTCCTTACGTTAAAGAGTGATGAAGTCCTGAAATAAAGAGATGTTCTGCTCATGTAGAAATAGGTTTCATGTGTCAGAAAGGAGTTTAGCGTTTGTTGGCTGATGTGTGGCAGGGGCAGGGTGAGGCACAAATGATATAGAAGAGACTAAGAACAGAAATTGTATTGATGAGCTTCTCGGAAATGTGGCCTTAGAGAAATTAGTCTGATTTATGTCCAAAAATCACATCTATCCCAGGCCATGATTTGCCACATTTAAAATAGCAAAGAAATGTGTGTATGTGTGTGTGTTTTTAAATATCTTCCAAATTGTTTGGTTTGTGACATCATTAGAAAAAGAATATAAGTTTCTAAGTTGACTCCTTGAAATAAGACAGATCTTTTGGATTTATACGCTCTTTTGTTTTTCTGAGTCAATATGATCAACTCTGTAGACACACCCAGTATTTATTGAGCGTATATGGTGTTCTGTAAACTCAGTAGAGACTTCTGAAACAGGATAATAATGTTAACCATTTCAAGGATTTTATAGTCGCATTGGGGAGACGAGACTCCTGCATTAGAAGTAGGAAATGATGTAAGATAGGATGTTGTTTGTTGTAAACTAATGTAATACAGATTGTTAGCCCTGTGAACTTTAAAGGAGAGGTAGTAATTACAATGAGAAGGGCCTTCCCTGGTGGCCTCAGTGGTAAAGAATCCGCCTGCCAGTGCAGGAGACGCAGGTTTGATCCCTGGTCTGGGGAGATTCTGCATGCCACGGGGCAACTAACTCCTGTGCCGCAACTATTGGACTTGTGCTGTGGAGCCTGGAAACCGCAACAGCTGAGCCCACACACTACAACTGCCGAAGCCCCCGTGCTCCAGAGCTCGAGCTCTGCACCAGGAGAAGCCCCCACCATGAGAGGCCCGTGCACTGCGCCTGGAGAGCAGCCCCCCTTGCCAGAACCGGAGAAGGCCTATGTGCAGAGGAAGGTGCTAAAGAGCATCTGAAAGCAGAGCAGTCAGAGGGGACCAGAGGGCCCGCCAGGAGCAGGGGCAGCGTGAGCAGAGGCGTTCAGTGTGGGGACTGAGTGTGGGCCCCAGCGGGGCTGAGAGCAGGGCCGGGGAGAGCCAGGCGTGGGGACAGGGCACTGGGGGCCGGGGAGAGCCAGGCATGGGGACAGGGCACTGGGAACCGGCAGGCCAGAGCAGAGGAGGCCTTGAGAGGACAGGAGACACCTCATGCTCTAGGGCAGCCTGGCCCAGAGGCACTTCCTGCCAGGATGAAACGTTCTGTGCCCATGCTGTGTGATATCTAGCTCCCAGGACGCTTGGTCCTTGAGCTCTTGAAATGTGACTACTGTGACTAAGGAGCTGATTTGTAAACTTAATTATCTATGACCACGAGTGAGTAGTGATTACGTACGGATAGCGTAGCTCTAGAGATAGGTAGCCGTTTACAGCTTCTGATCGGATGTAGGACTCAATCAAGTGCTGATTAAAGAATAGTAATTTCAGATTCAAACTGCATCCTCACTTGGAGAATGATATAACTAATAAAAATGTGGTAAAACTGTTTTGTAACTTTGTTATCTCCTGGCTTTTTTATTAGGGGCTGCGATTTATCCAACTGAAAAATCCTTGGAGCCATTTACGTTGGAAAGGAAGATATAGTGAAAATGATGTAAAAAACTGGACCCCAGAATTGCAAAAGTATTTAAACTTTGATCCTCGAACAGCTCAGAAAATAGACAATGGTAAATAACTTTTTAATTTAATAATACGTGTTTAACATGCTTTAACAGTGTAAAATGTACTCAACTGACAAGTGATTAAGGTCTTTTTAGACTAACAAAGACATTTAATTTTTAGGAATATTTTGGATTTCATGGGATGATCTCTGCCAGTATTATGATGTAATTTACTTGAGTTGGAATCCAGGTCTTTTTAAAGAATCAACATGTATTCACAGGTAACTTTTTTGCACATTTCAAAATATGCTTCATAGTAGTGTCCCTTTTTTCATTTAAAATGAAATTATTTGGGAAGACTAGTATTCTCTCTTTTTATCATGCCCATAGAGGGCTTCCCTAGTAGCTGAGCTAGCAAAGAATCTGCCTGCCAGGCAGGAGACCCCGGTCATTTCCTGGGTTGGGAAGATCCGCTGGAGAAGGGACAGGCTCCCCACTCGAGTGTTCCTGGGCTTCCCCTGTGGCTCAGCTGGTAAAGAATCTGCCCGCAGTGTGGGAGACCTGGGTTCGGTCCCTGGGTTGGGAAGAGCCCCTGGAGGAGGGCATGGCAACCTACTCCAGTGTTCTTGCCTGGAGAATCCCCATGGACGGAGGAGCCTGGCGGGCTACAGTCCATGGGGTCACAGAGTCGGACATGACTGAGCGACTAAGCACACTGCTTGCATAGAGAACTACCATGTAATAGTCACTCTTCCTCGTATGCTTCTTGATTACGCCAAAAGAACAAGGAAACCTTATAACCTAACTGTATTTGAAGCCAAACTTTTTAAAATAGCGTCTCAGCTTAGCTCTGTGAGAAGTTTCACTACGACCTCCTTGCTGATGTTGTCTCTTAGTACGTGGGACGCTAAGCAGGGACCGGTGAAGGACGCCTACAGCCTGGCCAACAACCCCCAGTACAAGTTGGAGGTGCAGTGTCCACAGGGGGGCGCCGCCGTCTGGGTTTTGCTCAGCAGGCACATAACGGATAAGGTACTGGCACCCCCTTGCACCCACGCAGACACTGTCAGACACAGACCCGTGCGAGCGGGGCGCAGCTTGGCCGCCGGCCGGTCTCCGGCACGTGGGTGGCTCGAAACCGTGTTTCCTTAGATGAACGAACGTTTTCCCCAAAGCAAGTTGATGGTTTACAGTTACACACTTCAAATCTCTTTCAGAAGTCATGTATGAAGAACAGTGTGAGGGGGTCTGTGCTTTCTAGTGAGAGTTGTAGTGTTGATTATATACACTTTAGGTCTTAAGAATATGAACGTAGAAATACGCTCCAGGGGTCTTGGAAATGCCGATGCATTAGGCCTGGTTTTATAACGGGAAACCATAATGTTAATGGTTTCAGAGTGTTTCTGTAGCACATGCTTCATACAGCGTGCTCATCTACTGAAATTACAGTTTAATTGACACATTTTATAACACTAAATGGAAATGCTTTTAAACTTAGAAATAATCTCCTCCTCCCCTCCTCATCTACACACACACACACACACAGGAACATAGTGAGTCGATTTTCCTAACCATATTGAATTCTTTGTGCTTTTAGGATGATTTTGCAAATAATCGAGAATTTATCACAATGGTTGTATACAAGACTGATGGGAAAAAAGTTTATTACCCAGGTATGTTTAGTAAACAGACATTCAAACAAACACTAAAATTCTATTTGTGTGGTTAATTTGAAAAATGACAAATTTTATGTAGGTAATACAAATAAATTAATAATTATGCTGATAAGACTAATAGAAACCGCTCACACAGATGTGTGGCTATTTATGCTACTTGTGTGTGTTATTTTTTTTTAATTTAGAGACCTCAGGAATTTCTGCACTCGCACATTGCTGTCAGAGCTTTATTTCTAAAATTTAAATCCTATCTTTTTCTCTGATCAGAAAATCTGTGGTTTTCTGTGGACTCTTGGATAAAGTCCAGGCTCTTGAGTGAGATGTCTGAGGCTTTTTATACTCTGGCCTTCTCCTTAAGGCATCCTCGGCACAGGTCTGGCTGCTCCTGAATACATCATGCCCGTGTTGTCCTCCTCTCTCTCAGTTCTTCCACCAAGAGTCTCTTCTCCCTGGCCTCTTCCCGCATATTCCTTTTCCTCTATTCTTTGTAATGAATGTGTTAAGATCCAGTTCATGTTATTTCCTCTGTGATAACCTTCCTGCCAGATACAGTGAATCTTCCCCTAAGGCATTGACTTACTGTGTTGAGACCATTTTGCTTTCACGTTAAAAGAAAATTTTTTATCATTTACTCCATGGTAGGAACTACTGGTTTATATTCTAGTTTGGGAGACAGAAAGAGAAAAAAGTTTAATACTGACACCTGTGTAGAAAGAAGTAACATAGGGTGTTCATGACTGCTTGTTCACTTTGGTTGGGTGGCCGTGGAAGGCCTTTTGAGAAGGAGGAAGAGAAACTCTGAATGACGAACAGGAGTCAGTCGTGCAAAGACAGAGGTAAGAGCGTCGCAAGCAGAGGGAACAGCCAGTGCAAGGACCCTAACATGGGCCAAACATTGTTTTCTGGGAAGAGAAGGAAGACCCGGAGGCCTGGGCAGTGGGTGTCAGAAGTGGTCAGATGTATGCAGGCTTAGATCACGTGAGGTTCCGTCAGCCCAGCCCAGGAAAGGGTCGGAATTTTGCTCCAAGCATGATGGAAATCTTTGGAGGGTCTCAGGAAAATGACATTATCTGATGTGTGTATGTGTTTTGTTTTTAAGAAAATTCTTTGTAGAATATATTTGAGGGGACAAAAAATGGAAGCAGAGAACCCAATTAGGTGATCTTTATTTCTGTGAGAAGCGACGGTGGGTTGAACCTGTGGTGGTAAAGTGGGGATGAGGAGGGGACAGGTTTGCGTTTGGTTAGGATTGTCAGGACTTGCTGGGTTAGAGGGGGGATGGCAGGAGTCCAGGACGGCGCCTGCGCTTTTGGCTTGAGAAGCAGAAAGGCGTGACGCCGACTGCGGTGCGGGGGCCGGACAGGGAGCAGAGCTGCTGTGGAGGGAAGCAGAAGTTAACTTTGGGTCTTGTTAGATTTGAGATCCCTGTTAGCTCTCCCATTGCTGTAACCTATTGAGATTAGATTAGAGACAGGTGGACTTAGCTCCCCAGCAGCATCTTTGACCTTGACAGGGACAGAGTGGCCACAGGTGGGCTGGGATCCCAGGGGAAAGGATCAGGCGTGCCTGAGGTGAGGCTCTCTCAAGAAGGCCATGTGGAGGAGCAGACAGGGATGGCTAAGGTGGGGTCAGAAGTGGAGGAGCAGGCACGGATGGCTAAGGTGGGGTCAGAAGTGGTTTTGTCGAGTTTCATTTTGCTTGATCTTAGGAAAAGGTAGCCTTCTTCCCCGCTGCACCAAGGGTATCCTGAGGTTCTCTGGGGTGGGCACGACACACAGTCGATCCAGTGATAAACATCAAGTTAAACAAGCCACATTTTCCATGGTGGTCATTATACATCGAAAACACAAAGGTGGTGAGTTACAATCCTAGCGTTAACGTATTACACGGCTTTGGAATTTCAGAGAACTTGTTACTCTTTATGCTGGGATTTTTTAAAAAACAATTTCCTTCCTCTCTTACACAGAGCGACTTTGCCACTCCAGGGCACTTTCTGGTTTACAGTTTTATTTTGATCACGACACTCAGAAGTAAATTGGACTGTTCTCCATCCGACAGAAAAGTACATTGAGACATAGGTCAGACTATTCTGGATCACAGACGCGCCAGTCCTTTCCCGCTCACACTGGACCACACCACCTCTAAGCACGAGAGACTCACTACATTTGAGATACTAAAGTTTTTTCTACAAGTTACATTATCCAATATTCAGTGTTTCTAAATAATATCAGCAATATAGCATTGATCTTAAATGACTTAATTGATATGCATGAAATGACTTTATTGTATCAGCCTTGACTCGAGCCTGTCAAAGAATATCTCAGGCAGCATTTCCTATAGCAGCAAAATCCTGGAAATAAACCAGATCTCCACATCATCTGGACACCTAGATGGGGAAGCACAGATACAGTGTGTCCGCCTCACATGATGGCGTATGTTGTTGCACATGCAGATTTGAAAGGAGTGAACCTCTGTAGACCAACACGGATCTCAAAAGCCTGAGTGAGAAATGAGGTGCAGAACAAGACACACTGCTTGTTTCTTTAGATACATGGTCACGAGTGTGTGTGTGTAAAAGTCTGCAAAGATGCCCATCAAATCCATCAGCGTGGAATGGAATAAGACTTAATGGTGGTGGTTAAAGGAGCTGTTTTACAAAGAAGCTAGAATGACAGAAAAGGATAACTGGATCCTGAGTGGTGGAGAATATAGATAACGTGTTTATATACTTCTTTGTGTCTTTTTAAAAATTTTCCTCAAAAGGAAAAAAGAAGTTAAGGTTGATTTTAAAATCTTCTGCCAGGAGAGAAAAATAAGAGACAGGGCAAATAGCAGGGATTATCATATACCTCGTTGAATGTATTCCAAAAAGATTGCTTTCTGTGTATTAGAAATTATTTAATTTTCAAGTTTTAAGTTGTTTAAAGTTTTAAATTGAAATTGTAATTCTTTAATACCATTGTATTTTAAAGACAGAATTAAGGGGATGTCCATCCATTTAATTATTTTTCCTACCGTCAACCATAAAACTTAAAAACTACAGAGAATGAAGTCCCATCTTCTGTAAACCCACTTGTTTATTCGCAGCTGACCCACCTCCATACATTGATGGGATTCGAATTAACAGCCCTCACTATCTGACTAAGATTAAGCTGACCACTCCAGGGACCCACACCTTTACGCTAGTGGTTTCCCAGTATGAAAAGCAGAATACCATCCATTACACAGTGCGGGTAAGTAAACCAGCACGACAGAGTGATGATAGAGAGTACATAACGCCTCTGCTTGTGAGACTACCTACAAAAAGGCTTATTTATGAAGATTGACCTTTATACACTGCTGAGTGTGTATTTATCTGTATAACAGTTTTGTTAAATTATGACGGTGATTCATGCAGAAAATAATGTTTTTGAACAGTAATGAAATGTTTTTATTTTGAATAACATTTTGAATGAATATTTTAGGTTTTAGAGTAGTGGTTTAGTCCCGAGGCAATGTGGTATATTGGACCAATAAACCTCACAGAGCAATAAAAACTCCTTTAGTCTTCATAATACTTTTATTGACTTAAAAAAGAAAACTTTGAACTTAGTGAAAGGAAATTGACTGCCTGTAAACATATTGCTCTCATGTAACTGGGAAGGTCATTGTAATTGTCTTCTTCATAGATCTGTTTGCCGTAACTTAGTAAAGAAGCTCGAACGAATAGATTTTTAGTGATGAAAGGGACACTGGGGAGCTGCTTTCTTAAGATGCAGAAGCCAGGACCTGGGGGGTTGTGGTGTGTCCCGAGATAAGCACCCTGGCCACCCCCCTGCAGTCCTTTAATCCTGCCCTGATACAGGAGGCCCACAGAATCGGGGCTGTCAACTACCC
Organism: Oryx dammah; assembly: GCF_014754425.2. Lineage (NCBI taxonomy): Eukaryota > Metazoa > Chordata > Mammalia > Artiodactyla > Bovidae > Oryx > Oryx dammah. The sequence goes on along the minus strand of NW_024070186.1, from coordinate 5,200,659 downwards.
CGATTTCTTAGTCTTCCAGAACATTCTAAAGTGTATTATAAGTATACATTGTATCACTATAATAATTTTTTTTTCACTCTAGGTGTACTCAGCATGCAGCTTTACTTTTTCAAAGATTCCTTCCCCATACACTGTATCAAAACAGGTAAAAGAGATTTTTTTTCTTTGGGTCACAGTCTCATTGAAATCTTAGAAGTCCCCCTTTTTTTTTCTTTCACATTTAACAGTTTCTTACAAAGTAAAAACATTGTAGGATTTGACTGTAAGTATAGTCTCCAGTCCGGGTTGGGACACACGCACTTCAGTGGGCACAGAGTGATCCTGTGGGGAAAAGTTGAATTCAGAGAAGGAAGATGCGTGCACACCTTGGTCAGCAGGGACGGCGGTGTGCAGGAGCCTTTTAAACAGCATATGAGACTGATTCTACAGGGCGGGCTGGACGTGGGCAAGAGGATTTGAGGGGGAGTCCTTGGCAGGGAGGACTCCAAGACGGGGGGTGGAGACAGGGCTGAGACAGCAAGGTGGCCGGGCTGATTGGAGAGTCACACTGGAGAGATAGATGATGGAGCCACAGTGGAAAGCTGCCTTTTTTCTTTTTTAAAGGTGCAGAGGAATTTTATTGTCTTTAAAGCAGAATTCTAGAATGTGAAGTTTTGTTAATACAAAGGCTTTGTTTTATTAGATTAATGGAAAGTGGAGTGGTCAGAGTGCCGGAGGTTGTGGAAATTTCCAAGAGACTCACAAAAATAACCCTATTTACCAATTCCATATAGAAAAGACGGGGCCGCTACTGATAGAGCTAAGAGGACCAAGGTTTGTGATAAAGTTAACTTTCTTAAATTAATGATACTGTGTTAAAAATGAGCTTAGTGGAACAGGATAGGGTTTTGAAACATATTTGTATGGACACTTCGTCTGTGATTAAAGACAGTATTGCATAAAAGTGAGGAAGATGTGCTGGAATAATTAATAGCCATGTACAAGAAAGGTGATCAGGCCTCTGACTCACATCCAGTCTAAAATTCAGTTCCAGGTAGCTTACTGAAAATAGGAGATAATAGCCTCAGGATAAGGAAAGACGTCTCAAGACAAGTACATGAAAAGATTTGTAAATATCCTACGTTATTAAGAAAAAAGTCTGTAGGTTTTAAAAAATAACAAGAATAAAAACTTTTAACAGGCATGTCATAAGAGAAACAATCCAAACAGCCAATAGATTGTAAGAGCCAAAATTTAGACCAGCCAGTGTTCATCAGTGGCTTTTAAAAGACTATAAAATAGTCATGCGGTAGAGTCCTATGTAACAGTGAAAATAAAGAACAGCTCCCCACAACACGCTTGGTGGGTCTCAGGACCGAGGCTGAGCAACGGAAGCCACACAACACAGTATGTACTGCGCTTCCACTTGCATGAAGCCAAGAGCATGTGGAGCTGAGCTGTCGCTGAGGGTGCACTCAGGCAGCCACAGCGCAGGCAGGGCAGGAGCGGGAGCAGCAGACGAGCTCGCTCTGGGGACAGAAGCCGTGGCCAGAGGCCCACATGGGGGCGCTCCTCACGGCGCTGCCGAGGGGGTGCCTGGGCGTCTGTTCACTTTTGCTAAGCTTCGTTTGTTTCATGTGCACTGTTATATTTCTTATGTATTGTGTTGTATTTCCCAGTTTTAAAAGGTTTAAAAAAGAGAATACAAATAAAAATAGTACCAGCTTCTAAATAAAACTAGGCTTAATTTTGCCTGCCGGTAATTACAAACTGTTTTGAAAGAAACTAATAATCCTTTAGATAGGACTAAGCTATTTTTCTACAATCATTTTCAAAAATGTCTTTTGATTGGCAAAACAAGGTACATAATTGCCCTTTTGTATTTCATTTCTAGGAAGCTTGAATATGGAAAAATGTTTATTGACTGTGTATTTTTTCTCTCTTCATATATTTATTCATATCTTTAGCCCATTTTTCTGTTGCACTGGTCATGTTTTTAATTGTAAGCATGAATAGGGTATGTATGTAGAATATTAACTCGTTCACATATTTGCAGGCATTTTTCCCAGATTTTTTTTTCTCACGTAACAAAAAATTTTTCATTATAATCAAACCTGTTTCTTTTGGTTTATTTTGCTGTGGCCAGGAAGTCTTGCCCTAATATCAGAGTTTCACTGTACTTTCTTCTAGCTCTTTTATGGTTTTAATTCTTTTTTTTAAATACATATGGATTGTGTTTTATATTTGGTGTGAAATACAATGAAACAATTTTTTTTTTCTAAGTTTTTGTCATCACCACCTGCGTAAATAATCCTTTCCCTACTGATTTGGAATGTCATGTCTACCATAGGCTAATTCTTCTGTAAATTTAGATTTTATTTCAGGGTTCTCTCCTTTTCCTTTTTTTTTTTTTTTTGCCTAATACACTGTTTTAACATTATTCTCTGAGGGCCTGTGATAAAAATAGTCTTTTATAAAGTAAATTTCGTAAAATGTCCACCTTTATGGCTTCAACTTAAAAAGATAAATGACATTTTCTGTAATTAAGAGTAAAAATAGTATGCATGTGCCTCAGAGTGCTGTTTCCTCCTACTGAAGCTTTAGAAACCTGTACTTAATAGTCTGTCTGCACTTTAGGTATAGTGATTTTGGGTATATGTGTGAGACAACTTAATAACAGCAGTGATTTACTCTTTTTTTACTGCTAGGCAGTACAGTGTTGGATTTGAAGTTGTAACAGTTTCTGTGGTGGGAGACCCTGGTCCCCATGGGTTCCAGAGGAAATCTAGTGGTGACTACAGGTAATGTTGGCTTTCTGATTGCTGTCTAATTCACACTCTGCTTTCTGGGGCATCATCACTTAAAAACCTTGTTCTCATTTTCCCTGAACACAGGTGTGGGTTTTGCTACCTGGAACTAGAAAATATACCTGCTGGGATCTACAATATCATTCCCAGTACTTTCTTGCCTAAACAAGAAGGACCCTTTTTCTTGGACTTTAATAGTATTATCCCCATCAAGACAACACAGCTACAGTGACAGAAACCTCAGCAACCACTGGATCTTACACTCACCAAACATCAGCTCTGCAACTGAGGACACAGATCTCGAGGACACTGCAACACAGCAGTCAGAACAGAGCGGACTCTCTCAAAACGCTCCTGTGGAATCTGGCGCTGAAGTCAGGCTGTGTGGTGAGAACTGTATGTAGTCAGAATTGCCCTCTGTCGCTCAGAAGTACTGTTTACGTGGTTGTGTGTGTACACAGAGTGGGCTTGCACTTAGGGGCCGTGTTATATGAAAGCGTGTAGACGATCGTAAAGGTTAGACACAGTCAAGCACTGATATGGACGCCCGTACCGAGACCGCATGAGGGAAGTGCAAACTCGCGGAGCAGAACGGCGGCTGGGATGCTTCTCTGGAGTACTTACGCTGTGTTTGTCTTTTGGCAGCACATGTTGTAAGGTAAACCTGCTTGTGTTGTTAACTCTCCTGTGTGTCCTGGGCAACAAATGACCAAATGAATTGTGTTACCATGAGATTTTAGTTCTGTGTTAATTATGACTTTAAGTGTTTACTGTTGCCCAGAGGTCATGAAAGGATAAAGCGTTCAAGAAACACAGTTGACTTTATAGCGCGGAGATGCTCATGCTTAAGAGTGAAGGTTGCTGAGGCTGGACCCCTGTCTCCCACTGACTCATTGAAGAGGACTGAGATATGGTCATCAGTGCCGTTTTATCTGGTTGAGGAAAGCAGTAGTCTGAGACACTGAAAACATTTCAATTTAGTTTGTATAGCCTTTCTTTAAATTGCTCCATACAGTTCAGTGTTCTTACGGTAAGAGCACTCTAAAAAAACATGATTAAGAATTTAATACATGGTGATTGGGTCGCAAGATACTGTTATGTGTAACCCATTGTTTACATAAAAATCCATTAGAGTAGAATGACTCAGTCAAGATTTTAAAGATCTAAAAATAGTAGAATTTTTCATCTCTATTAAAACTTTTGTATTTCTATTACCTTTAATCGAAATAAAATGTTTATACTTATGGAAACTGCATAGTTTAACCTGGAGAAATTATTAAAGAACTTCATATGGTATGTTCCATCTAAAAGAGAACTCATGACTTGCATGAAAATTCACATTTTTACCAAAAAAAAAAAGTCTATTCTTCATTCAGGCTAGTGGCAGATTGTTGTGTTAGTGAGATGTCATTTTGGTAAATACTTCAGTGCTTTCACTTTTAATATATTTTAGGTAGGTTAATTTTCCGTGACTTGAAAGAAAAATCTAAAGCCTAACAGGTATATTTATTATAGGCATGATTTGAGCCTTTTGTGTTAAAGATCTTCTCACAGATGCAAACTGGGACCTAATCCCTGCCTTCAAAACCCAATGGAGGAGACCTATATAAACAGTTACTGTATTGCAATGCTGAATTCTGTAGAGAGCTGTAAACAGAGCACACGATGACTAACTTTGGTTGGACCGATACAGAAAGAGAACACAATCAGCTGGGGAGCTTTTCAAAGCCCAGTGCTGCCCGCATCACTCACCAGCCCCTGCGGCTTAGACCGGGAGACGCCCGGGCCTCCAGCCTAAGCGCTTGTCTTTATTTCGCGCTGTGTCTCCATACTGCTTGGCTTCAGTAGCAGCAGAAGTGGAATTCCAATTCACACCTGCTAATCAGGGCGTACACTGTTAGGACCCAGGACCTTAACAGAAAATAAGAACAGGTGACCAGTGCACGCATGCGCCTCCTTATGGCAAGAGGGCTGCCTCGAACAGAAGATTGGGGCAATAACAGGATTCCTTATCTGAAGTCACAAAAAGACATTTTCTTAAGCCATTTTTATTACACTCAAGGTATTAAGACAAGTACAAAATAACCTTGTAATTAGGATACTGTATCAGTCATTAAAAAGAGAGGACAGTGTGAAGAGATTTACAAATGACATAGATATATATATAAGTTGACAGACGTGAATGGGTTTTTTTTTTCTTTTAGAAATGCTGTTTTCTTAACAAAAAAGGACAAATAAAATACAGTGCTCTAAATACAGGTAGCCATGGAAACAAGACAAGCAGTGCTACAACACTGAACACTGTTAGCATAACAGACACCATCGCTTCTGTCAACAGCCTCTGCCACCCTGTGCCCACTCCCTCTCCTAGCTGTAAGAACAGTTTCCGCTTAAGAAATACTAGTGCAGCATAACCCTTAAATAACTGTTTATTTTCAAAAGTTGCAGCCTACAGAGAAACCAACACCCTGTCGATCTGGAACAACACTGGCCACCATTCCGCATGCACGGGTCTTAGATAAGTCCCCTTGGCTGGTGGGGTGAGGTTTACGCGACAGGACTCCCCGCCCCCCTCAGCCACAGGCCCCCATCCACGACAGGCCCCTGCCCGAGTCCCCCCATCCCCACGCGGCATTCACCCTTCCCACCCCAAAAAGTGCAGCTCATGGCAACCTTCGACAAAGAAAAGGATTTTAACGGGCATCCCAGCAAACACATTTTAAAAGCCCCCGTCTGAAAATCAGAGGTGATGAAAATGAATTCTGTTCTTGGATTTTTTTTTTTTATTTAGCCTTCACTGGATCAGAAAGCGTTGTTGCAAATATTTGAGTTTCATTTGTGTGCACTTGTTTTCCTTTAGATACCACCCCCCACCCCCCCACCCTGGGATCTAAAGGAGAGAACAAGGCCGTTTTCCCAAATAAGTGGGCCCTTGAGTCTGCTGGGGGCTCAGCTCCCCGGGCCCTCGGCTGGCTCAGGGTCTTTTTCTGGGAACAGGTTACTGCTTGCACGACACTGTAACCGGGACTGTTCCAACAAAGGCCGTGGACCCGGTCACAGCCCACCCGGAACAACTGACTGCACCAGAAAACACACCAGCCCAGGAGCACTCGCCCCGAAGACAGACCTCCAGCCCTCGAGCCCACTGAAGCGTCACTCGTGCAGTTTAGAGGAAAGGGCTGGGATTTGGCATATATTTTGTGATTATTGGCACAATGTTCTCCGTCCGGTTCGTGTATAAACACTGGCCCGCGCCGGGGCCAGGGCACGTCAGCCGATCCGCACCACATGTGTGTCTGTGAGGCCCGCACGCCCCGGGCCCCGCAGGGACAGCCGCCGCACCCCGTCCTCCAGGGCCTGGCCCGCGGGCTTCGGGGGGCTCCTGCTGCCATCGCCGCTGCTGCTGCCTAGCCTCCGGTGGCTGCCCGCCTTGTCACCCGTCTTATTCTCTGCCCCCTCTGCTCTGTCCCCTGTGGAAGCAGAAAGACCCTGCAGTGAGTCCTGACAGTCCCAGGGGTCACCCGGGGCCTCCCCACATCCAGCCAGCCAGCTGCACCTCCAGACGCCTAGGGGGCACAGAAGCGCCTCCTGCTTTCCCTCCCTGAGGAGCTGTAGACATCCCTGACCCTCGGAGATGAGACCTGTCCTATGCTAACAGCCGGGAAACAGAAGCCTCTCTGGCGGGGGTGCCTGTCCAGAGGACTGTTGTGATGAGAGCGAGCGAGCGAATCACGTCAGGAGCCACACCGCGGCGCATTCAGAGAGGCCCCGATCGCAACATCCAGCCTGGGGTCCCTGCCTCCCCCCGACTCAGGGGGCTGCACTCACCTCGCTCCACCTCACACTCGGGGGACGAGGCCCCGCTGCACTCGCTGCGGGGGCCCAGCCCCGGGAACAGCACCCCGAACTCTGACAGGGACACGGGGCTGGGCAGGTCCAGGCTGGCGGGCCGCATAGCCGCGGGGAACTGCTCAGGCATCTCCGACGGGCTTGTGGGGCCCGAGCTGAAGCTGGACAGGGACTGGGTTTCCGAGTCATCCTCAGACACAAAGGCGCTGCAGTTGTCATCTTCGAAGGCCTCGGAGGCCACTGGGACGAGGGAGAGAGAAGAGCCATCACTCAGGTCTAACCGAGGGCCACGCAGTCCCTGACACACCCTCCGGGTGTCCGCACTGCAGAGACAGGGCCAGGCAGCCGCAGGACCCGGCCACAGGACCCCGGAGAAAAGGGCCGTGGCCGCCTCAGCTCGCGAGACCAGACTGCAGAGCACCCTGAAGGGAGGAGGCTGGACCCACCAAAGGCCAGGGTCCTTAACGTCACTGCAGCCCCCGTCTCAGAAGTCGCCGTCACCAGACACTGCCTGAGGTGGAATGGAAAGCGAATTCAGCCTCAGGTCGGGTTTTTCTCCACCCCGGGCCACAAAACGGACCCCACGGGCACAGGAGGAGGGCAGGCCTGCGTGACGCGTCCTGATGGAGCCAGCCAGGCCTCAGAGCTGCCTCCTCCCATAGAAGGAGCCGCGGGAGCTGACGGACAGTCCTGCATGGGGTCTCTGCTGGGACCTCCGTCACCTTCTGAGTAGGCTGCCATCTCATGAGACGTGCTCAGAGTCCACTGAGATCACCATTTGCCACAAAAGAACACAGTTCCCTTGCGGTCCTCTGTAGCCTGTGCCTCACTCGGTTTGTGGGCCGTTCTAACTGAGGCCAGAGACACAGCTTGCAAGTCACCTCAGCTCTGAACAACATCCTAGTCCCGTTTACTCCTCCCCTGGCTGTAAAGACAGTCTGAAGCGCCCCACAGAAGTACTGTTAATGCTGGGCACACAGAATGGGCTCAGACCTGAGTTCACATCCCATCTTTGCTGCTGGCTGGGTACCCTTGCTTAAGTTACTGAACATCTCTGAGCTTCATGTCCCTCTCCACAAAGGGTTTACAAGATGAGGTACACTAAAGGACTCACCCCTGCTGTTCAAATTACAGTTTTCTTTGACCTGGGCCCTCACACTTGAATGTTTGTTGCCTGAATTAAGGCACTGGGCTGGATGAAGCACAAGCTGGAATCAAGATTGCCAGGAGAAATATCAATAACCTCAGATAGGTAGATGATACCACCCTTATGGCAGAAAGTGAAGAACTAAAGAACCTCTTGATGAAAATGAGAGAGGAGTGAAAAAGTTGGCTTAAAGCTCAATATTCAGAAAATGAAGATCATGGCATCCAGTCCCACCACTTCATGGCAAATAGATGGGGAAACAGTGGCTGACTTTCATTTTGGGGGGTTCCCAAATCACTGCAGATGGTAACTGCAGCCATAAAATTAAAAGACGCTTACTCCTTGGAAGGAAAGTTATGACCAACCTAGACAGCATATTCAAAAGCAGAGACATTACTTTGCCAACAAAGGTCCGTCTAGTCAAGGCTATGGTTTTTCCAGTAGTCATGTATGGATGTGAGAGTTGGACTGTGAAGAAGGCTGAGCGCCAAAGAATTGATGCTTTTGAACTGTGGTGTTGGAGAAGACTGCTGAGAGTCCCTTGGACTCAAGGAGATCCAACCAGTCCATCCTAAAGGAAATCAGTCCTGAGTGGTCATTGGAAGGATTGATGCTGAAGCTGAAACTCCAATTCTGTGGCCACCTGATGCAAAGAACTGACTCATTGGAAAAGACCCTGATGCTGGGAAAGATTGAGGGCAGGAGAAGAGGGCAACAGAGGATGAGACGGTTGGATGGCATCACCAACTCAACGGACATGAGTTTGAGCAAACTCCCGGAGTTGGTGATGGACAGGGAGGCCTGGTATGCTGCAGTCGATGGGGTCCCGAAGAGTCAGACACAACTGAGCAACTGAACTGAACTGAGGAAGGATCGTGGGGGAAAAGCCAACAGCCAGTATTCCTCAGAAAAAGCAAAGCAGGGCATGCAGACAGACAGGGCTGGGGCAGTAGGGTGGGTTTCCGAATTGACACGGGAGGAACTACAGCAGCCCTCTGCATCCACTTCCCAGGGGTGGCCCTGGGAATAGGTCCCCGCACCCAGACACCACGTGTGGAGTGACCCCAGGGGCCAGCGCGCCTCCAGTCAGTCCTGACCGCCCCTCTCTGTAGCGGACAGCCAGGACCATCACGTGCCCCACTTTACAGGGGAAGGAACGGGAAGTCAGGCCTTGGCCCACGCCGTGTCCTGGTCGTGGCAGGACGGCCAGGACTCGAATCAGAGCTGCCCCCACCCAAGTCCCTGTGCCCGGCGGCGCTCCTGCCCTGCAGGGATTCTCAGAGCCTCGAATGCCCGAGTGCGTGCTTGGAATCTCGGGGCTGGGGGGGGGTGGTGAAAGCGCGTCACTTTCCAAACTTATCTAAACGCAGCACGCTGACTCAGGATGCTAGCAGCGCCCCGGCCCAAGCAGCGGACACGGGCCCCAGACTCACCGGAAACGGCGTCGGCTTCGGGCTTGCGCCCAGACAGGCCCTCGGCGGGCACAGCTCCGCCCTCGGCGCCGACACCGCGCCCGCGGGGCCCCATGGCGCCGGAGCGCCGCCGCTCGTGGATCTCGTCCGAGATGGTCTCCAGGTTCCGCAGCGCCGTCTTGTACTCTCCCTTGGCCAGGGCCAGCTTGGCCTGAAGCTCGTCCACCGTCTTCTTCAATTGCTGCTCGGGAGACGCGGGGGGTGGGGGGTGAGCGAGGCCGCACCCCCGCCGGCCCGGCCAGGGTCGGGGTGATGGGGTCCCTGACCCCTCAGGACGCGGCCGGGGACCTGGTCCCCCTTCCGCAGGGCTCTATGCACCAGCGCTCAGCCTCCAGTCTGGTGACCACCCTGGCTCTACGCCCAGAAACGACCCAGGCCTCCCACCCCCAGAGGCAGCGGTGGGGGTCGGGCCGTCTGAGCCCCGAGCCGTGGACCTCACGCTGCGCTGTGTCGGAAGCCCCGGCGGGCGCGTGGAAAGCCGGAGGGCTGGGCCCGCCCGCGGAGCCTCGGTTCAGTCGGTCTGGGGCGGGCCCGGGAATCCGCCCCGGCGCCGGCAAGCTCCCCGGGCCGTGCGGAGGACCACAGACCGAGGACGCTTCGGCCAGAGACGATGCAGAGGCTCCGCGGCTGCAGAGAGCGCCGCGCCAGCAGCCGAAGCCTCGGTCAAGAACGTGTCTCCCGACCTGGCGGCCGTGGGGCCGTCTGAAGGCCCACTTAGAAAGGGGGAACTCGGAGGACAGACATCGCCTACCCACCCGCTTCAAAGCCAAAGGCCACACGTACCTCAAGCTGCAGGTAGTACTTCGCCTTGAGTTCAAAGTAAGGCCTGTGGGAGGCAGACAGAAGGAAACCCGTGAGAGCCTGGTCAGCAGTGACCCCCACGCGCTCCACGGGGGTGCCCGGGGCAGCGACTGAGCCGCCCGCCAGCATTTACTCGGCTCCAGCGGGGCCGTGAGGGCAGCGGGGAGAGATGCAGCTCCCGGGCCTGACCCGTAACACGTGCTCACCCAGGGCAGAGGCGCCAGAAGGCCCGTCTCCAGACATAGGAGCCCCGCACGCGGCCCCACCCCGGCCCCCGTCCTCCCTGCGGGGTGCTAAGGCCACAGGGGGCACCCGGCAGGGAGGGGGGCCCCACTCCGCCGAGCTCACTCGGGGAGGGGTACCGAGACTCACTGGGCACAGCGGGGCCTTTGGGGGGCGCTCGGTCGGCCTCCGGGACTCCGCGTGGGACTAGAGGGAGCGGATCGCACGCAGACCCCCCAGGCCACAGGCCAGGGAGAGCGTGGGAGAGGCCAGCACAACCTGGGCTCTGGGCCAGCCGGCGGGGACACACCGGCTCCGCTCAGGGGCTTGGGGGTCGTTGGAACGTGAGGAGGCGAGCACTTTATTCTTGAGCCCCTCAACCACCGCGAAGCTTGGGGGTCTGTCTGTGGCTGAGCAATCGAGGCCACTCCAGGTCTCTGCTTGGAGGCCCAGCAACTGTGAGGGGCGCAGGGAGTCTTCCCCAAGGTCATTGTCAGACGATAATACACAGGGGTGGTGATGAGAAGAGCTGGAGAAAAGCTCCACTGAAACCAGTCTTCACAACATTGTAAATCAACTAACAAAAGTTCAACTAAATAAATACACACATACACACACACACACACATTAAAAAAATTATTCCTCTGGGCCCATCTGTGTATGCATGTAATTCGTGTCTGACGAACTGAGCTTTCAGTGTCTTTTGTGGCCTGCCTTTATTACATGTAAATGTTATGAACATATTCATGTACTAATGAAGGCAGAACCCATGTCGTCATGATTTTAACCGCTACAAACTAGTCCCGTGTGTGGAAGTGTCACGGCTTATTTAACCAAAGACCCTACTGTCAGACAAGGTTAACTGTTCCTAATCTTTAATGCTGTAAGAAACTTTGGAAATACACATCCTGTCGCTAAAAAAGAAAAGAAAGAAAGGAAACCAGTCTTGCGCCATTTCATCAGCTCTGAAGAATGCGTATTATCTACAAAGCTCACCCGCACTGTGCGGACAGGTAAAACTGAGGGGAAGGATCGTGTCCACACCGTCAGCCACAGAGCCAAGGGCACACAGCCCTGAGTTCCCCCAAACGCAAGTGCAGCCCGGGGCCCAGATAACGCCCTGCCCTTGAGATTCCTTCCTGTGTGCTCCCAGGGGGTCACGCCTGGAGGGCCCCACCCGGGGGACGCAGAGAATGCAGAGGGAGCCGGGGCAGGCACTGCTGGGGCCACGGGAAAGGCGGAGACGGTGCGGGAGGAGAGCAGCCCAGCCCAAGGGCCCGCCCTCCCAGCTCACTTGGACTTGTTGATGGCCCGCTTGAGCTTCTTCTCCAGCTGCCGCATGCGGCCCATGGCCGCGTTGTAGCGCGCCGCCGTCTCCTTGTGCACCAGCTCGCTCCTCGTCTTGGTCTGCTCTGCCTCCATGACCTGCGGACCACAGCAGAGGGGGCGGGGTCAACGCAGCCACACACAGAACGGCCCCCTGCTGCAGGATCCCTTACTCTCTTTGTTTAAAAAGATGAGGAATCTGGGATTAACATATACACGCTACTATATGTAAAGGACATCAACCACAAGGACCTCTGTATAGCATACGGAACTCTACCCAATATCCTGTAATAACCTATAATAGAAAAGAATCTGAATATACATATATACAAACATACATATACATGTATATGTATACAACTGAATCACTGTGCTGTATAACGGAAACTGACACATTATAAATAACTACTTCAATTTTTTTTAATAAAGAAAAATGTAAAAATTAAATGAGGAAATTAGTGGGGAGACAAAGATTAAACAAATTTGCAAAGAAAAGAGGGTCACCCTTCCCAACTCATCTATTCTGGAAAAAGTCATTTCGGACAAGATTAAACAACCCAGTCGGCTGAGGCAACGAGCAGGAAAAGGACAGAACGACATGAAGCACCCTCTGAGCCAGTGGGTGTCCACTTCCGCAGAGTGGCCACCGTGGGCTCCTCCTGTCCCACCGCAGGTCAGGAGCCGACCAGCGGGCAGGCAACATGAGAGGGACTCGGACATCAGGGGCCTGGGAGCCCTCCAGAGCCAGGTGTGTGCATCAGGACAGCGGAAGAGTGAGGACCTCAGCCATCTGGCCCCTTCCCAAACGTTCCGACTTAGCTGGTGGACGCGGAAAAATCCAGGATCCAGCAGGATTAAGCAGAAACAGATTCTGAGGCTCACACAGATTTTTGTGGCCACAAAACTCATCAGCTAGAATGCTGGGGGGAACGTTTTCAAAATGAATTCAAAAACCAACAGTCCAGGGCCCCCCTGTGGGGGCTCAAAGGCATGTTCCCGGAAGCAGGGACAGTGTCGGTTCTCTCCTCACTGACCTAGAAACGCATCAGAACAAAGCCAGCTGGGAGGAGAGAGGACGCGGGAGAGAAAAAACAGTTTGGACCACGGAAATGGCTGGCAACTTCCTTCCCACCTTCTACTTACAACTCACCCAAGTACGGGGTGAACTAGAAAGGCAGTAGCAAGGGGGGGGATAGAGGGCCAGCTTTTTATTTTACCCAAAGAGCAGCCAGGAGGAGCCCAGAGGGCCCTCAGATCACTGGTCCACTCTCTCAGACCCCGCAGGACAGTTTCAGGAGGACACCACCCAGGAGGCAGCCAGCAGTCCGTCACCTGCCCTGGGAAACAGCCATAGTCAGCTCAGGGTAGTTTCCTCATGCACTTAAAATTAGGTGTTTTTTAAGAATCAGGAGAAACTCTGACATGAGCAGAAAACATCGAGGCATCCTGTCTACTGCCCTCTTCTCCAGGTTATCTCTGCTTTTCGTTGTCTTGGAGCTGTTTCATGACCCTACAAGTTGTGGGAAACTGATAGTAACACAAATGATTCTTACCCCTAGAAATCAAGAGGAACTGTGTGGAGATGCATTTGCTTATTGCTTGCCCTATAAATACTGACCAATTCTGTATCTGCCTGTTAATTCACCCCGGCACTCTTGAACTTAAGCATGAGTGTTTTTCTTCTGAATTCTCTTTTCAAAGAGCTGTAACATCAGATTAGTTCCATCCTTAATTAATGCATTAAATAAAATATAAGCAAACACTTCATACATATCAGAGTTAAAACTTTACCTTCTTTTAATATATATATATATGCTTTTAACAATGGTTTTAATGCTTGAGATACTTTTAAAAACAGAATTAGAACAAAGTCAGAGAGGGAAATAGGGAACCAAGACAAGCTTGCTAAAATGACCTCTCAATCAAGATCAAGGAGCTTAGGAAACCCTTCCGCTTGGCTTCTCACATCAAAGACGTCACAGAGACATCAGATGCACACAGAACCTCACCAGCTTAGTCAATTAAGAGAAACAGCAGTAACTCTTCAGTCTAAAGCTGTAAGGATTTACTGCTGTAACCTTTATGAACACGTGAAACCCAAGCCTATCAGACAGGTGAAGACATGCAGTGGAGACTGGCTGTACTACAAGAGGACTCAGTGCAGGGTTCACCTTTAAGGACCTGTCTGAAAGCATAACGATTTCTTTTTGAACAGTTTTTTGATATGGACTGTTTTTAAAGTCTTTATTCAATCTGTATGACAGTGCTTCTGTTTTATGCTTTGGTTTCTGGCCGCGAGGCATGTGGGATCTTAGGTCCCCAAAAAGGGATGGATCCTGTACCTGCTGCCCTGGAAGGTGAAGTTCTAAACACAAGGCTGCCAGGGAAATCCCTGAAAGCATTTTAAAGAGAGACCTACAAAAGCTGTGATTTGAGGCTACGGTAAAGAGCATCCCCTGCAAGAAGCAGGGTTCCCACCAACTGCACGCACAGGCCCTCATTTTTCCTTGGTCCTTAGTCTGCAAAAGAGCTTTCTAAAGTTAAACCCTCGGAAGAACCCAAGCACTTGGCAACGTTGCCAGCTCAGACTGAGACGGCAGCAAGCATACTGCCCCCTGCCTCAGCCCCACCGGCCGCACCTATCACCCCGCCCCAACTCCGGGAACCCAAGTGCACAGAGGAGAGCCCCTCACTGTGCTTCCTGCCTCCAGGCAGAAAGTCACCAAGCGGTTTACCTTGGTTACATCTCCTCGGCAACTCAGCAGCCCCTAAAGCCTGGAATCGGGTGTGAACTGTGTGCCCAGGGATGAGAAAACGGTGGGCAGATGCTGGGAAGGTGGAGACCACCAAAGGAAGCGAAATGCAGAGGTCCCTGCAGGCCTTGAGGTGCCCAGACACACATGCAGCCCAGACCCGAGGAGCCAGTGCAGTGCCCAGACCTCCATGAAGACCAGGCTACTGGGCCTGGACTGCGGGCCCCACACCCAGCTCTGCACCATGCTCTTCAGTTTACCACCAATAAACTCAACTCAGAGCCAAGTACACTGAGGAAGCACATCCTGTGTGCCCGGAGCACGCTGGAGACCAAGCCCTGGACCGCCAGCCTCACGGTGCACACACAGCAGCACCACGCCCCTCAGGCGGCTGAGATCCAAGTTGGGGCTACCTCAGGTCGGGGTGGGGGGCAGGGAGGGGGCAGCAGCAGAGGCTGTGCAGGGGGTCTCGGTGCAGGGCGCTGGGGACTCGGTGCAGGGTGCTGGTGGAAAGGCATGAGTGAGGAAGCCCTAAGGGGGGCTTGGCACAGCTGAGCATCCACTCTTCATGGGAAGGATGCAGCTGCCCGCCTCCTTCCCAGAGCTGACAGCCTCCCAGAGAAACCACTGTTTTCTGGCTCCCCACGTGCCCTGAGAGGACTGTGTTACTGGGCTGACCCCTGGGAGCACCAACCTCTGTGGATTCTGATGACAAAGAAGTCAGCCTCCCTGAGGTTCCCCCAAACCCACAGACATGCACTCCTGCCCCCTACAGGTTGGTTCTAGATGCCCAACAATTGACCACCCGCCGCTGCCCAGCAGGAGGGTTTGGGGCCCAAGTGGCTGGAAGAGCCGCAGCCCCGGGCCCAGCGGCCAGCGGGCAGTGAGTGGGACCTGGAGGGCACGCCACGCAGCCACCCCCAGTGCTCAGGAGCCCGAGGACATGGAGAATGGGTGCCAAGCAGGCACCCTCCCGGGAGCACAGGGCAGCCCAGGCCCTCTGCCCACAGAGACACAGACTCTGCTCACACAGACACTGCCTGCCAGGACACTAGCGGGCACCGAACAGTTGTGTCAGCTGGGCTGGGGGCCCTGCCGGCAGAACGACCCGAACCGGGTTCCTCGCCTCGCTGTCCACCTCGCCCAACCCTCTCCCAACCACACACCCTCAACCCGAGCATCCCACATCCAAGAGCAGGGCCCCCTGCTCCCAGGAAGGCAGCATCGTGGTCCCCTCAGCCTGTTCAGGCCGCCTTCTGATTCTTCCTGCAGGCCTGGGTGCGTGGGCCCAAGGAGGTGGCATCTCAGGGCCTTGGGGGACAGATGGTACCCGCCCACCAGCACAGAAAGCGGGCCTGACGGTGACGGCTCATGTGCCTCCCAGGGTGCAGGGCACACCCCAGACCTCTCCTCCCAGCAGCTGCTGCTTCCTAACAGTTCACGCCCCGCCCACGACAAGCCACGTGCTCCTCCTCCTCTCTGGCCTCTGCACAGACATCAGGAGGGCCGACGGTGGAAAGCTATCACCCCCCTCTCAGGGCTGCTGCTCAGCCATACCAGGTGGAGCTGGGGGAGCAGCCAGCATCGGCTAAGTCTGAGTGGGAGCAGCAGGGACTGTGCACCCCCAGGGAGGCCCCTCAAGTGCACTGCAGAGCCCAGCTGACCCCAGCACTGAGCGCAGAACCACTCCTTGGTCTCCGCCTGCAGCCCCGCACGTGGCCAAGGAACACAGACCCCGGGGCTCCCACGGCGACCACAGCGGGGGCCCGTCACTCGAAGTCTGGAGGAACAGAAGGGACACCCAGCAGACCCTGGGGAAGGGGGTGTAGGGAACGCAGGGTCCTTCCACCACGCCTGGGGTGGGGGCCACCCCACCCAAAGCAGGGCCGCTTTCTCGAGATGGCCTCGACCCTTCTGAGATCCATATCCTTCTCTGGACGCTTCTGTGGCACTTTGTTCAGCAGAAGAGGTCCTTTCTCCTAAAGAAGCAGGCTTCCTGGAGGACCCAGGAGTCAGCTGAGGCCGGGGACATACTCTAGACCTTTCGCTTTGTCCACCAGCACTCAAGAAGCCCAGCTGTGCCAGGGCCCCAGGAGGGCAGCTCACAGCAGAGCCACCAGCGGGCATTTCTGCCCCACCCACCACAGCCACAGAGCGTGCCCCCTCCCGGCTGGCTCAGGGACACGGGGACACAGTCCCAGACAGCTCTGCCATGTGCTCTGTCTCTTGCTGGTGCCACTCTCCAGCCCTCCTTCTCCCTCCTCAGGTCAAAGAGCAGCAATCTGAGCCCCATAAAACTGGGGAGGATCGAGGGAAGAGGGCCAGGAGCCCCAGGGTGGAAATCCTGGCCGGTGACCCAGGAAGTCTGCTCATCTGCAGAGGTCATCCCTACAACCAAGAAATCGTCGGCAGCCTCAGTGAGGGGACATATCAGATGACCCTCCCAGGGCCCTCAGAGGCCCCATGTGATGTCAGGAAGCCCAGGGCTGTCTTGGACAGCTCCCTGGGTTGCGCACTGCACAACCCCAGGGAGCACCATTCACAAAGACAGGCGTGAAAGGTGTTCTTGGCCACCATCGAGGCCTAACCATCACCATCTACTATGGCCCTAGGACTTAACAAGTAGGAGAAAAAGCAGAAATATGTTCCATTATTTTTGTAAAGAACACATTAAGTGATTTCTGTGATGAGTCCTAACTAGCTGATATGGATCTTGGTTGGGGTAGAAGGGAGGGCGGGAAGAAAAGGCAGCCCTTCCATGAAGTTCTTGGAAGGCGTTTCTTTTTCCCCATCCTTTTCACTCTGTCAGGCTACTTGTAAATTTCCAAGACTCCCAACCTCCCTTTGGCGTTCCCCAGTGGACCCAGGAAAGCTGTCCCGGCCTGCATCTGGCTGCCCAGGCCTTGTGCCCACCAGGAGGCAGGAGGCTCCAGGCCACACAAGCCCAGTCAGGGGTCTGGGCTTTAAGGGGGCAGCAGTGGTGGAGTCAACGTGGATTCGACACCAAGTCCCGGCCCTTTGTGAGTCAGGCGTTCCACTTAGGGAAGCTCAAGGCCATCTTTAATCATCATGTCCTGCAGGACCTGAGCCCACAGCGGCAGGTGAAACTGGAAAAGTTCTGTTCTAGCCCTGCAGCCGGCCTCTCGGGGAGTCCAGACCAGGCCTGCAGCCCCACCCCTAAGTCACCCCACATCCAAGGCCTCAGTTGAAACTCCTGAAGCCACCGCTGTCGCCTCAGCCAGCTCCCCAAGCAAACCAGCCAGAGGAGGGGGAGGAACACTGAACATCCCGCTGGACCCTTTGGAGCCTGGGCAAGTCAGGGAGAGGCGGTAAGTCCAACAACACCCATCACTGCTGATACTCAGCCCTGTGGTCAGAGAGCAAGTCCCGGAGCTGCTGAACGATGCCCCATGATGACCTCAAACCCAGCAGGCACAGCCAGTGGCCCACAGCCTGCAGAGCCTGCTTCCCACAGGCACCCTGGTTCCCCAGACCGCACCCAGCAGGCACCCCGGGGGTTCAGGCCTAAGCCACCACGGCCTGCCTCTCACTGAGGGCACACAGGCCCCAAGACCAGTCCAGCAGGTCATCCAGATCATCCACCCGGAGCTCCAAACCCCGCCAGACCCCGGGGAATCAGAGGAGACCCTGGGGAAGCCCACACTGGTCAGGACGGCCAAGGATGGTCTCAACCAGAGGGACCTCAGATGACAAGGACGAGGCCGCTACGGCTGGCACCAGGGGCCTGCCACCGGGGAAGACGGCTTAGTTCCAGGCCCGCAGAGTCCCCGGGGAGATGACCACTTGTGGGCGAACAACTTGCCTGTTTGCTCTGCTCCGGGAAACCAGTGAGGAATCCGCGGGTTGAGAGGCACGCACACCCCGGGGACGCAGGAACCCGAGGCGGGGGCAAGCCCAGGCCCCTCCCTGCCACACGCCCACCCTGCCCGCCCACAGGCAGGTGCAACGCAGGCCCACAGGCGTGCGCGCACGCACAGGCGCGCCCCGCGGAGATTCGTACCCTCTGGGTGGCGTGGTTCAGCATCTCCTGCCAGGCTGAGTCGAACTGCCTCTTGTCGTCCTCCAGCAGCCGCTGCTCGGCCAGGGAGATGGTCTCCTTGGCGGCGCGGAGCACCTCGGTGGCCCTCTGGAAGTCCTGCGTGGCTCGCTGAGCCTCCAACTGCGCCTGCGCAGGAGAGACCTCGTGAGACCGCGGACCCGGACCTATTATAACTCCCCGCCCCGGAAGGTGGGCGTCCCGAGGGTCTGCACTGGCGCGGTCCTTCTCTGCCTGTGCAGCTGGCGGACAGGCCAGGCACCCGCAGGCACATGCAGACGCCGGATGGGGCGCGTGGAAGGTCTTCACAGCCTGGGACCCAGCAGACCCAGACGCACCGGCCGGCTCTTGATCCCAGTTAGAGGCAGCAGAGTGGCCCACGTGCGGCAGGTGTGCCCGACCGCGGGCCTTCACAGAGATGCTCTCATTTGCCCAGGGGGCCAAGGGCAGTGTCCCCAGCCCCGCCCCTGCCCAGACCCATGGTTTAGTTCACAGCACCGGAGAATCCGAAAAGCCCCGGAGAAAACACTCCAGCGGCATCACTCTGGGTGGGAACCATGGCTCCAGGAGGCCCAGGCTGACTCCAAGCTCACGCGGCTGCGAACACACTCCGGTAGCTCGGAGTCCTGGACCCGTGGGGTGACGCTGCAGAACAGGCTCCCACTCACATCGCACGCACCCACACCGGCGACAGGGTGCAGGAAAGACCTAACGGTCACACCGCCGTCCTTGCTTTCAAGGACCCTCAAGTAGGCGAATCAATAGAAACCGCGGCCAAGCTCTGGGCCTTTTGAGAATGTAACACGTCATTAATCCAAAATGAGTGTGAACACCCCACCCTTTAAAGTCTTAACACAGACAGGGAAAAGCGATCTCCTTAACTAACATCCGTGTTGCCTACATGATGAAATGACAGTATTTTGTACCTACTGGGTTAAAATATATTATTAAAACTAATTCCACCTATTTTAATTTTTTTTTTTTTTTTACTGGAACTAGAAAATTGAACGTTACTTAGCTGATTCACAGTCTATTGCTTTTGGACAGTAGAAACATTCCCGGGGTGGGGGGGGGGCGAGGAAGCATGTGGTTTGCACAAGAAATTTGCAACAAACCCTTGTCCTCATTTGGGGCAGGCTCAGCCTGGACTCCCGGCCAGAGTGCAGGCGGGCTGCTGCCCTGCGCTGGCCTGCCACAGCCTCCCACTCGCCCACCCCTGCTAACAGGACCCCTCGGCCAGTTGCATAAATTGGGCGTCCACCCCGAGGCGGTCCCTGGGACCCAGGAGCAGGGAGGAAAAGAACCAGGCCCTCCCCCATCCGGAGGCAGAGCAAGTCTTTGGAAACCACGGGCCGTGCAAACTGAGACTTGGAGTCTGTCAGCCCCCAGGTAAGGGACAGACGTGTGGCCGACCCCTCGGGGCCATCACTGGGTGCTTCAGGTCACACCCGGCCTGGGGGCGCGGACCCAGGATGACTTCTTAAAGGGGGATGATCCTGAACTGAGGCTGGGAGTCAGGATGATCTGAAAATTCTGGGTTGCTTGGGGCTGAGAGGAAGCAGAGAGTGGGAACAGAGCATCTCCAGGAGGCGTGACAGAGACCCTGATCAGGACTTTAAAGGGGAATCAAGGACTGAAGCCTTGGGGACTTCCCTGGGGGTTCAGTGACTGAGAAGCCACCTTGCAAGGCAGGGAACACAGGTTCCGTCTGGTGGGGTAGCTTAAGATCCCACATGACGCAGGAGAGCTAAGCCTGTGTGCCGCAAATACCGAGCCTGGATGCCACAAGAAAGACCCAGCACAGCCAAAATTTAAAAAAAAAAAAAAAAAAAAGGAACGGGGGCCTTGAGCAAATGTCAGGCTAAGGCTTTAACCAGGGGACCTGCCTTCTGCGACCCACTCCCGCCGTGCGGCCCTGGGCCCTCTTGGTGTGCCTCTAGGGGCTGGGGGCCACCCCCGAGAGCTGACAGACCCCTGAGAAGACAGCACGGCCTGATGCCAGCAGCAGAGTCGCCGCTCCAGGGCCTGGGCTCCAGCTCCACAGTGCCCCTCCAGAGCGGGGACAGCCCTGGACTGCCAGCCCAACACCGAAGCTCATGCCGACCGCAGGCTGCAAACCAGCGCCAGCAGACCATAATTAACCCCACGGGACTTTTTCTAAGAAGGGATTTATAAGTAGGGAAATTTTAGTTTAGGACCTCCCGATAGCTCAGTTGGTAAAGAATCCGCCTGCAATGCAGGAGACCCCAGTTTGATTCCTGGGTCAGGAAGATCCACTGGAGAAGGGACAGGCTACCCACTGCAGTATTCTTGGGCTTCCCTGGTGGCTCAGCTGGTAAAGAATCCGCCTGCAATGTGGGAGACCTGGGTTCGACCCCTGGGTTGGGAAGATCCCCAGGAGAAGGGAAAGGCTACCCACTCCAGTATTCTGGCCTGGAGAATTCCATGAACTGTATAGTTTATGGGGTCGCAAAGAGTTGGACAGGATTGAGCAACTTTCACTTTCACTTTAGTATTTCAGTTCGGCAACAAGGATAAATTCTCTTCTCCCAGGTTGTCCTGCTTGAGTTATGAAACTTTTCCTTTCCTCCTATGGCACCAGAAATGGGCTTTTCTCGTCATATGGATCCTGCTACTATGATGGTTTGGTCGACATTTAACCCACAGAAGCCAAACGGCATCTCTCCGTCACGTATCCCCTCATTCATCTGTTCACTGAAGTTAGGTGCTGGGCCTGTGTTCTGTTCCCACTGTCTGTTCTCTGCATCTTTTTTGGAAGTAGAGCCCTCACGTCTCCAGGTGAGCAAAGTCGCAGCTACGACCCTTCTTCCCAGCTGTCACTATGGTTAGTGCCCCTGTTCAGTTCAGTCGCTCAGTCGTGTCCGACTCTTTGCAACCCCATGAATCGCAGCACGCCAGGCCTCCCTGTCCATCACCAACTCCCGGAGTTCACTCAAACTCATGCCCATCGAGTCGGTGATGCCATCCAACCATCTCATCTTCTGTCGTCCCCTTCTCCTCCCGCCTTCAATCGTTCCCAGCATCAGGGTCTTTTCCAATGAGTCAGTTCTTCACATCAGGTGGCCAACGTGTTGAAGTTTCAGCTTCCACATCAGTCTTTCCAAAGAAATCCCAGGGTTGATCTCCTTCAGAATGGACTGGTTGGATCTCCTTGCAGTCCAAGGGACTCTCAAGAGTCTTCTCCAACACCATGTTACTTTTAGCTAATGAGATATAAAAGGACATGGAGTGAGACTTCCAGGATTATCATGAAAGACGACACCTAGAAATCTTTGGCACGACCGACTGAATTTTACCTTCAAACTCCAACAAAGGACTGCAGCCCTGATGTTAACACATTAGCTGAATAAGGGCTCCCTGGTGTGCACAGGGGTGGCAGCCAGTTAGCAAACCGGACCAGAGCGAGGTCGGCCCAACACGACTCTGAGGAGGAGACATGAGCAGAGCCATCAAGAGGCAACCCAGGGAAAAGGCAACAGGCCTTCGCAACCTGTGAACACATAACGGCTTTCACAGACACCGCTCCATGCAGAGAGCATTAAAAGGCAGCCCATGATCGGATCTGGTAAGGGACCAGCCATGAAATAAAAAGACGTTTACTCCTTGGAAGGAAAGCTATGACCAACGTAGACAGCATATTAAAAAGCAGAGACATTACTTTGCCAACAAAAGGTCTGTCTAGTCAAGGTTATGGTTTTTCCAGTAGTCATGTATGGATGTGAGAGTTGGACTGTGAAGAAAGCTGAGCGCTGAAGAATTGATGCTTTTGAATGGTGGTGTTGGAGAAGACTCTTGAGAGTCCCTTGGACTGCAAGGAGATCCAACCAGTCCATCCTAAAGGAGATCAATCCTGGCCACCTGATGCGAAGAGCTGACTCGTTGGAAAAGACCCTGATGCTGGGAAAGATTGAAGGCAGAAGGAGAAGGGGATGACAGAGGATGAGATGGTTGGATGGCATCACCAACTCAATGGACAAGAGTTTGGGTGAACTCCAGGAGCTGGTGATGGACAGGGAGGCCTGGCGTGCTGCAATTCATGGGGTTGCAAAGAGTCGGACACAACTGAGCGACTGAACTGAACTGAAGGCAGCCTTCATTAGACACTGGCCCCACCAGCTTGGAAACTGTCAATTCCCACGGTCTTGGAAACAAGGCTGGGGGAGCCCCTGCAGAGGCTACCCCACACCAGCCCACAGCTGGGCACCAGATGTTCGTGCTGGGTGCAACAGAGGTGAAGCTGGTGCACAGGCCATCAGCTCGACCCTTCATTAAAAAAAAAAAAAGGGGGGGGCCGGAAGAAGCACAGCCACGTGTTAAATGTCACAAAGCTCCTTGGGAGCCGGCCAGGAGACCAGAGACCCTGACCCCTTGGCAGGGCTGTTTGCATTCTACCACAAGGTAGAATGTCTGCTGCCTGGGCAGTGTTACCAACGGCACCATCGCAGGCAAGCGGACAGTCTATCCATGAATCACACACAGTCAGAGGGGCCGTTGAGGACCAAAGACTGCACAGGAGCCCCCAGCCGGGATGCCCACCAGCCAATCAGCTGCAGAAACTGAAGATGTCTAGGGGTCTTGACCGTCCAATGCCCGTGCTCCCACTGGGGGCAGCTCCAGATCACAGAGAGAGCCCACAAGACAAGACTGGCCCAGTACCTGACTGCCCACAAATGCTCGGTGTGGGTTCAGATAACTGGGAGGAAGATCACAGCAGCTACTGTTGGAGCGTCCACTCTGAGTCAGACGGTATACGATGAGCTGTTCTGGGACAGGCCACAGTAGGATCTCAGAATTACCCTGGGAGTGAGTCCAAGTGGCATCCTGCCTTGTGAAGGAGACCAGCTCAGAAAGGATAAAGAAACTGCCCGGGGCCACACAGAGAGCAAGGGTGGGTCTAGAGTCAAGCCCTCACCCAGGGCTTAGTGCAAAACTTCTAAAAAAAAATGCCACCCACTGGGCTACACACTGCTGAGCCAGCGCTGCTCCAGCGAGGCCCCTCTTGCTGCTTCTTATCCCGGGGCCACATTGGCCACTGCTGAATAGACGAGGATGAGTAGGGGGCGGGGGAGGGTCGCAGGGAGAAAAGATGTTAGCCCCCAAGGACAGCGCATTTCCCTTCCACAAAATGGGGGTGCGGGGGTGCAGGACCCCCGTGTAAGAGCTCAGCTCCTTCCCAGTCAGGAACCAGAGGAGCTGAAGGTGGGGTCTACAGAGGCTGAGGCTACATGCTCTTGAGCAGGACTGCTCCTGCACCCCAACACTGCTCCCTCCCCTCAGACCCCACTCCCAGGGGAGCGTGGGCCATCACCACTTCATACCCGCTCCCCTCACAGGCCTCCAGAGGGCTTTCCCTATCCCTGTCTAAGAGCCTGTAGCACTTGAAACCCAAAGGGATCCTCCAGGTTTACTGAAGGAGTGAGTGGGCTCCATCTGCATACACCTCCCAGCACACAATGGCAGCAGTCACGGATCCACAAGAGGCTTCTGAAGACTCTGGCGTGAAATGGACACAGGGCGCCCACAGCCTCCCAGAGAGGCCTGGAACATCCCTGACCCGGGCGGGCAGCACTGGCCCTTTGCTGGCCGTGGGGCCTCCGGGAGACAGCGCAGGGAGGCCTGGCTTCTGCAGCCCGAGGGCTCCAGCTGGGACAGCTCCCGCTCCATGGGACTCAGGACAAGGGCCAGGTGCCCACTGCACCAGGCACCTGGGTGGGGGGAAGCCCCCGTCTTTGCTTTTTTTGTTGTTTTTTTTAAGATACAATTTTGCCCTTGCCTCTTAAAAAAAAAAAAATTTATTCATTTGGCTGCACCTGGCCTTAGCGGTGGCACATGGGGTCGAGTTCCCGGACCAGGGGTTGAACCGAGGCTCCCTGCACTGGGAGCACGGCAGAGTCCTAAGCCACTGGAGCACCAGGAGCGTCCTTGGCCTTGCCTCCTCACGGGGACTGTTGCACGTGCTGCTGGGAGAATTCAGCCCCCCAGCTGGAGGCTCGTGGAGAAAACCCCAGAGGCTTCCCTAAGCCACCCAAGGAGAGGCGAGGCCCTCAGAGAGGGAGGGACGTCCGGGGGAAGATCGAAGCAGGCAGGAGGCAGGGCAGCTGCTCTTGGTGTCACTCAAGCCCCATTCATCTGTTCTGAGTCATCCTAGGGATGGGCAGTCGCCAGAGCCTGAGACGTTCGGTTGCAGAAACTTCCCCCCTTCCACGCCCTTCCAGATGTATCTGAGGTTAACGGAAGAGTGGACAGAGACAGGCAGCAGCCGCTTTGACCCTGAGGATGTTCTGGACACAAACACTGTAATCAGAAGCATCTTCTAGACAGAATGCCATGCAGCCCTTTTAGTTGCTTGATCATTTTCATATCCAGTGTTCCTAACTTTTTTCATGTGTATTTAGTCAAAATCATTTTCACTTGGATCAGTTCTTTTCAATTTCAAATCAACCTGAACCATTCAGCAGGTTCATCGACACACTTTACTCATTGCAGCCTATGCCATGGAGTTCTCCATTATTTCTGTCAAACAATTCTCCTGGAATCATTTTTTCACAGTTCTAAGAATTGGTTGAACATATGGGACATCAATTTTTAATCAGTCCCAAATGTTAGCATGTACAGTTTGAGCCATAATCAGTTAATATTAAACTGTATAATATAAAACATATTAAACAGCATTATTACAAATTAAATAAAAGATCTGTGGTCTGTATTTCTCATTACAGAAATATGAGAAAGCCTGCCTGCAGCTGGTTTAGTGGAAGGCCCCAAAGCTCTTCAATAAATGGCAAAAAAGCCACAAGGGATGGGAAAAAAAATCAAGGTCAAATAGTTTTATTCTATCCTGGGGTTAAAGATGAGCTGTTTAAAAACAAAAATTCAAAAGCTATTATCTGCTTCAAAGTAACACAGAAGTGAGAGCTAAGGGGTGGGGTGGCGGGGAGGTAAAGGTGAAATACTGGCCAATGGATTAGTTTTTACAGAAGCTGGAGGAAGAGCATATGCGGTCCCACTACTCAAAATTTATATGAAATTTCCTATAATAAAAAGTAAGGAAAGCTATTCTCATTGGCAATTACCTACTTACTATTCTCTAGAACTGGAGTGTCAGGAGCCACTGGTCACAGGTGGCTACTTGCATTTAATTACAATGAAATAAATAAAGTTTTCCGTCTTCCCGGTTGCGTCAGCCACACTGAGGCGACCCAGGCTGGTGAGTGCTCGTGAGTCACAGATGGTAGTGTCCCACGCTGGCCAGCTCAGACTCAGAACATTTCCAGCATCACGGGAAGTTCCACTGCCCAGGCTGACCTAGACACGGGCCCACCATGAAGGAAGGCTGGTGGAAGGTCTCAGCTACCATCCACCAGCTCTGGTCTGTGTTCATCAGAACAGCATCCTCACGCTCATCACCACTAACTGTTAGAGAAAAGCAGATCAAACCTACAAGGAGGCGGCACCTCAAACGGGTCGGAATGGCCGTTGTTAAAAAGTCCGGAAATACGTGCTGGAGCGGGTGTGGAGGAAGGGGAGCCCTCCACACTGTCGGGGAGCACGTGGATCGGGACAGCCACTAGGAGAGGAGTGTGCACGCTCAGTCGTGTATGACTCTTTGTGACCCTGTGGACGGCAGCCTCCCAGGCTCCCCTGTCCATATTTTCAGTCAGGAATACTGGAATAGGTTGCCATTTCCTCCTCCAGTGGAGAATAGTATGGAGGCCCCTTAAAAAAACCTAAAAATAGAGCTGCCATAAGATCCAGCAATTCCACTCCTGGGCATATATTCAGAAATGAAAGTTGCTCAGTCGTGTCCAGCTCTTTGCGACCCCGTGGGCCATACAGTCCATGGAATTCTCCAGGCCTTAGGACTAGAGTGGGTAGCCTTTCCCTTCTCCAAGGGGTCTTCCCAACCCAGGGATCAAACCCAGGCCTCCCGCATTGCAGGCGGATTCTTTCCCAGCTGAGCCACCAGGGAAGCCCAGGCATCTATCCAGAAAAAACTCTTAAGTCCCAAAGATACATGCGCCCCTGTGGTCACGCAGCACTGTACACAACCTAATCGCTGTCCAGGAAGCAACCTAAGTGTCCGTGGACAGAGACACAGATAAAGACGATGGGGTACATACGCACAGTGGAGTGTCACTCAGCCATCAGAAAGGATGAAATAATGCCATTTGCAACAACATGGATGGGCCTGGAGAGTGTCATACTAAGCAAAGTCAGAAAGACAAACAGCACGTGACACACTTATCTCTGGGATCTACAATACAATACAAATGAACTTAGTTGCAAAACAGAAACAGACTCCCAGACTGACTCCCAGACTGAAGGGGAAGGGGTCCGGGAGGAGTGGAGCGGAAATCTGGGATTAGCGGATGCAAACTATTAATATTACATGTATCAATAGCACAGATGGACCAGGTCCTCCTGTACGGCACAGGGAACTATATTCCAGACCCTGTAATAAACCATAATAGAAAGGAATACAAGAAAGGATGGATATGTCATCTCGCTGCACAGCAGAAGTCAGCAAGGGGCTTCCCAGGTGGCACAGGGGTAGAGAATCCAGCTGCCAACACAGGAGATCCAAGAGACGCAGGTTCGATCCTTGGGTCAGGAAGATCCCATGGAGAAGGAAATGGCCACCCACTCCAGAATTCTTGTCTGGAAAATTCCGTGGACAGAGGAACCTGGCAGGCTGCAGTCCGTGGGGTCGCAAAGAGTCAGACATGAACACACACAGAAACTAACAAACACTGTAAAGCAGCTACACTTCAATAATATAAAAATGCCCAAAGCAGCATGTTCATCCTTGCTTTTATTATACATACTCACACAGTTAAAAACCTGTAATAAGGGAACCCTGGGATACACCGTGTTGAGACCCTGGGTGTGGGGAATGCCCAGCCACCCAGTAGGGTGCTATGGCCCAGTTTCTGGCAAGACAATGCCCGCCTCCCCTGGTCATCCAGGGCTCCGGACTGACCAGAGCTGGGTCTGACTCCAATTCAGCTAGGAGCTTCGGGGAAGTTCCCCTAGGATGGAGCCCAGCGCCTTCTTTCCCGGGCCACGCGTGGGCCTGCTCCTGACCCCTGGGACCAGCACGCACATCTACAACTGCCCCACTCAGGGGCCGCTTGCCCCGGGCCACCGGTGGGCACCACCTGCCTCCCTACAGGAGGCCCGCAGTCCAGCCAAGAAGTGCTGGCAGGAGGGCGCACGGGGTCTTAGGCCAAGTCAGCAGGTCGAGCAGGTCAGCTGCAGCATGTGACCTTCACACCCTGCTCCCCCGCGTGACCATAGCAGATTAACACAGCCTGCCAGCCACACGGGCCCCCAGAGCAAAGCCTCGCTGCTGCTACAGGGACCAACAGACACCGAGCCTCTCCCCCCCATCACCCCAGCCAGGAGGGCGCCCCCTGACATACCCTACCCCTACCCCAGGGCTTCCTCTGCCTCCCACACTCCAAGCTGGTCAGGCTCCAAGCTGGCAAGAGTCGACCCAGGTCAGGCCCGGGGCAGGAGACGGTGCCCAAGGCCAAGGCCCCATGGCCCACCACTGTCACACCAAGACCCCCGGCCCAGGGCGCTCAAACCACCAAGTCTTTGGGTTCAGCGAGACAGAAACGACGGAGAGCAAGCATTCTCGTTTTACAGAAGAGAAATCCAGCACCTAAGAGCGCCGAAGAGCTGATGCTTCAGAACTGTGGTGCCGGAGAAGACTCTCGAGAGTGCCCTGGACTGCAAGGAGATCCAACCAGTCCATCCTAAAGGAGACCAGTCCTGGGTGTTCATTGGAAGGACTGATATTGAAGCTGAAACTCCAATACTTTGGTCACCTGATGTGAAGAGCTGACTCATCGGAAAAGACCCTGATGCTGGGAGGGATTGGGGGCAGGAGGAGAAGGGGATGACAGAGGATGAGATGGTTGGATGGCATCACTGACTCAATGGACATGAGTTTGGGTAAACTCCAGGAGCTGGTGATGGACAGGGAGGCCTGGCGTGCTGCGGTCCATGGGGTCGCAAAGAGTCGGATGCGACTGAGCGACTGAACTGAGCTGAAGACGTGAACTGGCCTGCTCAAAGGGACAAGTCACGTGCTGCCTCTGACTCCTGCAAATGTGCACTAACTCAGGGAGCCTCTCTGCTGTGGAGGGGCTCCCAGACTCGGCAGGGCTGTACCGTCCTCCCACCGATGTCCATCTCTGCCTCCCCCATCATACCTGTCAGCCCCAGAACACAAGAAGCCCAGCACCTCCAAGCCTCAAGGTCAGGGAAGCTTCCTGGGGAAATGCAGCACAGAGCCAGACACAACAGGGGGCCTGGTCACGCTGAGGATGTTGGGGGGTTGCTGCTGAGTGTGGGCCCCCAACTCTGCAATGACAGCGCTTCAAGCTCATCAACACGCTGCTGGCTTCCCAGGGGGAGGAGGGTGCATGGGAGCCGGGAGGAGCCTGGATAAAGCACGGGGTGCCAGGGTGAGATCCACACTTCCTCAGCTCAGCCACAGCCGGTCACATCCCCGCAACTGCAGAAGCCTTGGCAAAGTGCCACCCCTGCCCTCTCCTTCCTCCCCGGTGGGGGCCAGCCGGCCCTCTGGGGGCACACAGTCCTCTTCCACCTGGGGGCTGTGAGCAGAGATGCCAACCTTGCCAGGGCCTGCTCTCCAGAAGGTGCTCCCACCAGGAACGTGCACAAACAGGGCCCCTTGCGGCTCTCCAAGCCAAGGGACCCCAGCTCTTCATAGACCACGGTGCTAACAAAAGAAATCTTCCTGCCCTGCACTGAAGAGGCACTGACCGCCTGCACAGCGGTCAGTGAGGCAGTGTCCTGCACCCAAAGAGTGGGGAGCAGCAGGCGTGAACAGTGAGCACGGACGCAGGCCCTGGACCTCGGAGAGGTCACTGGACTTCTCAGACTGCAACGCCGAGCCTGCCGCTAATGCCCAGGGAGCCTGGTTCCACCCAAGAACTGAAGACACGCAGTTGCAGCAGGAATTTTTGAGGCGAGGGTCTGGAATGCAGTTTTCTGGCTTAACCATGGACAAATTGTCCAGCAGCAGGGGATTTTACCCCTGAGCTATTGTACTTTTTACTGCCATCTCTACTGTCTACACTGGCAAATTTTCCATAATGAAAAGCTTATAAAATTGCTTACTGACGCACTTCTTAACCAGCCGTTGCTTCGTTACTTATCGACCACACAGTTCTCTCCTTACACTCAAGAGTATGTCACTGGGTTGAGTAACAGCATCACATGAGGGGAAAAGGGGGGCCCACACCATTTATCAAATGAAAAACGTAACTGCCATTTCCAGTCAAATGTTTTAAACCAATCATGAGAAAAGACATTGTTCAAACAGCCAGGGAAATCTGAAAAAGAACTGGGTATGCGCGATGGTACAAAAAGAACTTTTATCCATTTTGTTAGATGTAAAAATGTGATACTTTTAAGGTTTCTTATCTGTTAGAGATAAACACAAGTATTTATGGGTAAAGTGATACAGTATCTGTGAAGAGCTTTAAAATAAAAACTGGGGAGTCTAAGGAACACAGTGATTTCAAGATATCAACCATTGCTGACGCTGGTGAGAGGCACTTGGGTTCACTGATAAATTTACTTTTGTGTATACCTCAAGCATTCCATAACAGAAAGGGGTAAAGTATTTTTTGAAGCCTTTGGTCCATCAGTTACCATTTTTGCTATTTACCTGCCACGTAGTTTTTTTCCCAGTAGTCATGTATGGATGTGAGAGTTGGACTATAAAGAAAGCTGAGCACTGAAGAATTGATGCTTTTGAACTGTGGTGCTGGAGAAGACCCTTGAGAGTCCCTTGGACTGCAAGGAGATCCAACCAGCCCATCCTAAAGGAGATCAGTCCTGAATATTCATTGGAAGGACTGATGCTGAGGCTGAAACTCCAATACTTTGGCCGCCTGATGCAAAGAACCAACTCATTTGAAAAGACCCTGATGCTGGGCAAGATTGAAGGCAGGAAAAGGGGACGACAGAGGATGAGATGGTTGGATGGCATCACCGACTCAATGGACATGAGTTTGAGTAAACTCTGGGAACTGGTGATGTACAGGGAGGCCTGGCGTGCTGCAGTCCATGGGGTCACAAAGAGTCGGACACGACTGAGCGAATGATCTAAACCTGCCAAGTAATTATAAAACTCCAGAAACACTGCTCACTATTAAAAAGAAATTTGGGAAACCAAATGTATTTTGTCAAGGGTAGTCCTCATGAAAGACAAAATTTAAATAAATAAAAATTAGAAAAAGAAAACACCTGTAGGACTGCCAATGAGGGGAAGTAAAGGGCCAATTAAGAGATATACACTGAGGGGATCTGGATCCCTCAAACCAACCCCCTCCTACCCGGTGCAATCTTGAAATACAATGTATCAAAACTGTAGAGAGTCCTACACTAGCCCCAGATATCCTGTGAGTGGCCAAACCACTGCAGCCATGCAGAATTTGTCATCTCCAATCTTGATCTCATCGGCTGTGATTGAAAGCCTCAGCTCTCTCTCTCTGTCCCGTGGCAGAGGGGGGCAGGGGAGGAAAACACCCACTTACAATGACAAAGCACATTATCAGCACAAAGTGCTTCCAAGCAGGGCAGCAATCAAGCCTGCCCCGCCCTGCACCTCACTCCTGTTGCCAGGAGGATAAAAGGAACCAGGACAAGAGCGATTTCAGACCTCTGCTGGACCAGGATTCACTTACAGAATCCAGCCTACAGCCCTGTTGCTAAGTGTTGCTATATCCATTTGATACCCAAAGAAACAGAGGTTAAGGAACTGATCCAAGGTCACACAGCTAGAAAGGAGACTGCAGCAACCTAAATGTTCATCAAGCAATGAACAGATAAAGAAAAT
This sequence comes from Oryx dammah, assembly GCF_014754425.2. Classification (NCBI taxonomy): domain Eukaryota; kingdom Metazoa; phylum Chordata; class Mammalia; order Artiodactyla; family Bovidae; genus Oryx; species Oryx dammah. Next base: position 5,169,345 of record NW_024070186.1, on the reverse strand, counting down.
GTGGTGTAGATATGCAATGGAATATTACTCAACCATAAAAAAAGAATGTAATAATGCCATTTGCAGCAATATGTGTGGACCAAGAGATTATCATACTAAGCGAAGTAAGTCAGAGAAATAAGACATAATATCACTTACACGTGGTAAAAAATTATACCAACGGACTTATTTACAAAGCAGAAAGACACGCAAAGACACAGAAAACAAATTTATGGTTACCAAAGGGGGTTACACCCTTTGGTAAATTTATGGTTATACCTCCAGCTCTGTACCAAGGACCAAATGGGCTCCACAGACGTTTCCAGCATCTACACGATGAAAAGAAATGGGTTCAAGAACATGTCTCCTGCCTCCGAGATAAGAAATACTCAGAAGCTGTTGAGGAGAGTATCTGTGGACGGCCCCTTCTCTGCCAGGCTGGGATCCACAGCTGGGGAGGGGGAGGAAGGGACAGATAAAGAGTTTGGGATTAACAGGTAAAGACAACACATGTAGCAGATAAACAAGGACCTACTGTAGAGCACAGGGAACTATATTCAATCCCTTCTAATAATAAGGGAAAAGAATCTCAAAAAGAATATATACATACACACTACACGCACACACACATATATGCATTAACGGAACCTCTGCGCTGTACACCTGGAAGTAACACGATACTGAACATCAGCTACACAGTTCCCAGGACTGCAGGGTCCCAGAGAGGAAAAGCACCCACCTAAGCCCTGTACTGCTCCACCTCTCCTCCAGGGGGCTCGCGAGACCCTGATGAGAAACCCCAGAAGCCACCGGCCGCCCTCAGCTGGACACACAGCCTCCACAGGGCCGTCTGCACACCCAGCTCTCTGACCAAGACATTCTCTCCACCAAGTATCCAAAGCAGGACGAGTCCTGGCCGACCGCCCCACCTCCAGCTCTGTACCAAGGACCAAACGGGCTCCAAAGACGTTTGCAGCATCTACACGATGAAAAGAAACGGGTTCAAGAACATGTCTCCTGCCTCCAAGATGAGAAATACGCAGAAGCTGTTGAGGGGAGTATCTGTGGACGGCCCCTTCTCTGCCAGGCTGGGATCCACAGAGGGGCTCATCACCTGGGCAGCTTCCTGCCTCCAGCAGTCCGTGTCCCCCTCACACAGCTGCCTGGTTCCACTCCCAAGGGGCAGGGGACACACCCCGTCCAGACAAAGTGACTTCCCTTAACTCACTGGGCAACGAGGGACGGATGGTTGGGAAGCCTTCTCAAAGCTTTCTACCCTTGACCTAAAAGCCTGGAAGACACGCACAGAGGGGCCCTGAAGGGAGGTGAGGAGGAGGGGAACAGCAGCATGCCTCAAGCCCTGGACCACCAACACACACACCGGGCGGCCAGACACCCGGGCAGCTCTCCAGACCGAGGGCCCGCGGAGCTGGTGCTGCAGCCTTAAGTAAGCTCACAGGGAGCTGCGGGATCTCTCTACAGAGCATCACCCAGTGACCCGGGGAACCTCAGTCATGGAGAGACCATTACTGAACGTTTCATTCCCCAAGCCCAGCCAACGTACACTGCAGATGCCTAAGAAATGTCTGTTTATTACTCAGCCACAGAAAAGAACAAAATCGCGTTATTTGTAAGCAATGTGGATGAACCTAGAGTCTGTCACCCAGGGGAAGGAAGTCAGAAAGAGAAAAATACTAAGTATGAATGCATGTATTTGGAATCTAGAAAAATGGCGCTGATAAACCTGCTTGCAGGGCAGGAAGAGAGACACAGACATAGAGAACAGACTTATGGACACAGCGGGGGAAGGAGTTCAGTTCAGTCGCTCAGTCGTGTCCGACTCTTTGCGACGCCATGGACTGCAGCACGCCAGGCCTCCCTGTCCATCACCAACTCCTGGAATTCACTCAGACTCATGTCCATCGAGTCAGTGATGCCATCCAACCATCCCATCCTCTGTCGTCCCCTTCTCCTCCTGCCCCCAATCCCTCCTAGCATCAGAGTCTTTTCCAATGAGTCAGCTCTTCGCATCAAGTGCCCAAAGGATTGGAGCTTCAGCTTCAGCATCAGTCCTTCCAATGAACACCCAGGACTGATTTCCTTTAGAATGGATTGGTTGGATCTCCTTGCAGTCCAGGGCACTCTCGAGAGTCTTCTCCAACACCACAGTTTAAAAGCATCAGTTCTTCGGTGCTCAGCTTTCTTTATGATCTGACTCTCACATCCATACATGACCACTGGAAAAACCACAGCTTTGACTAGACAGACCTTTGTTGGCAAAGTAATGTCTCTGCTTTTAATAAGCTGTCTAGGTTGGTCATTACTTTTGTTCCAAGGAGCAGGCGTCTTTTTATTTCATGGCTGCAGTCACCATCTGCAGTGATTTTGGAGCCCCCAAAATAAAGTCTGCCACCGTTTCCTCATCTATTTGCCATGAAGTAAAGGGGAAGGAGAGGGTGAGACAAACTGGGAGAGCAGCAGGTATACACGACCGTAGACAGGTGGCTCGTGGGAGGCTGCTGTCTAGCACAGGGAGCTCAGTGCTCGGTGATGACCTGGGGACGGGGATGGATATGGATAATACAGCTGACTGCTGTACAGCAGAAACACAACAGTGCAAAGCAGCCATCCTCCATACTGAAGAGTGTAATGCCTGTTTAAACCAGGTGCCAATGATAAGCCACGAACGACTTCCTGGTGGTCGGCCATCCTAACCTTGTGGCTTTCTTCTGTGGCTCCCACAGGTAAATCAGCATCTCTCTGGGTGCACGTATCCTCAGAAGCGTCCGTTCACGTGACGTGGAAACTCACCTGAATAAGGACCTCAGTGCACACACTAACTCACGAGGAGGGAGCGCCATTCTCTCAAGATCTAAACAGTTCTTCCACTGGACCTCACCTCCTCCAAGCTGAACAATATATAATGCAGGTCCCAGTGGGTCTTTGGGAAATTCCTTTCTGGGAACTCATGGGACCAAATTTCTATACTTCTACTAATTACAGCATTTTGCCATGTTATAAGAGAGTATAGGTAGAAAAACACTTTGGAAATTTCCCAAATACACTGCCAGCATGTCTTGAATGATTTTATCCTTCACTTGGCCTTCTTGACCAGACAGCCAACTCCGTGAAGGCAAGGATGCTTTCTGTACATCCGTGAGCCCCTGCCAGCAGGACAGTGAGGTGGAAACAGGTGCTGTTCCCAGCCCTTCATCAGTCAGGGACCTTGGCTGCCCCCTTCCCACTTTCTCCAGGCCTCGGCCTGCCCCGGATGGTATGGCACCAGAGCTTGCCGGGGACACTTAAGCACAGCCAAAGGAGCAACTGATTCACTCAGAGGTCATCCCCTCCCCACCAAGCCCTCTTCCGCCTCCAGGTTGGTGTGACTTGGCTCAGTTTTAACTACCAGCTCAAGATGAACCCAAAAAGGACTCAAGGTCAGGGGGACACAGAGGAAAATGAAAGTAAATAAGTAAGTGAAAGTAAACACACACACCCCTCCTAGCTGGCTCAGTATGCGGGAGAGCCAGCTGGCCCTGGTCAGAGGAGGCCATCGCCAGAACAGGACCCGGGAGCACACGCACCCAGAGCCCACGCCGCTGGGAGCACCTGGAGAGCTCCGGGGCAGACAGGAGCGGCCTTGGGACAGGGCGCGGCGGGGCATCCGGCTCAGGAGGGCCAGCTGGGCCCTGGCTGGCTTTCTACCAGGGATTGCCAGGCGAAGCTGGTCTCAGGACTCGGGGCCTCTCCCAGCCCTAAGCGCTTGGGAACAAACCACAGCCAGTGGAAAGGAGAGAGAAAAGACACACAGCAGGAAAATCCAAGGTCTCGGGGCTGAGACCGCTCTACCTGAAGCTGCTGTGTGACTGCAGCAGCCCCAGGGGCCCCTTCCCGCAGCACCCGTCTACCCCTGACGGAACCCCAGGCACCGCAGGGAGGCAAGATGCAATCTGAGGCCTGAGGAGCTCATATTCGAGGGCAGGCGGGTTTCTCAGCCCTGTCAGAAACGTTAGGAGCCCCCGATGCAGAGCTCAGGCTGCCTGGGTCAAACCCCGGCCAGGCCACTTGCTAGCTAGGGACCCCAAGCATCTGAACGCCCTGTGCCTCGGTTTCCTCAGCTGCAAAATGTGGACAACAGAAGCCACCTCGTGGGGCTGCTCTGAGAGGCAAGTGAGTTAAAGCACGTGAAGGAAAAAAACCCACCACCACCATCACCACCGCGTAGAACACAGAACGGGCGGACGTGAGCAGGCCAGAAGTCTCAGCTTTTTATACCAGCAAACAGGTCTCACGCTGCAGTATTAGCTTATTGTGTGGGTTATTATTAACCCACGGGACAGGGCTGAGCCTCAAGGGGAGCTGATGATTACACCTTGAAATGCTGTTTATGATGCTCACACCCAGGCGCATATGTGTGTTCTCAGAGAATGACATCCCCATTTTCAGCAAATTCTCAAAGCAAAGCTGAAGGAGACCTCAGTGCACGAGGGAGCCTGCAGGAAGCCTCCAAAAGGTGCACTGACCGGTGCCTTCATTTCATCAGGCCATCAGGCCAAGGGTGAAAGCTTCTGGCAGAATTGTCCACAATGATGCAAGTGCCCTCTGTCTGCAACTTCCCCAAATAGCCACCGTCAACAACCTGTGTTGAGTGAGCATCTGACGTGTGGCTGGTGAAACTGAAGGACTGACCTTTGAGTTACATTTCATTTTATGATTTATATTTAAGGGGCTACTGGCCACTGTTCTGAACCTCACAGAGCTAGTCAGTGTGGCAGGAAAACATCCCAGGCAAAGAGAACAGGGTGTGCATGGATGCAAAACCCCTTGATGGACCCCGAGGTTGTGAGCGAAGCAACACAATGCGGCCGGCAGCTAAGAGTGGTGGCCGGGGCAGGGGATGGGCACACACGGGCTCAGCACGCGCAGGAGCAGACGTGGAGGGTGAGAGGGGCTACAAAAAGCCTTGCGTGCCCTGGTCAGATCTGGGCTTCACACAGAGATGGAAGAAGCGCTGTGTCAGGCAGCTTTCTCTAGAGAAACAGAACAAATGGCCATGTAGACACCGCTGGTCCTCGACTCACGACGGTCCAACTTATAATTACCCACTTCACGAAGGGGCAAACGTGATACCCAGTCAGTACACTTACTCTAAAGGTGGGCCCTTCTCGGGGCAAGAGATGTGAAGCACGACCCTCTCTCTAATCGTACGCGGGGCAGATACGGCCCCGAGATCACAAGTGTGAACAACCCGCACTCTGACAACCACCTGCGCCCAATACTCCGTCCGGTTTTTCCGTTCTAGTACGGTGTTCCATAAATTCTGTGAGACAGTCAATCCTTTATGATGAACTAGGCCTTGAAGACTCTTGAGAGTCCCTTGGACTGCAAGGATAGCCAACCAGTCCATCCTAAAGGAAATCAGTCCTGAATATTCACTGGAAGGACCGATGCTGAAGCTGAAACTGCAATCTCTTGGCCACTTGATGGGAAGAGCTGATTCATTTGAAAAGACCCTGATGCTGGGAAAGATTGAAGGTGGGAGGAGAAAGGGAAGACAGAGGATGAGATGGCTGGATGGCATCACCAATTCAATGGACATGAGTTTGAGTAAACTCCGGGAGTTGGTGATGGACAGGGAGGCCTGGAGTGCTGCGGTCCACGGGGTGGTAAAGAGTCGGACACGACTGAGCGACTGAACTGCCTGCCTGACTGATGCCTTGTGTTAGAGGGTCCTGCCCACCTGCAGACTAATGTGCGTGCTCTGGGCACACGTGGGGGGCTGGGCTGAGCGAGGATGTGCGGGAGGCTGGGCATGTTAAGTGCACTTGCAACTGATGATATTTTCAACTGATGACGGATTTATCAGGATGTCATCCTGCTGTAAACTGAGGAAGATTTGTGCATAGAAAGAGATTTATTTTAAGGAACTGGCTCACATGATGATGGAGGTTAGAGGTTCAAAATCTGCAAGCTGGACCAACAGGCTGGAGACCCAGGAAAGGGCTGATATTGCAGGTCAAGTCCACAGGCCTCTGCTGCATAAATCCCCCTTGTTCACGGGAAGGGGGCTTCCGCTCTAGTCCCGGCCTTCAGCTGATTGGGTGAGGTCCACCACACCACGAATGACAACCTGCTTACTGAAATTCCATGGGTTTAAGTGTGAATCTCATCCAGTAAATCCCCTCACTGAAAAATTCAGAATAATGTCTGACCATCTGGGCACTGCAGTCCAGCCAAGTTGACACATAAAAGTAACCATCACATCCGCTATAGTTTTTGAGCAAGATTATCAGCAGAACTGTCTCTGTCAAGAGTCAGTCAAGAGGTTAGGCAGGGACAAGTGGAGAAGGGGGCCCCGGGAGGCAGGAATATCAAATGAAAGGCAGTTTCAAGAATCCAGGCAAGACACGAGGGCTTCCAGCAAAGAAGTGACAGTAGTTAATGAGTCATTTTAATTTGTATGTACTCGAAGGAAGTATGAATGGGTTCTGTGACTTGACAAAACCATACACACACGCACACACACACCCACACACACCCACCCCTTTATGAGAAGCTAGCATTTCCTCCCAGGACTCCAGCATAAAACAAAGGGAAGGAAGCTTTCCGCAGAGCAGAAAGGGACGGAAGTGAGGGAGCAGAGAGAAACAGGCCGTGTGGCGTTTCCCGCCTCAGAGCAGTCCTGCGCTAACTCTGGGTTACCTTCACCCACGTTAAACTCTTTCCAACCCAGAGCCTCTCTAGGAGATAAATAAACCACAGCACAGATGTGGCAGAGTTGGTTAGCTGCCTCCCAAGACCCACACTTCCCTCCGCCCTTAGAAACAAGCTGCTAGCTAAAACCCTCCAAGCCAAGCCTTTTTGCAGTCCCCACAGCTGTGCCCAGACTCAGTGGGAAAACACCTCTCGGCCTTCTCTGTTCAAAGGGAACCTCTGCTCGGCTGGCTTGAGCCTGAGATCAAGAGACTTAAGTTCAAAGAATGAGCGGACCTGCAATGAAAGGGAAGCAGCGTGGTTCTCTGGGACTTTCAGGCAGACTCTTACGTCAGAAGGGGCATCCCTCCCTTCCCCTTCCTCTCCTTCAGTCTGAAACACAGAATGTGACGGCTGGAGCTATCTGGACCATGAAGGGACTTTTGAGGCTAGGACTCACGTGCTAGGATTGAGCAATAAAGATGAGGCTGGATCAGATGACCCTGGACTCACAGCATGAGTCGAGATTGCCTCATTCAGGTCTTTTTTCATGTGGGGGAAGAAAAAAAAGGATTCTTGTGTGTTTTGGCCACTGTTTTTAAGTCCTCTGTTACTTGCAGCAAAATGCGGTTTCCGTTTGATAGAGCATGAGGCCATCATTTTGTGCACAGTTCAGCTCAGTCGCTCAGTCGTGTCCGACTCTGCGACCCCATGAATCGCAGCACGCCAGGCCTCCCTGTCCATCACCAACTCCCGGAGTTCACTCAGACTCACGTCCATCGAGTCTGTGATGCCATCCAGCCATCTCATCCTCGGTCGTCCCCTTCTCCTCCTGCCCCCAATCCCTCCCATCAACAGTCTTTTCCAATGAGTCAACTCTTCGCATGAGGTGGCCAAAGTACTGGAGTTTCAGCTTTTATAAATTTCAGAACTGGAGGCTGTAGAGGTTAATCTATGTATTTTCTTACAGGCTTGGGGTGGAGATGGGGCCAGACTGAAGAGGAACCTATATAAACTAATACAGTACACTTAATTTCCTTCCAACAACCACCCTCAAGAGAGCCCACTACACATGCCTGCAGCTGCCCTGCTTGAGAGCCCAGGCCCGTATGAAAACACCACCCCCGTCGTCTCTGTACCAAGAGAGCTGGTTTCAGCCTGAGATCAAGAGACCTAAATTCAAAGAAATGAGATAGCCTTGGAAGATACAGCATGATTTTCAGAAATAAAAAAGGCCTGGCACCATCTCTGCCGTATTGCTTTGCCAAGAGGCTGAGGAAGACACTTGAGACGTAACGAATCGACGAACACGTGGTATTTTTGTTTTTACTTCGATTTAAACCGTTAATACGTCTCGGAAGTGAGGCTTCCTAGTCAGCCGATCACCACCTTAAAAGTGAAAGTGTTAGTCACTCAGTCGTGTCTGACTCTCTGCAACCCCACGGACTGTAGCCCGCCAGGCTCCGCTGTCCATGGGATTCTCCAGGCGAGAAGTCTGGAGTGGGTTGCCATTCCCTTCTCCAGGGGATCTTCCCGACCCAAGGATCAAACCTGGGTCTCCTGCACTGCAGGCGGATTCTTTACCAGGTGACTCCCCCCGGAAGCCCCAGATCACTTCTTTAGTTGAAGCAAAGAGCACTCTTTCCTCTATGAGAATGCAAGCATTCCCAAGGGTCTAAGTAAGTTCTAAATGGAAACATGAATAAACAAGCTAATGAATAAATGATTAAACTAACAAATAAAGGCACTCAAAAGACAGGGAAGGGGAGAGAGCCAGAGGGAGGCTGACCACGGACAGTGGCTGGGGAAGTCGGAGGAAGAACAGCTGGGAGCCCACCTTCTGGAACATCCCTCAAAGAAACCCAGCGGGTGTGGCCTCCCACAAACCCCCGTGAAAGGCAGCGATCAAGCCAGGGAGGGTCGGGAGGGGACAGAGGGGCTTCCCTGGAGGGTCCAGGGGCTAACACTCCACACTCTCACTGCCTGGGGGAAGAGTTTGGTCCCTGGTCAGGGAACTAAGGTTCTGCATGCCTCGTGGTGCAACCATAAAACAAGAATTCAATATGAAAAAGTAAATATTAATAAATTTAAAAGAAAATTTTTAAGGACAGAAAAAAATCTCAGACTCAGGCAGCTATCTGAGAAACCCCATTTCCTCCTAGAAGCACCAAAGGCTGGGCACGTTTTAGTTATTTGGAATCCTAACACGCGAGCCTGCTGGGTGGCAAGGTAGGGACAAGCCTCCACGGCTGTGAGCGCTGTGACTGTGGGGGCCCCGAGAACAGAGGCCGACTCTGAAACTACTCTATCCATCTGGCCGATGACTCAAACCACAACTACCCTCCTCGGCAGGGCTGCCAGATTTAGCAAATAAAAACACCGAACTTCCAGGTCCACTTGAATTTCAGGTAAACAATCTGTTTCAGTGAAATGTGTCCCAAGTATTGCATCGGACAGAAAGATGCTTAAAAAAACAAACAAGGATTAGGAACTCAAACTGAACTGGGTGTCCTGTGTTCTTTCCGCTGACCCTACCCTTTAGGGCTTAAACTTCACCAGGACCTTCCACCACGCATGAAAGGAAACTCGCCTGTGGCCTAGACGCCTCATCTCCTTCTCCCTGTGACGGGGGTGGTTCCTTCACACACGTTTTAAGAAGCTCCCACTGTGTGATGAGCCCCGAGCTGGGACTCAGCCGCACCACCAGGCCCAAAGCAGAGCATCCCGAGCCATGCAGGCATTTCTAAGCAGAAGGACTTGAACATCCAAAGACCGGAAACCTCGAAAGCTCGTCAGTCATCAACTTCTCAGTGTGAATAAGCCCATCAGAGTCTTAGATGGGAAGTCTTCCTAGCAGGGAAGCATGGACATGAGGTCTTACTGGGAGCGGAGGAAGGGGAGAAGAAAGGAGCACAGAAGGGCAGGCAGGGGGCATCCCCAGGTGAGGAAAGGTCAGTCAAAATGCTCTAGAGGAACGCTATCATTGGCTGGGGACCAAATCCTGTTGCCTGGCAACATAAAAGGCCTACTCACGTTGACAAAACTGGTAGCAAGAATACTCTGCTACCATCAACTGAGAAGCCAGTCACCCTGCTGCTGCCTCCGAGGGAAGGCCCATGATTTACAGGAGGGGGCAGAGAAGACAGATGAGAAAAAGAGAACCGTTCAAGGAGACTCGTGGTTTCAGATTCAGCGCAGAACTCCACCCCCGCTGGTCTGCGGTGACAAACCGCAGCTGTCAGCTTTGAGCAGCACTTACGGGAAGAGGGCAGGCCTCAGTGAAAGGCCACTAGAGGAAAAGGGACAGTCCCCGGGAAGACCGCCGACTGACCGGGCGTTGGGGGACAGCGCTCTGGGATCACAGCTTGCCACCAGCCCTGATCCTGGCTTCCTGCTGCCCTACCAGGCAGGAAAGAGTCAAATGCAGGTCAAGATGGTCCTCGAACCACAGGAGAGAAAACCTCAGATCAGCCCCCTCCCTCCCAGCCATCAGCCAGAGGAGGACGTTCATCCGTCCATCCGACCGAGGCATGGTCAGGTCAGCAGGAGGGACAGCGGCTCCAAGGGGGGTAGAGGGGGTGGACCCTTCCCAAGGGAGCCTGGAGACCCACTGTCCATCAGGAGTATTGTTCCTCCCCCTGCCCCCCAAACCCCATCCTGACAGGAGAGTCGAGGCTTCCCAAACACAGCTGCTCCTTCCCCGGAATCAGCCACCAGGAGTGCAAGGCAGGACCCGGTCCTGTGGGCCCAGGAAGGTCAACAGCACCCCCCCCACCCCCGCCTGCTGTAAATCCCCAGCCCCGTCACCCAGCCCTCAGCCTGGGCGCCCAGGGGACGCGGTTCCCAGGACCCGGCCCGCAGCCACCCCGTGGGAACGTGGCCAAGGACGTCAATGACCCAGACCTCCTCACCCGGGCCCCCGGGGAGCGCTGCCCACCCCGGGCAGACATGGGCTCAGCAGAAACACAAGCGAAGAGGACCCAGGGAGGCAGGACAGAAAGACACTGGGGTCCCAGTGAGGGAGGGAGTTTCAAAGGGCCCAGTGGTTGGCAAGGGCCCCCCAGTTACCCCAGGGCGGCAAAGGCAGCCCTGCGAGTCGATCACTTCTCTTACCTGCTCCCCCTGGGACGTGCCAGGCTGTGCTCAGGCCTGCCAACCGCCCCTAAATGCTGTTGAAGCGTCAGCAGTGGCCTGCCACCAGGAGGAGGGAGACGAGGGTTCAAACCTCGGCTCCTCTCCCCGGGACCTGTGGTCCAGACACTCTCCTTACCTCCCAGAGCCTCAGTCCCTGTCCCCTTTGCTGCCTGGCAAACCTGTGTAGCAGCTATGGGTTCATGCCCATTAGGGACTCACCCCTGGAGGCCTGGGAGCCCCGTAGATCCTAATAAAGGGGGGCTACGGGAGCCCTTGATTCACCCAACTTCTCTAAGCCTCAGTTTCCTCCTCTGCAAAATATGCTTTTTAAACATGCTACCTGGAGCTTGCGCAGCATTTGAGAAAGGGCCTGGGGTACAAAGAGCGTTGCAACTCTCCTTCCCCTCCTCCCGCCATCCTTGACCTCTGACCACACACCGTCCTCCAGGTAAGTGTCCCCCTCCATGCTGCTGACGCCCAGCCCCCACCATCCAGCCATCTTATCCTCTGCCATCCCCTTCTCCTCCTGCCCTCAATCTTTCCCAGCATCAGGGTCTTTTCCAATGAAGTCAGTTCTTCAAATCAGGTGGCCAAAGTATCGGAGTTTCAGCTTCAGCATCAGTCTTTCCAATGGATATTCAGGACTGATCTCCTTTAGGATGGACTGGTTGGATCTCTTCACTGTCCAAGGGACTCTCAAGAGTCTTCTCCAACACCACAGTTCAAAAGCATCAATTCTTCGGCACTCAGCTTTCTTCACAGTCCAACTCTTACATCCATACATGAGCACTGGAAAAACCGTAGCCTTGACTAGATGGACCTTTGTTGACAAAGTAATGTCTCTGCTTTTTAATATGCTGTCTAGGTTGGTCATAACTTTCCTTCCAAGGAGCAAGCGTCTTTTAATTTCATGGCTGCAGTCACCATCTACAGTGATTTTGGAGCCCAAAAAAATAAAGTCAGCCACTGTTTCAACTGTTTCCCCATCTATTTGCCATGAAGTGATGGGACCAGATGCCATGATCTTCGTTTTCTGAATGTTGAGCTTTAAGCCAACCTTTTCACTCTCCTATTTCACTTCCATCAAGAGGCTCTTTAGTTCCTCTTCACTTTCTGCCATAAGGGTGGTATCATCTGCATATCTGAGGTTATCAATATTTCTCCTAGCAATCTTGATTCCAGCTTGTGCTTCTTCCAGCCCAGCGTTTCTCATGATGTATTCTGCATATAAGTTAAATAAGCATGGTGACAATATACAGCCTTGATGTACTCCTTTTCCTATTTGGAACCAGTCTGTTGTTCCCTGTCCAGTTCTAACTGTTGCTTCCTGACCTGCATACAGGTTTCTCAAGAGGTAATTCTCCACCTAGGGAAGGTCTTCTGCAAACAAAGCCAGTGTCCAGATTTCCCAATAAAGAAGACTACAGTGGGGATTAACATGGGAATTCAGGGTACTTGGCAGTTTCCTCTCATTGAAAACGTGATTTCCCTGCCGTTCAAGGTTCCCAGCGCTCGCCCATCCCTTTGGGCTTGGAGGGCTTTCCATCAGGAACAGGTAAGGTAGCTGCCCTCTTCTTGCCCTCTGCCAGATTGTATCTTCACAAGCAACTGAGTTCTTACCTGCCCTTCCTGGCGTCACCCTTCTATCAGCATCTTCCACATCCCCGGCCAACTAGAGGAGGACTGTTTGCCCCCATTGGGCATTTTTGAGGGTGGTGGTGGTGTTTTTGTTTTTTAATGTAGCAGATTCACCTTAGAAAGGTATTCTTTGATGGAAAAATACATCTGGGGCAATAACTTACAGTCTTTTTCTTTCATCCAACGCTTTACATGAACTAACTTACAATCATTGTGCTAAACTGCAAAAATGGCCGTAACCCTTTGCAGGTGCCTTGCAGATGGAGTTTGTCTTTTCCCCACCTTTTGCATTTGGACTGGCCACGTGACTTACTCTGGCTAACAGTACATTGACAGATGCGATGCAAGCAGAGGCCTGGAAAGGGGCTGCCCTTTCTGCTCCTGGGGTCTCAGTCGGACCCGACTGAGCGACTTTCACTCACACTCACTCCCTTTCTGTTCCCAGAATCCCAGCACCATATGCAGAAGCCTGCACTAGCCTGTTGGATAAGGTGCCTGTCGGCCAGCCACCCAATACCTCAGCTGACAACCAGCCAACTCCGTGACAGATAAAGCCATCCCAGGGGCCTCCCTGATGGTCCAGCAGTTAAGCATCTGCCTTGCAATGCAAGGAACACTGGTTCAATCCCCGGTCCGTGAAGATCCCACAGGCTACAGAGCAAGTAAGCCCGTGTGCCGCAGCTACTGGGCCTGCATCCAAGAGCCCAAGAGCCCTAGAGTCTGTCCTGAACAACAAGAGAAGCCACGGCTCTGAGGAGCTCTTACACTGTAAAGGAGAGCAGCCACCACTGGCCACAACTGGAGAAAGCCCGCCTGCAGCACAGCCCAGCACAGCCAAAAAATCAATCAACCTTTTACAGAGTAACCAACCCCCAGCCGACCCATCGGCTGACTGGACACTCATGAGGTCAGCCAAAAGCTGAGATCAGAAAACTGCCCAGCAAGACCATCAGATAAATAAATGTATAAAGCCACTGAGTTTGGTTTGTTTCACAGCAAAAGCTAACTGATACACAACTCCATTTTTCTTTTCTCTTTTGACCACACTGTACAGCATGCAGGGTCTTAGTTCCACGACCGGGAGCGAACCCAAGGCACCTCCACTGGCAGCTGGGAGTCTTAACCAGTGGACCCCCCGAGAAGTCCCTACAGCTCCATTTTAGAGATGAAGACACTGAGGCACCAACATTAGGCAGCCTGCCCAGGTCCCACAGCTATTACGTGGTAAGCTGGGATTCAAAGCCAGGCAGTCTGGCTCGGAGGCCAAGCTTTGCCAGCTGTCCTAAAGTCAGCTAAGCTTCAAACATTTCCCCTCCCACTACCTCCCCAAAGGAGGTTAAAGGACTGGACGTGGGCCCCGTAAATACAAAACCGGCAACTGTCAGCACTGAATAACCCTGACTACTTTGCATTTGTGCTGCACTTCAGAGTTGCAAAGTCTCCTAACACACTCGAACCATTTTAAAAATAACAAAGGTGGCCTGAAGGTTTGCGATCACAGGACTGGATCTGACTCATGGTAGGGAAATGAGCTGAATGACTAACACAGTGTGGTCTACACAAGCAGTGGGAATATCATTCAGCCTTAAAAAAGGGATGAAATTCCAGAACAGCCACCATGGATAAGCCTTGAAGACACGATGCTTAAGTGGAAAAAAGCCAGTCACAGAAGGCCAAACTCTCTACCAGTCTTCTTTCCTGGGGTACTTGGAGGAGTCACGACCACAGGCAGAGAAAGTAGAATGGTGGTCATCAAAGGCTGGGGCAAGGGTGTGGTGGGGAGTGACTATTTACAAAGTGCAGGGCTACACCTCGGGAAAATGATGAAGTTCTAAAGATGGACGGTGCTGAGCGCTGCCCAACGGTAAGAATGTACTTAATGCTACTGAATTGTACACATGAAAATAGTTAAAAACGGTAAAACCTATGCTAAATGCAGTTTACCGTAATTTTTCAAGAAGGAAAACTCTAACAAGGGTTGGGACGGGCAGTGACGATATGATAGGCTTGGGGCCACTGTTAGACTATTTAGACCCCAAGGAGCAGAGGAAGTACAAAAGTGTCTTTCAGGGCCGAGTCACAGGGCTCCACCCCCTCGTCAGAACGTCCCGGTCACACACGGAAGGTTAGACGGGCTGGCAGAGATGTCAAAGCCACCTTAAAGACAAGCTCTGGCTCACAGACAAAAACCCTCAAATAAATCAAAGTCTGTTTCCTGCCCCGGCTCAACCTGGCGGGGGGGAAAAAAGTGTCCTGCTTCCTCTTAGCAGAACCCACATTAGGTTCTCAAGATCACAGGGCTGGATCTGACTCATGGTAGGAAAATGAGTTGGCATCAGGAACAATAAAGTCAGTGCAAATTACTGATGAGCAGACACAATTTCTAATGGCCCAACAACCACAGATCTTTGCAAACTCTTTTTGGAAAACCAAGCTGTATATAAGTCTTTCCCTTTATAAATCTCCGTTGTTCCCCTGAGACTATGGATGGATGGATGGATACGAGCATTCCAGACATCATAAAACCATAAACAGTATTATCTCTGTTTTATTTTCAAGAAAAATTGTGTGTGTGTGTTAGTCGCTCGGTCGTGTCCGACTCTGCGACCCCACGGTCGCCAGGGTCCTCTGTCCATGGGATTCTCCACGCAAGAAAAAGGACATATATAAATATTAACAGGAGGTATGGGGACGTATTTTCTTCTGAATTTTCTAAAAAACAATTTATTAATGAAGCCTAAGGTCACATGGGGGTTCCGCCTGCCGATGCAGGAGATGTGGGTTTGATCACTGGGTCGGGAAGATCCCCTGGAGTAAGAAATGGCAACCCACTCCAGTACTCTTGCCTGGGAAATCCCATGGACAGAGAAGACTGGTGGGCTACAGTCCATGGGTTTGCAATAGAGTCAGACACAACTTAGGGACTAAACAACAGTAACAAGGTCATACAGGGATTCCGTCATCAAATATTATCTTATTAAAGTCGTAAGAGGGGCTTCGCTCGTAGCTCAGCTGGTAAAGAATCTGCCTGCAGTGCAGGAGACCCCGGTTTGATTCTTGGGTCAGGAAGATCCTCTGGAGAAGGGATAGGCTACCCACTCCAGTATTCTTGGGTTTCCCTGGTGGCTCAGCTGGGAAAGGATCTGCTTGTAATGCCGGAGACCTAGGTTCGATCCCTGGGTTGGGAAGACCCCCTGGAGAAGGAAATGGCTCCCCACTCCAGTACTCTTGCCTGGAGAATTCCATGGACTGTATATAGTCCATGGGGTCGCAAAGAGACATGACTGAGCAACTTTCACTTCATTAAGGCCGAAGGACACCTCCTAACTCTCACGGTCTGTGACCATCACTGTTTCACTGTATTCAGATCACTGTTCCCACAGCGATGAGGATGCCGGGGCTCTGAAGGTGCCTTATGACACACACTTGGAGGAGACGCTCTGAAGGCATCTCTGACCCCACTGCTGCTACACACAGTCAGAGGGGCTTGTAAGCATACACGGGGGCGGAGGTAAGAGTAGAGGGAGAGAACAGGGAGCCCCACTTCGCAGCAGCTGGAGGCAGCGGAGGTAAGAGCAGAGGGAGCGAGCAGGGAGCCCCACTTTGCAGCAGCTGGAGGCAGGCCCGCCCCCTTCGCCACCAGGAAGGTCTGAGGACACGGACGCACAGACAGACCCGACCACCTGGCCGAGCCCAGATGGCCCACCATCCGCAGAGATGAAAGAAGGCACGTCCGCGCCCAGCCTTGGCCTTCGAGGGGCCTGTCAGTTCCTTGGCCGGAGACCAACAAGGTCCCCGGAGGCTGAGGTGCAGGGGCCACTTTGAGCCTTCTCTGCCCTTCTTCCTGCCCACTTGTAAGGAGGAAGGAACTTGCCAGGGGGTGGAGGTGGTTTGCAGGCATAAAGCCGGGCAGGATTCCCCGACATTCATCTTGGGCTCCGCCAGCTGATGGAGAGCGTTCAGCCCCAGGGTCTGTACCGTGTCATGAGGCCTGACGACTGCACGGCTTGCCCATGGGACTCGGTCACCGCGTGACCACGGCTCTCACCAGCCAAGAGATGAGAGGGAAACGCCAAGCCACGATTCACGAGTAGCCAGCAGGAGTGCCCGCCCAACCCCGCTCCCCGCTATCTTCCATCTAAGAGGACTGGGTGCAGAGAAAAGGGAGTGGTGTGAAATCTATTCCAGGTGGGTCAAAGCCAACTGGGGACTCACCCACCAAATCAGATTTGAATCAGCCCAACCCAGATGGAGCCGGATTTGCCAGTCTGCTCACCTAGCCACACGGCAGGGGAGAAGCTGCGAGGAACACAACAATCAAAAAGGAAAGCTCGGCATGCCAAGGGAGGGCTGGGAGGAACACCTGGTCAACCGCTCCTTCACTTACCGGTTCATTTGCTCCTTTCCTCAAGACTTGAACACCTTCTGTATGCTGGCCCTGCAGACATGGAAATGACCCAAGCAGACCAAATTCTCTAAGTCTGGAAATTTCTCTAAGACCAAATTCTCTAAGTCTGGTAGTGGGATTTCACTACCATAAATAAGTGCACCGTAAGAGGTCACAGGGTGAGAACTGCTATGGAGAAAAGGCCTATCAAGGAACGGGGTTTGGGGTGATGGAGATGGTGGGCTGGCAGTTATCATTCCAATGTGAGCCCAGAAAGGCCTCATTGATTAAAAAGAAAAGAAAGTGAAGTCGCTCAGTCGTGTCCGACTCTTTGCGACCCCGTGGACTGTAGCCTACCAGGCTCCTCCGTCCATGAGATTCTCCAGGCAAGAGTACTGGAGCGCGTTGCCACTTCCTTCTCCAGGGGATCTTCCCGACCCAGAGATCGAACCCGGGTCTCCCACATTGCTAGCAGATTCTTTACCCTCTGAGCCACCATGAAGTGTCATCTGAACAGAAGCCTGAAGGAGATGGGATGGACCAGGAAATCCTCCCGTTAAGACAACACACAGAGGGACGCGCAAGTTCACAGACTCTGAGACAGGATGAGGTTTGGCATCAGCTCAGCCAGAGGAGGTGACCGCCCGTCAGCCAGGGCTGGCAACTTGAAGGGCCCACCTCAGAGGCCCCTGAACACAGAGGCCCCTTCAGCAATTCTGCTCGAAAACCTCAGTGCTGGGGACCCAATGGGGAAACTCCCAGTGGGGATGCCACCACCAAGGGTCCAAGGGGATGCTTTCACAGGCCCCTGCAAAGTCCCCCGATGGCACGGGGACCTCTGGGGCCTCAAAAGGCCCAAGGATTCAAGTGATGGAAACTTTCAGAAGAGGGGATTTCGTGCCCTCCTCAGGACTGACCCAGTGTTTATAGTATCAGAAACGTCTCCTGCAATTTAAACAGAACCCTTCACACTATGAGGTCAAGACCACTACCACTCTGGGACATGGTGGGTGAGACCCGTCCCCCAGTAGGGGGCACCTTGAAGACTGTGACACAGGGCACCCTGGATGGGGGATGCCTCGGGGTGGGGGGCTTCTGGGGACTGGTGAGCACCTTCTGGAGAAGGACTTCTCCCTGGAAAGCTGAGGGCCTGGGTGGAGCGCAGAGGGAGGAGGAGAGCAGAGTGGCTGAGACGCAGGCTTCTTGCAGGCCAAGGCGCCCGGGCCCTGTGACGTCACACAGCCCAGGGCAGCAGGCCAGGGAAGCGCAGGTTACAGGCCGCTCTGTCCAGGAGCCAAGGCAGTGTCTGCGTCAGGTTCAAAGCCGAAAGCTCGGCTCAAGGTGAGGAGCTGCAAAACCCAAGCCTGCCGCGAGGATCTGGGCAGAACCACCAGACATCAAAGGGATCCCCGATGAGACGTCTGAGGGGTACCCAGAGCAGGGCCAGGGAGAGGAACGCCCATGTCCTGGCCCCGGATCCTCCATGGATCCAGTCTTATTGCATCCCTGGGGCTCCCCTTCCCAAGGGCTCCCCTTTGCCTGCTGCTTCCCCACCTCCGGGCCCAACAACACGTGTTGCACACGCAGAGGGGGCTCACAGGGGCACCCGCCCTTGCAGAGCATCAGCTTACAGGCAGAGACTTGGGGAGGCAGCATCTTCCATCACCAAACGCATGGCAGGGACAGGACCTCACTATGGACCAACTCCTGAGCCCTGGGGGTGAGCCGGCCGGCTCTGCCGTGTGTTGGGAACTCTCTTCCTTCCTATTCCTGGAGCCTCGACCTGACCCCGGGAGGTCCTCACACCACTGACGATCCACAAAGACGCCCTCTAAAGCCGGCACCCCCAGAGGCCCCCCCCTTTCTGGTCTTGGGTCCTCTGTCTGGGCTCTTGGGACAAAGAACCAACGTTTCAAGAGAGGGAAACAGTCAGCTCCTCCCGAACCTGGAAGGAGAATTCGAGGGAAGAAGCGTTCTTCCTGGGGCTGACAGGCAGTCACTAGGGAAGCAGAGGACAAGCCAGATGTTCTAATCACAGCCTCCCGTCCACGTGAGCTGGCCTGGCCGCCTGGGAAGTGGACCAGGTTCCAACTCCAGCCGCAAGGCACTGCCCAGTGACCCTGCTCAGTCGTGTCTGACTCTTTGCGATCCCGTGGACTGTAGCCTACCAGGCTCCTCCATCCATGGGATTTTCTAGGCAAGAGTACTGGAGTGGGTTGCCATTTCCTTCTCCAGAGAGAAGAACTTTACCATCTGAGCCACCAGGGATGTAATAATACATTGTTAAAAGCTCAGTCACGTCCGACTCTTTGATACTGGAGTGGGTAGCCTATCCCTTCTCCAGGGGATCTTCCCAAGCCAGGAATCGAACCAGGTTCTCCTGCATTGCAGGCGATTCTTTACCAACTCAGCTATCAGGGAAGCCACTGGTAGGGACATCCAAACGCCAGCACCCACATGGCATTAACAGCACTGAGAGCGGGAATGAAGGCAGGCTGTGGGGCGAGAAAACAAGGCACCATCTCCAAATGCGCCTCCTGACGAAGTCACGGCTCTCCTGTGCCCTGGCCTTCAGCAGCAGGGCCTGGAGGTCAGGGGTGCCCACAGCACTGGGCAGGGCAACAGGCAGACCGGGCCCTTACCTGCCTCGCCACCCTCCGAGCCTCCCAGTAGGGCTTCGAGTCCTCCACGGCCTTGCCGATCTTCTTTACCAGCTCATCCAGCTTCACCGTCGCTTCCACCAGGACGGAGCGGAACTTCTGACGGATGTCCTGCAGACAGGAAATTGAGGACAGAGTTCAGGCTGAAGGAGCCTGCGGAAATCCACTTGACTTCCCCAGAAGCATCCAGAAGGGCCTCCACTCGACCGGGAAGCCTGTGCGTACAAGCCCGTGTCAACAACAACGGCCCCCGAGAGAATCTGGTGTGATACTGCAAGCGTCCCAGCAACTGTGCCGGCTGGTATGGCAGCCCCCCAGCTGTACGTGGCTACTGAGCATTTGACTCTGGCTAGCGAGATGGACAGAAGGAGCTTTTCACTTAGTTCATTTTATTTAGATATGCTTAAACAATCAATGAGGCCATGACTACCATATCAGACAGAGAGGGTTAGACCGCAAAGCTCCGTCCAGGGGAAGATGCCTAACCTGGTCACCCCGGCAGTTTCAGCCCACGATGATGGCAGCATTCGTCACTCGCCCATGATGTCCCCAGTCCTGTGACATGGTCAACACTAAACAGTGCGTGCCAATTTCCGACAGGCCAGATCCTGTGCTCTGCCTTGGGCTTGGCCCCTGCCTTCAGGATGCCTCCAGTCCGGGCGGTGAGATGGGGATAAACAAAGCCCATCCCCAGAGTGTGTGTAAGGATGGGACCAGCACAGCTGGCGTGGGACCCAGGACCCAGAGCCTCAGCAGGCCAGGTAAGGGGGTGGGAGACTCGCCCTTAGAGGGGGACTCATGGGGAGCTCCCAGGCGTACCATCTGCACAGAGGCCTGAGCACGGATGGGAGGAGGGAAACACTGAGTCCAAAGCAGCAGCAGAGCCACGCCCACAGCAGAGGGGAGGGATCAGGCTGGCATTTTCCAGAGACTGCAGGAAGCTGGACGTCCAGAATGTGGGGAACGGCTAGAGATGAGGTTGGCCACCCCCTCCGGGGACACCACGAGCCATGTGGGCCTGGACAGGCGTCTGGGAGAGGGGAACGGGGGCAGGGTGGGCGGCACCAGGCTTCACCGCACCATCAAAGTCAGGAAACCAGGTCCACAGATGCCCCGAGGAGGAGAAGAATCATAAAGACAGTCTGGTTCCAGCTCTAGGAAGACACTGGAAGGGTCAGTCGGGGCTTCAGAGACTCAGTCCCCTCCACCCTTCCTCCCCCAGGGAGCTGGCCTGGCACGGCCACACCCTGGGGAGTCTGTGTGCATCAGAGGGGTGACATGGGTGCTGGGAGAGGAGGAACAGCACGTGCTCACCAGCCGCAGGGGGGCGCCCAAGAGCAGCCGGCCACGCCCCTGGTACACCCGCGTGCGTCACTGGCTGCAAAGGGGCTGCCTCACTATCTGAACACTGCTTCTAAGCAGAAGATTATATGGACCTCGTGGATCACTGGGACAGCTCACGGGGGGTCAGGAAGGCCCCGATCACGCCTAACTTGCTCTCCCCCCATCATTTCGCGCTTGAGCTTTCTAGGTGGGTTTGAAACATACGAAGGTGGCCTTTGTCTTGCAGGAGCGTCTCAGCCCCTGGGCCCCCCGTCCTGTACCTGGGGCCCCTCCCCCCAGGCCTGTGTCTCATCATTGGAAGCTGCTCCGCCTTCTCTCTTCTCCCGGGTCTGCAGTCACGTGCTTCAGCTACAGCTGCTGAGGACAGAACAAGCTAGACTTGTCCTCCAGAGGACACGCCGCGCACGCGCGTGCGGGCCGCCCGGGGACAAGCAAAGCCCTGCTGAGCTGCTGTCGGGCCTGACTTGCAGTCCGTGGGAGGCAACGTGTTGGCTGCAGCTCCAGACTTTCAGCAGAGAGACGGAGCTAAACCGGGTTAAACCTTTCTGCAAGCTCCGATCCAGTCACTTCTTTACGCATCGTTTTTATTACCTATAAAATGGTTCTTTTCCATCTCATAGGGAGGGCTGTTAGCTCCTAAGAGCTAACACCTAGATCGGGCAACACAGGGCCCCCATTCCTACCTGGCAACCAGGGGCTAGAAGTAGAGGAGAAGGCACCCCTTAGAGACGGTCCTTTCCAGCCCCGTGCCCTGTGCCTGAGCCACGACCAGCCTGATTCACCCACTGACCTCCCCTCCCAGCCCTCGGAGACTTCTGATTGCCCAGAGCTACTCCTGGTACCAGTGACTGTAACAGCTGGGTGCCTAACAGCTAGCTCCTGGGCACACAGTAGGTACTCAATAAATGCACACAATGTTTTTTTTTTTTTTCCCCTGGCATAAAAAGAGACCCATGATTCTACAAAGGGGTGGCTCTGAGGGGCAGCTGACCCAGGGGAGGAAAACCTGCTTCGCAGACACACCCACAAACACAACTGCATCTCCAGGCCACAGGCAGGAAAACCAGGGCCCAAATCAGTCAGCACGTGACCGGGGGTGGGTGAGAGATGGCAGGTCACACCATCTCTCTCCATCCTCTCTGGGAACTGAGAGTAGGGCCCCAAACCAGGAGCCCGCGGACCCACAGGCTTCATGCCCTTGGCTGTATGCAATATACTAAATGGAAAATTTACATAATTTATCCACTTCAGGAAAACTCATACAATTTTATTTTAATTTAGATTCCAAAGTCCTCATAAAAAAACGAAATTTTTATTTTCTTTAAATCAGATGATCGGGCAACACTGGGCCTCCATTCCTACCTGGCAACCACTGGTTAAAAGTGGAGAAGACACCACTTAGAGACGGTCCTTTCCGGTTCCCAGGCCCTGTGCCTGAGCCACGCCCAGCCTGCTTCACCCACTGATCTCCCCTTCCCAGCCCTCAGAGACTTCAGATTTGCCCAGAGCTACTCCAGGCACCAGCGACTATAATATAAGCCACCTACCTGCGTGAAAGGGCATGCAGGGAACAGATGGCCAGTCTCCCATGGGGCAGACACAGATGCTTTTACCCGTCTGTGTGTGCAGTCACTAACAACCTTACCAGCTAAGGCGCTTCAGTTGCTCTTTCTTTTTAATTGAAGGACAGTTGACTTTCAGGGTTGTGCTAGCTTCAGATATACAGCACAAAGATCGAGTTGTACCCACCTATCTCTTCTTCCCAGATCCTTCTCCATTCTAGATTACTACAAGATATTGAGTACAGTTCCCCATGACTGCCATGGGCGTGATCCACACTGTACCAAGAGGGAAACTGAGGCACAGCATGACCAGGGAGCCTGCCCAAGCTCACAAAGCTGGGAAATGGCAGAGCTAAGATTTCACTCTAGACTTCCCTCAGTGGTAAATAAATAAGCACCACCAAGCGTGATAGGGACAAAAGACCTCGGGCTACACGCTGTAGCAGACACACCCAGGATGGCCACACCCAGAGAGTCATCCCAGCCTGGACTTGGAGAGAGGGGGATTTCACCAGAAAGAGAAGGGGGCATCGCAGCTGAACGACCAGCAGAGCCAAGGGCAGCAGATGGGAGGGCTGGCAGGAGGAAGGCCACGGGAGCCGCTCCCAGGCTCTGACCTCGATCCCACATGCATCGGGAGACAGGGTAGGTTTCCCGAGTGAGCCTCCATTTCCCCCCCAAGCGCCTGCCCTCAGTAATGCCTGAACACCACTCTGCCTCTTCCCTGGGGGACCCGTGGTTAAGAATCCGCACTTACATCACAGGGAGGGCAACGTGCGATCCCTGGTCGGGGAACTAAGATCCCACAGGCTGCAAGACCAATAAATAAGTAAATGGATACGGACAGAAAAGAATTTTTTTTTAAAAAAAGAAAAGTAAACCTCGGGACCTTGAACAGAACTTTCCAGGCTGCAACAATGTACACGCTGAAGGCTGATTGCAACTTGGTCCTGCCGGGAGGAAGGGGGGCGGGGCAGAGGAAGAAGGAGACTGGAGCCTCCTCTTTCATAATGACAAGGTGAGGTAAGAACCAAAACGAAAACGTCAAGAAGCAGCCACACAAAGCCTGCTGTTTAGAATGACGGAAGTAAATACCTAAATTATCAGCTAAAATACGTTAAATGGGTCAACTGAATTGCCTCTATGAGAGGGAAATACGGGGCTTGGGTGGGAGGATCGGATACTAGTTGGGAGGGGTTGTTTTGTCTTTTTTGCCCTTTTAAAAATTTGTAGGAAATTATCACAGTATATTTGTAAGCAGAACCATCCGCAGATCAAATCTGGGTTGGGGTCCCCACGTGAATCTGGGGAGCAGATTCAGGGACCACCAGCCTGGTCGAGCGTGTGACCATCAAAGGCTGCTGAGTCCAAGAGATATCATTTGACATTAGCATCTCTCTCCATCAGAGAGGCTGTGCTGCCAGGGATGATGACGCAGGGTTGGCTGGCAGCCAAACAACAACAACTATTCATCCAAGACGTGTTGTGTTAAGCGCTCAACACAAAGCCAGCCTTCTCCCTGATAAAAGAGAGCGGGCCTAGTTCTTCCACCATTCCAGAGGGGCACAGCTGTCCGAGTAATAATTCACCATAAAATCCTGAGGTGTGGGAGCCCACAAAACCAACATCTTCCCTGCTTACCCAGCATAACAGCACTGATTTTATTGAACCTCACCCTGGTCTCAGAACTGATCCCATGCCTGGCCATCAGTACAGGATACTCCTAGCTTCAGTGATTGTTAAGGGAGGGCACGGGATCCATCAGAATCAGTAAGGTTTCATTCTGGGACTTTTCTGAAACTGTTAAGAGGAAACTTTTTGTACTGAGATGGCTGAGAAGATGGAATAAAAGCTGGAGCAGACGGCAGCCATCCTGGTACCATGAGGGGAGAGCCCACCAGAGGTAGGGAGGGAAGCACTCCTAATGACACTTTGAGCTTCTGGACCTAGCAATGCTTTATAGTCTAACCCTAAACTCCACTTCCCCCGAGCCAAAATGGTACACAGACACACACAATCGTCACCCCTGCTTCATGTTTTAAGCTAGCTGGAACTGGATCTCTGTCCTTTGCAACTGAACTAAGTCTCAAAAAAAAATACCGAAAACTACTGTATGCCGTAAGGTAGCCATGCTAATGTACTCAGGGAGGGGAAAGTCAGTCACAGTCTTTAAGTGGCAAAGTTCTGTAACTTAAATACAGGTAATTGCTGGAGAGCTTCTGCCCCAGAGGGTAAAGCCATACATACAAGGAGCTTCTGGGGAACTTAATTCAACCCATTCTGTAGAAAGAATTTCTCTCTCTCTTTTTTTTCCCCCCCAATTCATCTTAAAGCCAGCTGGCCACAACTGAACTTGTACTTTTTGCCTTATTTCCTAGTTCAAGAAAGGACTCCACCATGGTTCTCTGTCATCTACAATTACAAGCAATGTGTCTCCCAAGATCAGAGTTGGGGCTGCTTCCTGGGGTGTCCAGGGAGGAGAGCCAACTGTTTTCCCTGCGCTAAGTGATCCACGGATAAGTTCAGAAGACACCTCTGGAGAATGAGCAGACCTTTCACTAGTCAAGAAAAATGAGCCACACACCGGCCAGGGCTGTTTACCAGCGGGTCGTTTTTTAGATCAGCATTTGAAGGAGTTCTAAACCACCCCTTGGCTTGGATGAGACCTCAGAGCTTCCGGTCTGAAACCTGTCACATCCACTAGGTGACTCAGACTGAGGGCAATTTATCCAAGCAAAGAGCTGCTGAGGGTGGCACAGTCTCCCCGTGCGAACGTGTCAGTGTGTCGGAAGCACGGCCCTGGACCAGACAAGAAACCCCGCCACACGAAGCCTGCACCGCGGCGCCTGGGAAGCGGCGGGCAGGGTGGTCACACCGGGACAAGCCCTTTTTTCTGGCCAACCCAGCCACCTAAGCCTCAATGATCTCGCCTGAAAGCTGAGAAGGGCAGCCTCTCCCCTTCACATAGGCCTCCCCAGAACCTAGCGAGGTGAGCAAAGGCCATCAGGTTTTAAAAATAACTGTCCTACAAACTAAAGTCACCAAACTTCAAAAGGTCTCGAGTCATGCCACTTATAAACACACTGCTCTCTGCTCGTGGAAAGATTTCGCAGGCATGCTCCGAGCCTCACAAAGACCCTGCAGGAGAGCATGGCCAGGCTCAGCAAGAAGATCCCCAATCCCCAGATAAGAGACCTCAGCCCCGGGAGAAGGGCTGGGCTGGCCTGGCCCGAGGCCTCGCAAGGGGAGTGTCAGTCTACAGAGCATCCACCGATCCCACCTGGCTTTCCCTTACCTGTGGTTCTCAAAGTTTGGTCCAGGGAACACGGAGGTAGGGGTTGGGGGTTCCCGGAGACCTTTTCTGGGACTCTGCTCGGTCAAAATCATTTTCATAATCAAATTCAGTTTAATTTGCCTCTTCCACTTTCGTTCTCTGTGACTGTTGAGTGGAGTTTTCCAGAGACTGCTTGATATGTGTCATCACGAGAATCCAGCTCTCCTATGAAGCCCGATAGGAAAGAGACTTGCAAAAGCCACAGAATGACGGCTTTCTTTTCACAGTTTTTTTTTTTTTGGGGGGGGGGGTTGGGAAAAGTTATTTTGATAAGATATACATGTAATAGGTTTATCACTGTCACTTTGAATGAATAGTTTTAAAAATAAAAATTCATTTAAAAATGAATACAGTTTTTAAAAATGGGTAATAGATGCTACCCATAAAAAAAGAATCTCTCTGCAATGCTCAGTGATCACAGGAGCACGAAAGGAACCTGAGGCCCCAAAGCGCCAGGTGGTGGCACCAAATCACACCCGCCCCACCCACGCCCTGGGCCGCCCTGCAGACACCTGCTGGAGGGGAACACGGGCGTGTGTTCAGTGCCAGCGAAGCAGCTACTCCTCCTCAGGCCTTCCTTCACCCCTTCTGATTTCCCCAAGGAGAAAGCCTGCATTTGGAACCACGCTGCTTCTTCACATTTGCTCATCTCCCTTCTAAGAAAGGGGGATTTGGTCAGGCTCAGAGCCTTCCCTGAAAAGGGAATCTGCTAAGAATTTGATAAGGAAGCTGATACAGTCACTGGAAACAAGAGACTGCTGCTCTCAAAGTCAGCAAGCTGGGCTCATCCACGTGATTCTTCACTGAAAACCTTGCTTTAAACGAAGTTATTGCCCTCTGATGGCTTTTCACTTATAGTCATTAAGTCTCACTTTCAAACAAAGGACAAATGTGAATCCAAGTGGGGAAAAAAAAAATACAGAGCAAGAATAAAGCAGAAATTATGACAGAGGCAGAAGAACAAGAGATTTGGGATGTAAAGTCTCTATAGCAGGAACGTTCCAGAATTCCACAGAGCAAGGCACCATCAGACACGCTCTGATTTCCCAACCAGTTCTAAGGTAACCGACCTGTTTTTAATGCTTCTACAGATCATGTCGTTTATTTTTCCTCCCCCACCCATCCAATCTATTCTATAAGTGCACTTGTGGCAGCTGCTAAAACACAAAGAAACCACTTTCCTGGGGCTCCGGTGAGAAGGATCAAGCGGCCCCCAGGCTGTCTGCAGAGCTTTCTGCAGCACCGGAGATGCTCCAAGTTTGAGGAGGGCTCCGCAGAGGAGCGTGGCTAAATGAAAACTTGATGTGTGCCTAGGGCGGCTGACTGGATACCGTACTAAACTGTCATTTTTAAAGTAGAACTCGAGTCGCCCCACAGGGCTGGTGACTGCCATCCTGGGCGGCATGGGTCCAGCTCCTGAACCCGGATTCCGCTCTGTGCTCCACCTGCAGGGATCCAGCCACCCTCCTGGGTCCCCCTGCTGCCTGCCCTCCTTGCCTCTCCTGCCCCAGAAGTGGCCATCACAACCCTGGGGGACAGACGGGCAGCCGGGACGATCTGATTTCAGCTCCAGCAATTTTGCAGCAGAGGCAGAAGGGGAAAGACTGTGCCTGGGGCAGAGCCAGCGTCTGGGGCACCAAGGCAAGAGGGCCCCAGAGCTGGGAGGAGGGCAGAGAAGGGGTTCGAGGGCAGGAGCCCCCAGGGAGCCAGGCCCAGCCCCACAGGGACCACAGCACCCCTGCCCAGCACTGCACAGGCCCAATCACCCATTAGCAAGTTTCACCCAACCAGAGAGCCTGGGAAGACAGGAGCAAAGGGATGGGAGCATACATGGGAAAAAAAAAAAAAGAAAGAAAGAAAATCGGGAGATAGCACACAGGGCCTCCCAGTCGGGAAGCAGCAGAATCACGGCTAGGGACTGGGGCCCAGCTCCCCGCCTGTGCCCACCTTCCTGCCTCACCTTGAACCCCAACTTCTTGGGGCATCTCCCAAACCCCGCCTCTTTAGGAACTGTGCCCCGAACGTAAGGAGGATCCTGCTGCCGTGCTTCTGACATACGATCCTCTCCCGAGGGCCAGAATGGAAGAAGCCAGAGGAGGGCAAGACAAGGACACAGGTGCCCACGGAGAGGGAAGAGCAAGCAAACGAGAGGAGAGCAGATGGCAGACGGAGGGTGCAGGAGACGACCTGGACCCTAACCCTGACTCTGCAACCACCCAGCCAGATCCCTTACCAACCCAGCCAAGGCTGCTCTGTAGGGGAGGGCCCCAGCGTGGCGAGTCACCGTGCTGGGCCCACAGGTGCTGGGACGCTCGGAGTGCCTGCTCAAGGCTCTTCAACACCCTTCCCTTCCCAGGGGTCCCCCTCCCTTCCACCTTTCAGAAACCCCGTCTTTTATTTAAGCTGCTTGAGTGGTCTGGGGTAAAGTGGAGGGGATTCTAGCCTCAGCTCCAGGCCCAGGGCAGGCCCCAGGCAGCCAGGCGGCTGACAAGGCCAGCCCTGCTTCCTCTTTCCATACCAGCGCACCAGCTGTCCGGGTTCTGCACCAGCAAGAACTTCCTCCCACTGAGAGAGGAGAAGAGGAAAGACGCAGTGCCGGTCAGCATGCTTTCCTGTACAAGCTGGCCTCCTCCGAGGTGTTCAAGCATCTGAAAGCTTTTTATAGGCCTAAGTGGAACCAAGTTCCTCCCAGGCACAAAGGCTGTGCTCTAGAACTCTGATTCAACTAGAGGAAGTTTCCAAACAAGCAGGTGAGGACCTCTGCCATCCCCAGGACACACAGCCGGCACAGCTACCCTGCCGTGGGACACGCAGCCTTGGCCAAAGTCAAGACGCCACCGCCATTTGCAGGCTGAGTTAAGAGAGCTGGTAGGTCTGGGAATGCAGAAAAGGCTCTTTTTTAAACATTTTTTATTTAAAATAGTTCAGACTTGGGGAAAGTGAGGGTAAGATGCAGACATGATGGCCTTTAGCCTGAGACATTTCAGTGTGTATTTCTTAAAAATGAGGACATTCTCTTACATAACAAGAGTCAGACAATCACAATCAGAAACTTAAAACTGATACACCACTAATCTGATCTGTGATTTTGTTCAAATTTTGATGTCCCACCAACATCTTTTACAGTGGAAGTGTTAATCACTCAGCTGTGTCCAACTCTTTGCAATCCCATGGACTCTAGCCTGCCAGGCTCCTCTGTCCATGGAATTCTCCAGGCAAGAATACTGGAGTGGGGTGTTGTTGTTCAGTTGCTCAGTCATGTCTGACTCTCTGCGACGCCATGGACTGCAGCATGACAGGCCTCCCTGTCCATCACCAACTCCCAGAGCTTGCTCAAACTCATTTCCATTGAGTCGGTGATGCCATTCAACCCTCGCATCCTGTCATCCCCTTCTCCTCCTTCCTTCAATCTTTCCTAGCATCAGGGTCTTTTCTAAGGAGTCAGTTCTTCTCATCAGGAGGACAAGGTATTGGAGCTTCAGCGTCAGTCCTTCCAATGAACATTCGGGGATGATTTCCTTTAGCACTGACTGGTTTGATCTCCTTGCTGTCCAAGGGACTCTCAAGAGTCTTCTCCAACACCACAGTTCAAAAACATCAATTCTTCAGTGCTCAGCCTTCTTTATGGTCCAACTCTCACATCAGAGAAGTAGATATTTTTCTGGAATTCTCTTGCTTTTTCTATGAGCCAATGGATGTTGGCAATTTGATCTCTGGTTCCTCGGCCTTTTCTAAGTCCAGCTTGAACATCTGGAAGTTCTCAGTTCATGTACTGTTGCAGCCTAGCTTGGAGAATTTTGAGCATTACTTTGCTAGAGTGTGAAATGAGTGCAATTGTGCGGTAGTTTGAGCATTCTTTGGCATTGCCTTTCTTTGGGATTGGAATGAAAACTGACCTTTTCCAGTCCTGTGGCCACTGGTGAGTTTTCCAAATTTGCTGGCATACTGAGTGCAGCACTTTCACATCATGTTTTAGGATTGGAAATAGCTCAGCTGGAATTCCATCACCTCCACTAGCTTTGTTCATAGTGATGCTTCCTAAGGCCCACCTGACTTCACATTCCAGGATGTCTGGCTCTAGGTGAGTGATCACACCATCGTGATTAACTGGGTCATTGAGATCTTTTTTGTACAGTTCTTCTGTGTATTCTTGCCACCTCTTCTTAATATCTTCTGCTTCTGTTAGGTCCATACCATTTCTGTCCTTTATCAAGCCCATCTTTGCGTGAGATGTTTCCTTGGTATCTCTAATTTTCTTGAAGAGATCTCTAGTCTTTCCCACTCTACCCACTGGAGTGGGTAGCCATTCCCTTCTCCAGGGAATCTTCCCGACCCAGAGATTGAACCTGGGTCTCCTACATTGCAGCAAGACTCTCCACCATCTGAGCCAACATCTTTTACAGCAAAGGAAGAAAAGGTATTTTTTCCTGGTCCAGGATGCGGTCCAGGACTCACACAGGATCTAGTTGTTAAACTCTCTCTAGTTTCCCAGAATCTGGAAGCATTCTTCAGTTTTTCACGGCCTTAATAGTTTTCAATAATATAAAATGTCACTTTGGGAAAGACTCACTTTCAAATCATCATTTTTTGTTGATGTTACACAGGCAGGAGCCACCAGAATGGACTCTAACCAACACAATAAAAATACGTATGTTTAGGACTTTGCTGGCACTGCAGTGGATAAGAATCCGCGCAGCAATAAAGGGGACATAGGTTCAATCCCTGGCCGGGGAAGAGCCCAAAGCCACCCAGCAACTAAGCCTGAGCGCCTCAACCACCGAGACCGCAAGCTGCAGCTAGGGAAGCCAGCGGTCCTGGAGCCCGCGCTCCCCAACAAGAGAAGTCTGCACACCACAGAGGAGGCGAGCCGCCGCTCCCGGCAACTGGAGCAAGCCCGCAAGCAGAAAGGAGGGCCCAGCCCAGCCAAGAATAAATAAGTACACTTTTAAACTATTAAACTAAATGTTTTAAAAACTGTAAACTGTTAAAATATACATATATATATATTTAAATAGCCTAAGGTCCAAAGCACCACAAAGGAGAAAACCCTTTAATCTTCAGGGACAAGGGTCAGTGGTTTGAGGCCCTGGAAGAGGGGTAGAAGTTACATAACCACACACACACACACACACACACACGCTCTCTCTCTCTCACAAACATACACACATACACACACACACACACACACACACACTCACACACTCTCTCACACATACACACAAACTCATCACACATACACACACTCTCACATACATACACACTTGCACATACACACACTGACACACACATACTCTCACAAACATACATACACACTTACACATTTACACACACAGACTGACACACACATACACACACTCACAGACACACTCACACATACTCTCTCACAAACATACATATACACACACTCTCTCTCTCACAAATATACACACTCACACACTTACACACACACAAAGCTGAGAAGGCTGACAGGACTTGCTGCTGTTTCATTCAGGGCCAAACACGTGTTTTTAAGCTCACAGGATTCTTTATATGAGAGGAGGCAGGATTGCTGAAACGGTGGCATTTTACAAGAGTTCAACCACAAGTGAACTATTTTCCAGGTCTACGCTGAGAGGCTTAACATATTTCCTGAACCTGAAGACCCACTTTTTCCCCCACGCTTGCAAATATCAGATCTCAGATGGATCATAAAGCTAATGTGCACACTTATCAGGAGTGATGCGCCAGCCACAAATGTGCACACTTAACAAGAGTGACGCGCCAGCCACGCGTGTGCACACTTATCGGGAGTGACGCGCCAGCCACGCATGTGCACACTTATCGGGAGTGATGCATCAGCCACGCATGTGCACACTTATCAAGAGTGACACGTCAGCCGTGCATCAGGTGGCCCTGCGTCACAGGTCTGTTTCAGAAGGAACACAAGTGTGGGCATCAGGGCGGTGTGGCGAGTTCAGAGCCGGCCTCGAGGGCTCCGGGGACCAGGCAGCTCAGCCTCCCTGGAAAGCACGTGCCCCCGCCCAGCACTGCAGGCAAGATGCTGCCCACTCCTCCAGGAGGACCTTCCTCCTGACACAGCTCACAGAACAGAAGGAAGGGAGGGCGGAGGACGCAAAAGAACCAAAGTTAAAACACTCCGCCGCTGCTGTGAGAGACACGGAAGGACCCAGAAGAAACGGCTGAAAACGTCAAGAGAGGCTGCTTCTAGCAGATCTGGAAGCGGGAAGGAACGCGGCAGAGGACTTCCATTTTCTCAAGGGCTTTTCTTCGACTGTGCACAAGTATGGCTTCAGTACGGATCAAGGTTTGGCCGCAGCACAGATTCACCTACGTTTTTTATTTCCCCGTGATCAAGACTGAGGACGACTCAGCCCATTCAGCGTGTTGCTAGATTCAAATCAAAATCTGTCCTGCCAGTAAACTGGTACAGCCGCTCTGGCAAAGAGCATGAAAGTTCCTCAGTCAACTAAAAACAGAGCTGCCACCTGATCCAGCAGTCGTACTCCTGGGCATGTATCTGGAGAAAACGAAAACTATCATTCAAAAAGATGCATGCACTCCTGTGATCAGCAACACTATGGCCTGGAAACAATGTGAATGCCCTGCAAAGGGGAGTGGAGAAAAAAGACGCGTGTGCAGGTGTTAATGTGGGGGGCTTCCCAGGCAGCGCAGTGGCAAAGAATCTGCCTGTTTGATCCCTAGGTTGGGAAGATCCCCTGGAGAAGGAAATGGCAACGGAAGGAAACGGATTTCTCTTGTCTGGGAAATCCCACGGACAGGGGATCCTGGGGGGCTATAGCACCTGAGGTCACAGAAGAGACAGACGCAACTCGGTGACTAAACAACAATATATATGTGTGTATGTGTGTGTGTGCACGTGTATAACGTGTGTTTGTATACATTAATACACACAGTGGAATACTACTCGGCCGTAAAAAAGAATGAAACCACGCCATCCGCAGCCACATGGGCGGACCTAGAGATATCATACTAAGCGAGGTAAACCAGACAGAGACAAACACCATGTGATATCATTTGTAAGTGTGATCTAAAATATAACACAGGGACTTCCCTGGTGGTCCAGCAGGTAAGACTGCTCTCCCGCTGCAGGGGGATGGGTTCAATCCCTGGTTGGGGGACTCAGATTCCACATGCCGCACAGTGTGGCCCCAAAATAAAAGAATAAAAAGGACATCCCCAGTGGTCCAGTGGCTAAGATTCCACGCTCCCAATGCAGGGGGCCAGGGTTGGATCCCCGGTTAGGGAACTAGAATCTACATGCAGTAAAGATCCCACATGGCACAGCTAAGACACAGCACAACCGAATAAAATAAACAAACAAAATATGACAGGAAGGAACTCACCTACAGAGAGAAACAGACTCAGAGGCATAGAGAGCAGATCCACGGTTGCCGAGGGGCGGGTGGGGTAGAGACAGGATGGAGTTTGGGATTAGCAGGTGCAAACTCTTACATAAAATGGATAAGCAGCAAAGTCCTGCTGTGCAGCACAGAGAACCATATTCAATATCCTGTGATAAACTATAATGGAAAAGAATGTGAAAAAGAATCTATATATATGTATAACTGAATCACTTTGCCATGTAGCAGAAATTAACACCACACTGTCAATCAACTATATTTCAATAAAACAAATCATTTTTTAAAGTCTCAGTCATTCACTATCAGGGATGGCAAAGCCTTTGCCCATCATCTAACTCAGAGGCTGCCATTGCACAGAGCGGGTAACTGAAGCCTCCCCCTCACCACGGATGTATATCTGGCGAGTGTCAGGGCAGAGACTGAACACCTGGTCCCCAAGTCCTAGATCAGCGTTCCTCCCCCTCACCAGCCTCAGTGCGGACCTCAGAGGATGCACCCTCGAAACCCACAAACACACATCTTAAAACTACTTCAGCGCCTGGGCTCCAGCCTCAGACTCCTGGATAGAAATCCTGGGTCCTCATCCCACTGGCTGGGTGGCCCAGGAGAACTGGCTTGGTCTCTCAGCCCGTGTCCCAGCACCATCCTGAAGAGCTGCTGTGAGAACTAACCTATATAAAACCACTTAGGACAATGCTTGGAATGCAATCAGCTTTTGATAAACAGTAGTGATTTTTATGGAGGTGTTATTATTCAATAAACAGCAATGGTTAGACAGGAAAGGACCACATTTGGCTTGAACACTTTACATGCTAGGTACAGGGGACGCTTTACAATCATCACCTTATTTAATCCTTAACAGCTCTGCAAGATAGGTATTGCCCTTCCCCTTTCCAAGAGAAGGAAATGAAAAACCTGGAAAAGCTGAAAACCTTGCCAAGACTGCATAACTTACGAAGAGGCAGGGGGAGGATTCAAATCTAGATTTCCTGAAGGCCCAAGTCCACACTTTTCCTGTATCAGCTCTAAAACAAGTTTTCTTATGCTTTTTCAATCCCAAGTTTCATAGCATTCAAGTACGATTTGCTCGAACAAGTTCCAAGCTGGGGGGTGTATGGATCCAATTTCTAGCAAACGCCTACACCACCAGGATCCTATGTCTGCAGTGGCAAGGCTAGCAAAATCCAGGGCAGGGGAAGAACGCAGCATGTCAAAAGCTGCCCGAGGGGTTTAAGAACCTTCCCCCTGAATTTATATAAAGTGTCTAGCTATTGTACTCCGGGGCCCTGGGCGCCACTAATTTTTTATAATAGGCGTTGAAGCCGCAGTGTAATATTCTCTCAGACAAAATTTTAAAGAAATGGGGCAAAGCAGCAAAGAGTCCCTTATGGCAGAAGCCGTGGCACTTCTCAAAATGGCTCGCTGCGGCTTTAATTGTCGCTGGCTGGCTTAAGGGTCACTGAGAGGAAAAATCAAAGTCCTTCCTCTGCTGGCTGGTTAACCATTACAGTAACTCGGCAAGGCCCCACGAACCGTGGCTGTTCCTGAAGCCGATGGACTTCTGCTGGCTTCGGACTCAGTGTTGCCACCCAGAGCATGGACGTTCTAAAGGGGCTCAAATGCCTTGGCACTGACCCCATCCAGAGATGGAGTGTAGGCCCGTCCTCCTGAATCTGCTGGGCTCCTGGCTGCCTGGACCAGCAGATCGCCGCAGAAGTGCCGCTGTGGGACCCCCGAGGCTCTGGTGTTTCCAGCTGGTCATCCTGAGACACCCACTGGGGGCAGCCAGACACTGCGAGGAGGTCGGAGCACCTGGGACCACCAGGCTGGGGCAGGCAGATGGAAACAGGGGTCAGCTGAGCCCACAGCCAAGACGCAGAATCTGCGGCCAGACACCATGGCGGGGGGCTCCTCAGACAATCGGACCAGCTGAGCCTGCAGCCAAGACCCAGAATCTGCGGCCAGACACCATAGGGGAGGGTTCCTCAGACAACCGGCCCAGCCAGGCCTTCGGATGAGCACACCCAACTGACATCGTGGCTACAAGTGCATGAGACTCCTCCAGCGAGGACCACCCCACAGAGCTCACTCCAAATTCCCGATCCACAAATCATGGGCAAGAGAAAGCATTTGATTTGGGGTAAAGAAGTTTGGGGGTAATTTGTTAGATACAAACAGGAACTAGGACCACGAGGAAGGACATTTCTTCTTCAAAAAAAAAGCTAAAAACCAGGGAGAAAATGTCAAATCTGCCCGTTTCAAATTTATCAAAATGAAGCTGAAGCCTTTTGTGTGCTAGCAACAAAAGGGTCAGGTGGACAAAGACACCCGAACTCCGTTCATCACGTTGTGTGTGACTCTGACCCCACACGATAGGCATTTACATTAAGCGGATTCGGCTTCAGTGAGAATACACAGCAGCAGACGGTCCTGTGATTGTCTTCCTGACGGCAATTCCTATCCGTCAGAGCAAACGCTAATATCTCTTGGATAATCCAGCAAAACACAGCATAGGAAAAAAAAAGTCAGGCCAGAAGAGATCAAAATTGTTTTCCATTTTCCTTTAAGGAAATGAAAGAGGCTGATTCTCTGAGCTCTCTAAGAGCACCTTTGCAAATCTGCAAATGACCATGAGACTCTTGGTTAAGATGTGTTGCATAAGAGGGATACAGCCTCTACTCTAGAAGCATCTATGTGGTGATGGGCAGATTAAGTAACCTTCAGAGACAGAGGGCTGGGTGAAGATACCTGGGATGCCTGCCAAAGGATGAGGTTCAAGAGATGTTTAATTCACCCAGCCAACACACACACACACAAACAAACTGCTATGTTAAAAGTCTCTACAATAAATGCTCAGAAGGAAAAACAATAGTTCAACATTAAAAGGCTGCAGCCCACAGCGACCACAGCTCTCTGGCAACAGGGGGATCTGAAGATTCTCTCAACCGTGGGGACAACAGTTCCGCCAGCCCGCGGAGCCTGTCTTCCTTTGAGGTGACGACACCCTAGACGCCTTGCAGTCAGAGGGAAGGTACCTGGATAACGCTGGGGACTCAGTTGGGTCCCTGTACTGCAGGTGGCCAGGTTCCCACAATGGTGCCAGGAAAGTTCACATACTATCTGGAGAACTGTTTAAAAGGAAGACAGCTGATGTGTTTTCAGACAGCAGACTCCATCTCAACACTGACAGCTATTTCTATATTCTAGCCAACAGCCTGCACTAATACCATTTTCCCTAAGTGACAGTACAGCGGCTGATACTGTCCAAGGGCTCTATGTACCTCCAAGTCTTTATCCACGCAGAAAGGGTGCTACTACTCAAACCCGTATCCTAAGGTTGACTACCTAAACATTCTTCATACTTGGAATGTTTCCCACTGTTCTATCTTGGGGATTGTTTTGTACTGTTACAAATGAGGGTATCTTGGCTGCAAACAACCCTACAAGGCCTTTAAGGCTCTTTTCAAAGCTCCACGAATTACCACGTGAGAATTTAACAATACAATAATTCACCAAGCAAACCCACCAACGTCAGGACTTATCCACAATTAGGGCAGCCACTACCCATCTAGAAATTTTTTCCTACCAGCCCTCATCGTTCCTAAAATTCCTTCCGTGAAAATTCACTTCTTTGATTCATAAAGACTTCTTTTTATAATAGTGCTACATTCTCCACCCTTATGCCCTGCCTGTGAAAACGGTCATTGAAAATAATGCAGAAGACATTGAGAAATGAAAAAAAAAAAATCCTCAGCATTCTTAGCAGTAACCATTAATAACATGTGAGGCTCCGTGCTTCTGAAACTATGATACTGCTTACCCCAGCCCCACCATCAATCAACATGAGTCCACATTTTTGCCGAATACAATGAACCAGAAAAGTGAAAAGCCACTGGGGTGTCACAGCAATGTCAAACGGCAAAAAAGAAAAACTTGTAAAATCTTACTCTCAATCTCTGTGGGTACTTCACCTTAATTGGTAACAAGCAGAGTCGAGTCTGTGGACCATGCTATGATTCTCTCTGTTCTAGACCCTTTTTTCCTCTTATATGTACATGTTCTGGTACTGCATGTATATTTGCTTTTACATAAACTCTTAGCATAGTTTTATACACCATTTTTCCCACTAGCTTTTTTCCCACTGAATAGATGATGGCCATGTGTCCATATCCACACATCATCCTATTCCAGTGTGAAACACTCTTAAAACTTGAGCATCTCCAAGCAGGGCAGAGTCCTACACCTCCATGAGCTCAGACGTTTGGGACTGAGGGGCTTGGGGGAGAAGAGGTCACAGGCCTTACCAACGCCGCCTCTGTGCCCGGGATCAAGGCTGCCCAGGCACGGCCCAGGGGCTGATGCAGTTCCAGAGCAGGCACGAGGGAAAAGGGCCCTGCCCGTTCTGCGGGACAGTGTGTGTGGCAGGAGCCACGGTGAGTCCACAGAGCATCTGGCTCTAACCACGACTCCAGCCATTCATTCCCCAACTCACTGTGGGCAGGCACTGTGGGAGATACTGGGGTACAAAGATGGGGAAGCCAAGCCCTTCCTTCCAGGGGCTGAGTCCAGGGCACAGGGAGCCAGGCCAGCACAGAAATAACCAGAAGACAGCCTGAGAGAGAGAGAGCGTGAGACCGGTAGCGCTGCTCAGACAGACTCCTGGTGCCAAGCCTCCAGAGATTCTGAGTCAGCAGGTCTGGGTGGGGCCCAGGACCAGGCAATCGTAACTTGGTTCTGCAGTGCAAGGACCACGCCTTGATGGCATTTCTCGAGGGCAGGGGTTCCCCCCCAGGCAACCCCGTCCCCTTTCCCCAGGACACTTGCAAGGCTGGAGATGGGCCTGGTGTCACAACTGGGCGGGGTGGGGGGGTGCGCAGGAAGTGGTCTCATTTAGTGAGAGGGTGCTGCTAAACCTCCTACAATGGACAAGACAGCCCCCAACAACGAAGAATGTCAAGAAACAGTGTCACTAGCAGAGCTGGGCAATCCCTTGAAAGCAAGATACTCAAGGCCTTGGTTTTATCAGCAGAACAGGGAGGATCGGCTCGATCACACAAAGTCCTGCTTAGGATTCAGGGATGCAAAGTGCTTAGAACAGGGTCTGGCATACGGGAGGCACTTTTTTGCCATTATTACTAGTATTAGCTCTCGTTACTACTGAAGAGCAGCTAGGAGACAAGGACATTCCAGGAGGGACACAAGTCCTTCCTGCAAGGACCCCCCCACGCTACAGCC
Organism: Oryx dammah; assembly: GCF_014754425.2. Classification (NCBI taxonomy): domain Eukaryota; kingdom Metazoa; phylum Chordata; class Mammalia; order Artiodactyla; family Bovidae; genus Oryx; species Oryx dammah. The sequence continues at coordinate 5,130,997 of NW_024070186.1, read as the reverse complement.
CTCGCCTGCCCTCTCCCAGTAACAGCAGCAACGATATTTACTGACGGCTTACTACGCAACCATCGGTGGGATGAGGAAACTGAGGTTCAGAGATATCGAGTAACTTGCCCCAGGTCACACAGCCATCAAGGGGCAGTCTGTCAACATCCATCGGCTCGAACATCAAATGAGCAGCCACTATGCGCCAGGCAAACCTCAGGAGGAGACACAGCCTAACACAGCACAGCTCAGGTGGAGACACAGGTGATTTCCAGAGCCCAAGGTCTGCGGCTCCAGACCCCGCAGAGTCCATCTTGCTGTAGACCTGGCCCTACGAGCCCTCTCTCTGGCCCCTTGCCTGGAGCCTGTCTCTGACAAAGGGACCTCATGGCAGGGCCCTGGGGAGGAGGGCGGAGCATCTCGCTGGAACCTTCCCTGCATCCATCCTGAACACCCAGCGGGTCCCCACGCTCCAGGCCAGCCCCGCATGCAGGAAGCCACGCCCTCCCCGGGGCTGGGCAACGAGCAAAGCCCTCCCGCACACAATGTCTCCTCCTGCCCCAGGCCCCCCAGAACCCCCAGGCCACTCATGACTCCAATTCACAGACCGGGCGACTTAGGCTCCAAAGCAGCAAGTGCCCCAAAAGTCAGCGAAGCTCAGGTTCCGGCCACGTCACCTGAAGCCAAGATGTCCCTCCTCACATCCCTTTCCCGTGACTTTGGGGTTTTATTTTCCCCCTCTGACTATAAAGGAGTACAAACTCAAAGCAAATAATTCAGAAAACACAGAAAAAATATAAAGAGAATACATCTCACTCATCTCTCCAGCAGATATAATAGCTGGCATGTAATTCTTTCCAGATATGTTTATTCACATAAACATAGTTTTTAGAATAGCATCATGATTCTAAATCATGAACCCATGCTCTTGGAACCTGCTTTTTCCCATTCAGATGCATTTCTTGGTTAATAACAAGCTGGTCAACACGTGAAGCCCGCATTCTCTCAACCAGCGCCTGGGCTCGGTATTCATCTGTTTCAGCAACATCCTACTGACAGTCAGGCGGAGTCACAATTCTCCAGCATTTTCAAACAAGGCTGCGGTGAACCCTGCTAGACCTGGATCTGTGCCCAGTTACCCCCTTAGGACAAATTCTTCCAAATGCAATCGCTGGGTCAAAAGTCACGGACATTCCAGCAGCAACAAGGGGACTGTCACCCAAGCAGGCAGCCCTGAGTCCTACTGGCCTGATGGCCAAACTTCGGGTCAGACCTGGGTGCCCCAGAGGCCCAGAAAAGACGTCACACCCAGCTGGCTACCGAAAGGTCTTCCCCCGCGCAGGCTCCCCTCCCCGCCACACTGTCCAGGCTGCAGGGCGTCTGCACGGCCACTCTCCGCCCTCCCCTGCCAGTGGCCGGCCCTCCCAAAAACCCAAGTCCCCAGGCCTCGACGCCAAAGCCCCCGTCACATCAGAGCGCCCCCAACTCCCAAGACCCCACGCGGGTCCCCCACTCTGTGGCCAAGGCCCCCAGCACAGCGAGGACCCAGCACGAGCCAGAGCCACAGAAGGGCCTCGGGATGGGCTACACGGACGCCGCCAGGGCACTGCGCCCTGCAACCAGATGCCCCCAGAGACAGTCAGCCTCACTGTGCAACACACACACACAGCATACACACACATGCACACACCACACACACAGTCATGCAACACACACACCACACACACACCACACCACACCCATACACACAGTCATACAACACACATACATCACATACAGTCATGCAACACACACACAACACACACAGAGACACACCACACACACACACAGAAACGCACACACACAACCACCACACACGTCACACATACACACACACACACAGCACATACACAGCGTACACACATACACACACCATACACACAGTCATGCAACACGCACACAACACACACAGAGACACACCACACCACACACACAGACACACCCACACACCCATGCAACACACTCACACCACACACACTCATGCAACACACACACAGCACCCACACACACACACTTTATGAAAGTACAAAAAGATTCCAGCCTCACTCATGCAACACACACACACACACACACACACACACCTTAAAGGAGAAAGTGCTAAGATGTGACAACACCATCCTCTGAGAAAAGAATTTCTCTTCCCCTGACTTGAGCTAGTAATTCATTAGGAAGAGTCCAGGCTGCTCCCAATTCACCTGCTCTTCTCCTCCCCCACCCCAACTTTCCAAGCTCGGGACAGTTTTTTAAAGAGGAACTGTTTGCTAGTTTTTGGCAAAGGAGAAGGTTGATGCTGAGTGCAGGCCTTCTGTGAGTCTGAGGAACACAGATGTCCAGAATTCGGATGCTTTTTCAAACCGCCTCCACCCAGGCACAGAGGGAAAGAAAGAGCACGGCCATTTACAATGAAGCGCCTCTGCCCTCGCTGGGAAGGGCAGGCTGAAAAAGTCAGTGTGCAATGGCTTTCCGAGCCAGAAACATGTGCGTGGGCAACTGGGCCTGGAGAGCCCTTCCTGCTCCTCATCAGTGACCATTTCACCCCAAGACAAGCCCACCTTCCGAGAAGCAGGGGTAAGGAAACACTGCACAAGGCGGTAAAAAGCTAAGGGGCTGGGCGTGGAATGTTACAAATCCTGGTGACAGCGACTGAGAAAGTCTCTGTGCTGCTTCAAACCTTGGAGAACAGATCGCGGGGTCGGGTACAGCGTCCAAGGGTATCAGCACGTCTCCCGGCCTGCCGCACCCCAGGGCAAGGCTGCCACAAGCAGAAGGACCGCTTATCTTTCTCCAACCAGCTCCCCCAACCCCAGGGCACCGGTGCCCAGCCCAGGAGGCGCCCCTCCTTAGCGCTGACTGTTCCCTCTGGAGGGTCCTTCCCCACCCCAGGCCTGCCCCCTTCAGACAGGCTTTCAGGGAAGCACACAGTGGGTGCTCAAGAAATACTCCATGAGTTAATCATTAAAGCTGATTAACCAATGCGCCTGTGGGAAAATATTTACTTGAAATATCAGGCTCATATTCAAGAGCCTCTCTGATTAAAGGCTGGGCTTCTCTGGTGGCTCAGAGGGTAAAGCATCTGCCTACAATGCGGGAAACCTCGGTTCAGTCCCTGGGTTGGGAAGATCCCCTGGAGAAAGAAATGGCAACCACTCCAATATTCTTGCCTGGAAAATCCTATGGATGGAGGAGCCTGGAGGACTGCAGTCCATAGGGTTGCGAAGAGTCGGACACAACTGAGTGACTTCACTTTACTTCAATGTTTCTGCAATTTCAACTTCCTGTTCTGTGAAACGTGCTCTTTAAATAGGGAAGTGTGTCCTTAGAAGTAGTCATGTGTGGATGTGAGAGTTGGACTATAAAGAAACCTGAGCGCTGAATTGATACTTTGAATCTGTGGTGTTGGAGAAGACTCTTGAGAGTCCCTTGGACTGCAAGGAGATCCAACCAGTCCATCCTAAAGGAGATCAATCCTGGGTGTTCATTGCAAGGACTGATGCTAAAACTGAAACTCCAATACTTCGGCCACCTGATGCAAAGAACCAACTCATTTGAAAATCTTTCCCTGATGCTGGGCAAGATTGAGGGCAGGAGGAGAGGGGGATGACAGAGGATGAGATGGTTGGATGGCATCACCGACTCAATGGACAAGAGTTTGGGTAAACTCCAGGAGATTGTGACGGACAGGGAGGCCGGGCATGATGTGGTTCATGGGGTCGCAAAGAGTCAGACACGACCGAGTGACTGAACTTTCTACTTATGGTTAATACAAAATATTGGCTATATTCCCCACATTATACAAACATCCCTGAGGCTACCTTACACCCAATACTCTGTGCTGATAACCACTAGCTTGTCATCTACACCTGTGAGTCTGCTTCACTTCTGCCATATTCCCCAGTTGGTTGTATTTTTCAGACTCCGCATATAAGCGGTATTACACTGTCTCTGTCTGACTGCTTTCACTTTGGCATAATGCCCTCCAAGTCCATCCCCGTTGCTGCAAATTTCATTTTTCACAGCTGACTAACATTCCATTGTGTATATACGTACCAAAAATGTTTTGGCTACACCACGTGCAGGATCTTAGTTCCCCAACCACGGATCAAATGCAGTGCAAACCTCGATTCTTAACTACTAGGCCACCAGGGAAGCCCGGTACCACACCTTTATCCATTCACCCATCAGTGAGCTCATAGGGTTGCTTCCATATCGTGGATGTTGTAAACGGTGCATGAGCACTGGGGTCACCAATTCACTTGAATCACCCCCCAGTCATGAGAGGTGCTGGGCCTTGCAGACCATAATCAAAAAGCAAAGGAAAGGAAATGTGGACAGCAGAAGCCCCGCCCCAGAGGCCCTGAAATATACACAGTCAATCGTCGTTATCTGTGAATCTGTCTACTCACTAATTCCAGAAAATACTGTGCTGCTCTACAGCCATGCACGGGCCTGCAGAGAGTGCAAGAGGCTCCAGGCGCCCGCGGGGCTGTCCTCGGGGAGGAGGGACTGACCCCTCTGCCTTGCTCCAGCTCTCATGCTACAAACAGGCAACCTTGACACAGTCCATTTCGTGCCACACTTTCTGCATTTTTGTGCTTTACATTGGTGATTCTGCTGCTTAAAAGGGACCCCAAGCCTAGTGCTAAAGGGCTGGCTAGTGTCCCAAGCCCAGGAAAGCTGTGATGAGCCTAATGGAGAAAACACAAGTTGAATAACCTTTGATCAGGCTGAGTCATGGTGCTGATGGCCAAGCTCAACATGAGTGAACCAAAAATACACATTAAATAAGGTGTCTTTAGGGACTTCCGTGCTGGTCGAGTGGTTAAGACTTTGCCTTTCCTGGATCACAGGGGTGTAGGTTCTATCCCTGGTTGGGGAACAAAGATTCCACAGGCCAGAAACTCAAAACAGAGAACAGAAACACTATTTTAACAAATTAAATAAAGACTTTAAAAATGGTCCACATTTTTAAAAAATCTTTACAATAAAATCACGTGCATATTAAAAAGCAGAGACATTACTTTGCCAACAATGGTCCTTCTAGTCAAGGCTGTGGTTTTTACAGTATAGTCACATATGGATATGAGAGCTGGACTAGAAAGAAAGCTAAATGCAGAAGAAGTGATGCTTTGGAACTGTGGTGTTGGAGAAGACTCTTGAGAGTCCCTTGGACTGCAAGGAGATCCAACCAGTCCATCCTAAAGGAGATCAGTTCTGAATATTCACTGGAAAGACTGATGCGGAAGCTGAAACTTCAACACGTTGGCCACCTGATGTGAAGAACTGACTCACTGGAAAAGACCCTGATGCTGGGAACGATTGAAGGCGGGAGGAGAAGGGGACGCCAGAGGATGAGATGGTTGGATGGCATCACTGACGAGTTTGAGTAAATTCCGGGAGTTGGTGATGGACAGGGAGGCCTGGTGTGCTGCAGTCCATGGGGTCACAAAGAGTCAGACACGACTGAGCAACTGAACTGAATGTGTCTTTAAACAGAAACACAAAGTTACGAACTGATCAGTGGACGTGGGGGACCAGCGGCTCACAGGAGCCTAATGAGTTGAACTTACTGAAAGCTTTTGGTCACATTTCCCTTGGGAGCCAGTTTCCCGCAAGCTTAGCGGAAACTCCTGCAAACAAGAAGGACCATCCGTGTGCTCAGGTGGCTGCTCCCTGGCCCACACCCATCTGTGCCCGCCCTCCCCTGGCACCCCCACTGCTCCCTCCATCTGCCACTCCACACACAGGCTCCCTTGTTCCGCTCAGTGTTTTCCAGAGATTCCTCTGTCGGGTCGCTCTTCTACTGGACTCTCAATCCGTAATTACTAGCCACTTCTCCATACCCCAGCCTCAACTGAGACATCAACACGCTGAGGCAGGGCCTCTGTCTCGAACCCCTATCTGCCTGCTCAGCAGAGGCTGCAAGCCTGACACCAAGGTGGGTGCCCAGTGCCCGCCCGAAGGGGCACAGCCCAGCAGACAATGGCCATCCGCTCCCCGGTGGGCTCGGCGAGTGTGAGCCGTGCCCAGAGAGCCTGCACAGAGGCTGAGACCCCACCGATTAGACCCAGGCTGCCCTCCTAAACCCGGCTGGCCTGAAGGGAGACGTGCTCTAGGTGTAAAAGATGCACAAGACTTCTCTGGGTACAAAAATATATGCAAAACGTCTCACTCGTGGTTTTCCTGTTTTGATTCCACACTGAAATTATTCTATCTCAAAAATTCTGGGTTAAAGGAAATTGGATGGAAATTAGCTCCAGCTGTTTCTTGTTCCTTTTCAGCACGGCTGCTAAGGAAGTTTTCTTGACGTCCAGAGTTAGCACCATACTTGTCTGAATCCACCCTGGTTATTGGAGAAGGAAATGCAACCCACTCCAGTAACCTTTGCCTGGAAAATTCCACGGACAGAGGAGCATGGCGGGCTGCAGTCCATGGGTTCGCAGAGAGTCGGACATGACTGAGCGACTGAGCACACACACCCTGGTTATAATAAGGCCACGTAAAGGGCAGCCGGTGACACAGGCCAGCCTGACCCCCTCTCCCGGCGGCTGCCAAGTGCCCTCCAGAGCCAGGCAGGAAACACCTGTCAGAGTTTCCCGAGACACTCAAGGACCTAAGAGTGCCCAGAAAGGGGCTTCGGAAATCGGGGCTGAAGAGAGTTGAGATGAAACAACTGTGCCTCAGAAGGGGAACACAACCTGGACAGGGGCCGGCGTGGAGCAGCCCTATAAATACGTGCTGGATGAATAAATCGTGCGTGCGTGCTAAATCGCTTCAGTCGTGTCTGACTCTTTGTGACCCCATGGATGGTAGCCCGCCAGACTCCTCTGTGCATGGGATTCTCCAGGCAAGAATACCGGAGTGGGTTGCCATGCCCTCCCCTCCAGGGGATCTTCCCGACCCAGGGATCGAACCCACATCTCTGACATGTCCTGCATTGGTGGGCAGGTTCTTTACCACTAGCGCCACCTGAGAGGCCCTGAATCAATCAGTACTTTGCTAAAAAAAAAAAAAAAAAAAAAGACACACACACAAATTTCCAACTTGTCAGCTGGTATTTGGGATCGCAGAACATGAGAAATGGAAGGGGATCTGAAAAATGACTAGGTTCTGCCGTGTGGCTGACCTGTGAGGACACTGACCTCCGTGTCCTCCCCTGGAGAACCGGTGGTCCCTGCCTCCCACCCTACCTGCCAGGCCCAGGCCACCTGGTAGAAGTGTCTATGATAATGGGAGTTTTCTCTGATCTGTCCAACACCAGGCCTACCGCGCCCCTGCTGCTGCTGCTATGACTGAGGGAGGGAACTTTTAATTTTATTTAATTGTTATTAATTTAAATTCAAATAGCCACACGTGGCTGGAGGCGGCCATCACGAACAGCACAGCTCTGGGCTGCTGTGACAAGGTGGAAGGAGGTCAAGCTTGTAAAACCCTTGGGGGACTCCCCTGGTGGCCCAGGGGCTGAGACTCTGCACTCCCAATGCAGGGGGCCCAGGTTCAACCCCTGATCAGACCCCACACACTGCCACTAAGAGCTCGCACATCATAACTACAGATCCTGCGTGCTGTAACCAAGACTCACAGCAGCCAGAGAGAGAGACATTAAAAATTAAAAAAAAAAAAAAAAAAAAACTTTTTGGAAACGACAAACCCTGATAGAAATGAAACAGGTCATGCTGCTAAATGAATTCCAAACGTGAGATTCTAAGAGATTTCAACTGCCCAACAAAGAGTCCTGATTCATCATACGTGCAAAAAATTTCCACGCACAGAAGGTACTTCACTTGGGGGAGAAGAGGGCTCACAGATGAATCAGAACACATGAGGAGTCCTTCAGAAGCAGCTCGGCAAACTAGCTTTGCCTCTCGGGCCACCTCTGGCCTCGACATGCAGGGACAAAGCAGGGTTGCCAGGCTGGTGGATCACATTCCTGAGACCTCCCACCCCCTCACCCGGAGGGACCAGCGGCGCCGGCCCCTTCTGCTGACCTTCCCTGCCATTCCTTCTGCTACAGACGCGGGTCCTCCCACAGCTCCCAGACACAAGCAGGGGTTGTCAAACCTGCTGGGAAGTGGTAGGAAAACCGACCACTGCTGGAAAGGGATGGGGGCTAAGTGGGACCCACGAAGAGTGTCAATCTGTTCACTCAGGTGGGAAGATGCCCATGAACTTCAAATCGAGGTCTCAGCTCCCCAGATTTTTCCAGGCAGGAAAGCACTTCTGAGACTAAACAGCTTTTCTTTACCATTAAGATCATTAATATTCCACACCCAAGCAGACAATAAAGAAAAAAAGCAGGAGAGTGGAAGGGCAGGGACAGGAGGGCAGCACATGGTTAGGGCCGAAAAGTCAAAAAAGATCTAAGTCTTTTTGAGGAAACACATGATATTTCCAAGTAGCAATGTAAGGAGTCGCTGTAAAATATTTAAGAGATTTTGTGAGCTCATTCATTCTTATCCATTAAAGGGCAGAGCTAATTTCCCCCCTCAATCCTTCTAACTTTTCAACAGACACGGTAACTTTAGGGCTTAAGAGTGTCTAAAGCCCTTGGTTTGGGCCCCTCCGAGTTTCCAGGATGTAAACCACGTGAACCTGGATCCTCGTGTGTTCCGCCCACGAGCTGGCCTCGGCGGTGTAATTCATTCTGTCGGGCAGCTTGCTATTGCTCAACTTCAAGGAGGGAACGCCAGCAACCACTCTGCAGCTATTAAAACAGAATGAACCAGCCTGGGGTCAGCAGGACAGAAGCCACCTTCACTTCAGGACCCAGCTCTCTGTACCTCAAGTTCAGTCTCCCGCCTGTTGATATCATCCGTGGATTGATTGAGCTTCTCCAGTTCTCCCTGATGAAGAAAAGGGACAGAAAAAAAAGAGTTCAGGGATGCTTGTCTTTGGTTTCCACTGTGACTCAGCCCCAAAATCTGCAAAATTACTCTGGCCAGTTTGTAGGAAGAGGAACCAGTCCATACTAATTGTCAAGGAAAACAGTTGTGCCTTGGCTGGAAGAACAAATGAATGTCAGCATTTCTGAAACCCTTTTCTTGATAGTGGCCTTTTTGAAAATGACTTAAGGTTCCAGGAATTTGTCTTTTCTTAGAAGGTCAATTATTTATTGCAGGTTTGTGCCTTCAGGTAAACCCACCTGTTAAAAATGGTTTAGAGGCTAAATCAAAATAATGCTTTCTGCTTTAGAGCAGGAATTTTGCAGAAAATATAATAAAAGAAAACAAAGCCAAGCCTAAAGTATTGAAATCATGCGAACCAAGGGTGGAATTCTGGCATTAACTCACCCAAAGTTGAGCATTTTTCTGTAGAGAGCATTTTCTTTTCAAACTGCCGATTATTCAAACTACCTAGCTGTTTACAAAACAACTAAAACTAGCTTTAATCCTGATCCTTTAAATATTTACATGCTAACATTTTGTAAAAAGCGCCCAGCATGAAGTTAACTCTTTTTACTCTGCAAACAAAGGATCTTGTTAACAGAATTCCCCTACCAAGAAAACAAAATGTAGTAGCCCAACTGATTTTAATAGAATTCCTAATACGAAGCTTTTTCCACCTGATTTTTATCTTGCTCACCTGCCATAACAATTCAGTTAAACACAACAGCTGAGTTAAATGAGCTTTTTAATAGATGTGCACACTGAAAAACCAATTAGGTCTCCAGAAATCGCAGTTCATGCTGAAAAGCAGGGTTTTGTTACAAGTGACTTACGGAAGAGTAGAAAAATGGGTCTTACAAAGGGATGTGCTGTGCTTTTTTGCTTAGAGGGTGAAGAGGTTAAGCTGTCACTTTGAGATCTCGGCGTGGAAATTGCTTTTTAATCATCTCCCGGAGAAATGGAGGCGCAGTAAGCAGGCCAACCCTCTCGCCTTCTCGCGCGTCAGCTTTGCGCACCAGTTGGCCCTGGTTTCTGTTCACACTCGACCTCACAAGGAGGAAAGAGCTGGGTTTTAAACCGTTTGAGGCCAGCCGGAGGGCTGCGCCGGGGTGACAATAAACCCTTCGGTTTAATAACAATGAATCGGGGCGGGGGATGGCTCCGGACGGTCCCCTCTGCCAGGTGAGGGCTCCGACCCCCGGGCAGGGCGGCCGCCCCAGGTGTAGGGGGGTGGCCGGCGCCCACCGCCCCGGGGGCGCGCGCTACGCCGCCGGCCGGGCTCCGGGAGTCCGGAGGTTGCGCAGAGCCGGATCGGGTACCCACGAACCCGGCGAGGCGCCCCCGCCCCCTTTCCTCTTTGTTGCACGTCCGCCCCAAGCGCAGGGCACGCTGCGGGCAATCCCCCGGGTCCAACCGGGAGTCCCGGCGATGGAGTCGGGCCGCGTCCGCGCGGGCACCGCAGCCTCCCCAGGAACCGGGCGAAACCCGGCGCTCGGAGCCTCTCTCCCCCGCAGCCCCGGGCCTCCCCGGGCCGCTCCCCTGCGCGCAGGCACCCGGAGCTCGGAGGCGGGCTGAGCGCGGAGGCCAGGGCCCCCGCGCGCCCCCCGCGCCTCCTACCTGGATCCGGGGGTCCACCTCCTCCTCGTCCGCCAGCCCGGGCTCCATCCCGGCTTCCTCCTCCTCCTCCTCCTCCTCCGAGTCCCGGGCGGGCGGCGGGCGCTCCGCCGGCCCCTCCGGGCGGTTCCGCCTCGGCGCCGTGTCCATGCCGGCGGCGGCCAGGGACGCGCTGGGCTGGCGGCCGCAGGTCGCGCCGGAGCCTCCTGGCCACGGCCGGGCGGGGGAGCTGGGCGCCGCTCGCGGCCGCGGGTCCCCGGGCTCCGGAGGAAGTGGGCGCGGTCGGCCCCTCTCCGCCGCGGCCGTCAGCGCCGGCCGCTCCGCCCCCGGCCCGCCCCGCGCCGCTCCGGCTCGGCCCGGCCGCCCGGGGAACCGCGCTCCGTCACAAAACCTCCCCACCAGCAAGCCCGTAGGTGGTGAAATGGGGGAGCCCTCACCCCAGTTCTAACTTAGCAGCCGGAAGAGATCGCCAGCTCCCCAAGGTCGGCCTCCGGGTGTCCGGGTGCTCTTCCCCCTCCCGCCTCTGCCAAGGAGAAGTGACTCCGTGGAGGGAAATTGTTAATCGCTCAGTGGTGTCCGACTCTTTGCGACCCCATGGATTTAGCCCCCAGGCCCTCTGTCCATGGAGATTCTCCAGGCAAGAACACTGGAGTGGGTTGCCTTGCCCTCCTCCAGGGGATCTTCCTGACCCAGTGATGGAACCCGGGTCTCCTGCATTGCAGGCGGATTCTTTACGGTCTGAGCCACCAGGGAAGCACGGTGGAAGGAAAGTTTGGGGGTATTTCCACCATCTGAAGTCCCCTTTAGAAGCTTGTCCTCCGTGACCTTGGACCAGTTGCAAGACTCAAACCCCTGTGTACACTCCAAGCACTTCTGTTCCCTTGGATGAAGCTGAGGAAATGTATCCCCAGAAAAGGGAACGGAAACGCGGGCTCACATAGACACGAAACGACCCAGAGGAGAGCCGGCTCCAGCTCCAGGGGTGGATTCCTTGTCCAAAGGCTGTGTCCCCACTGAGCAGAGCTCCACACCCAAGAAGCTCTGCTTTCAGAGTTGTGGGATGGCCCTACCTGAATAGCTGGGAAGCATGGAAAACCCATTGATCAGGGTTGTGGGCGGTTACATGTGTGCGTGCAGCCTTCTCCAGGAAATGAGTGTTAACCTCTGTTAATGGACACACTCCATCCAAGGGGTTACTGACTGAGGAGGTTTCCTGCCCACCCTGAACACAATGGGGCGCCAGAACTTGCCCCGCAAACTCAAAAAAGTCCAAATAAAGGTCATGTCTGCGCTTTTATGAAACGTCAAGGCCACTGTGATGTCAGGGGAGCAGAAGGTCAGATGACCTTAGCAAAGCAGGCAAGGACATTGCCACTGGCCATTGCTAACGTCTCTTTCACTACAAAAACGCAGAGTGTAAAAGGCTTGTGGCCTGTGGGCTCTGTTGAGTTTGGAGGGCAGACTTACTTGGGAAAGGAGCTTCTTTCTGAGAGCTTGTCATTAAAGCCAGCCTTGGGAAACCTGTTTATGGTTGGTTTTATCAGAAGCCAAGTTGGGGGGTTACCCCTTGGGCAAGGTTCCGCCCTACACACTCTGGCACCGTGGTCCTCCCCATCAAAGGAGTTTCACTGTCTCCTGGAGGTACTACAGGTGTATGTCGTGGGTTTGTTTCTGAACAGGTCACACCTGTTCATTGTTCTTTAAATCAAGAGGGTCAGCAGTTCTTCGTGAGATGTTCTCAAATTCCTTGCTAAGGACATAGTTGCTTTCCATTTCCCAGTGATGGATGAAGGCAGGGTCAAGACGGCCATTAAGAGTCACTTTGGGACATGAGAGCCACCAGTGTCTCCTTGTTGGCTTGGAACTTAGCCTGTACCTGAACAGATTGACCCCAGCTGTGAACAAACTGAGACAGAGATTTAAAAAAAGAAAAGTGAGGTCAGCCCTGATTCTGAATGCTTCCTAGTGGTGGAACCTCATCATCACCATTCAAACAGCAGCCTCCAGAGGACATTTCTGTTTAAGTTTAGATTTAAGAGCAATAGGTGGTTCAATGCCTCTATGGGACCCAGGGAAACGGCTTCTGAACGTCAGTGTAGACTTTTGTTGCTTTATTTTTAGAAGACCTGGGCCAGCTATAGTAAGGATCCCAATTAGTGTTCTGAAGTTTAAAAAAGGAAAATAAAGCACAGCACTACTGTATATTTCTATGGACACACACATATGCACATCCATGCCTAGGAAGAGAGCTGCAAGGGAGACTCTGTGCCCACACAAGAGTGGCTAGCCCTGCGAAGGAGGGTAGGGAAGGGCCCAAGACTGGCTAGGATCGGGGGTTGCAGATGTCAGAGGGAACTCTTCATTTCTCGATAATACTTTCATTTTTATCAGGAGGATATATTTATGATTATCTGTGTAATTCTAAGATAAATTTAAGATAATGCATATTGTATTCGTTTTCTATTGCTGTGTAACAAAGTACCACAAGTTTAGTAGCTTAAAACAGGGCTTGTTTATTAACTCACAGTTTTATAACGGGGAAGGCGGCGTCCCTTGTAGGCTCAGTGGGAAAGAATCCACCTGAAAAAGCAGGAAACACAGATTGGATCCCTGGGTCAGGAAGATCCCCTAGAGGAGGAGATGGCAACCTAACTCCAGTACTCTTGCCCGGAGAACCCAGTGGACAGCGTTGCCTAGTGGGTTACAGTCCATGGAGTCACAAAGAGTTGGACACAACTTAGCAACCGAACAACTGTAGGCCTGACATTCAGGCACAGTGTGACTAGCTTCTCTGCTCAGGGTCTCCCAGACCAGACCAGAGTGTCGACCAGGCTCCAGACCATTCTGATGGCTCTAAGAAAAAAGTCCCTCCAAGCTCATTCAGGCTGTTGGCTGGATTCGGCTCCTTGCAGTTGTAGGACTGAGACGCCCGTTTCCTTATTGTCAGCCAAGGGCCATTCCTGGCTGCTGGAGGCCACCTACGTTCCTTGCGATGTGACCCCCAGCATCTTCAAAGCCAGCAGCCGAGGACCTCCCTTGTGCTGTCTCCCTTTCCAGGGGAGCCCAGTCCCTTCTAAGGATTCGTGTGGGTAGGTCAGGTCCACACAGGATAAAGTCAACAGTGCCATCTTCACAGCGTAATCGTGGAGGTGGCTGTCCCATCATAGTCACAAGCTCCCAGCATTTTACAGGAATATGTACAAGAATGGAGCAAAGGTATATTGCTGCCTACCTCACGTATTAAGGAGGCAAGCCTTATAAGGGGCTTGGAACCCAAAGAAATGCTTAATGTTTATTTTGGCTGCCATATTTGATCTGGGTGAATGACTCTAAAGGTGGGCTGGAGATCCCTGGACGTCTTTGAGAACTTTCAGGATACACATGCGATCAAAACTTGCAGAGAAATACAAGACAAGACTTGCCTTCCTCACTCTCATTCTCTTATGAATATTCACTGGGGTTTCCTAAAAGTTACATGACACATGGTATCGCAACAGATTGAGTGCAGAAGATATGAGAATCCAGCTCTCTGTTAAGCCACACATAAATGGAAACCAATGACCTTGTCAGTATTTTATTTTCTTTTGGAAACATTTATTTTTCATTTTGAAAGCTAGAGTTATCTTTCATAAAATTATTATATTCACATTAACATGTAATAAGTGTGTTGTTATTTTTAGATGAATTCATGAAAGTTTTTTAACTGGTTTTCATTTCGACACAGCAGCAACCGCCTGTAGATGTACCACATAAACAACAGCTCTTTGAGGTCTTCAATCACTTTTTAAAAAAATATAAGGACATACCGGCAATAAAAAGTTTGAGAAACATTGAGGGAGAGGAAACGTACCCTCTGGTTAGAGCTGTGCTTTTTTATTTCTATTTAAGTGTCCCACTGCCTCTTTCACTCAAAAGACTCGTCACCACCCCCAAGACCTCGAATTTGGCCCCTGGTGGAGTATTTGGGGCATAGTACATTTCTGCCCATTTCAAGAGCCTTTAAATACAATTTAACAATTGAAATGATTGTGATCAATAGATAAGGTGCTGCTCATAAGGGATTAGCTCCTGGGATCTACATTGTTTCAGTTCCTCTGAAGAATCCATTGCCCAATTATAGCATTGCCCCCTTTGGAGAAAACAGATTTTTAGTGCTGCGTGTGAGAGGTTGGTTTCCAAGGACACAGCTGTGCCTTGCAGGGCTTGGAGGGGTCGGAGTGGTGGGGAGGAGGCCTGCACCGCACTGTTGCAGGGAGGGAGACCCCAGAGTGGGCTCTGGTCTGACACTGGGACGTGAATTATCCGAGGAGACACATGTTCTGAAAGCAGGAGACTGTTGGGAAGGGGCACTGGGTGGAGAGCAGGCGGAGAAGGGCCCCAGGGGGCTGCCCTGCCTCGCGGCTCACAGTTGGGTCTCACGGCGATGCGCTTAGTGTCCAGGCTGTCTCTGGCCAGCCCTGACTCAGGATCCTTCCTGAGGTAAGATGGATGGAGTGAGGCTGGAGTTCAGCCCACATGGACTCCAGGATCCTGGGAGGCTGGCAGGACATATGCGCTGCCATCGCCTCTCTTTTTGACCTTTCCCAAGAAATGGCAGCCCACCCCAGTCCTCTTGCCTGGAAAATTCCATGGATGGAGGAGCCTCATAGGCTACAGTCCAGGGGGTCGCTAAGAGTGGGACAGGACTGAGCACTTCACTTTCTTTTCTTTCTTTAAATTCTTTCCATTGGTGATAGCTTGTTAGTTGCACGTTCCTTACCAGGATCTCCTGTTTAAGCTGACTCATGCACATGGTTGCTATCAGGCCATGGTGAGCAGTTTCAATCATTGATTCCCCTAACAGTACCAGAGCTGTGATTTGGGGCAGCTTGATCATATTGCTCACGGTATGGGCTGACAGTGGAACAAAAACCCCAGGGACTCCTTCGCTTGGAGACATACTCCCTGCTGTCCTAGGAAGAAAAATGCACAGCCTAAAAGTTGCAGGTCACGTTTTCTTCAGGGAGCTCACTGAGGACTGTGGGCGGAGAGGCAGCCTCTTGGATAGCTCTGAAGGAACTGCTGCAAAGAGGTAAGGGTGCAGCCAGGACATTAAAAAGTTTGTGCTGGCGTGGGGGGGTGCGGGGTGGCCAATGTGGTCAAACATCAAAAGATGACTGCTAAGCGCAAAAGGGGAGCTCTCAAGGTAAGACTTTAGTGCTTAGGTGAAGAGTCTGGGTTCATTGAAATTATTCCTTAGATAAGCGCCTTCACTGCCTAGGGCCAGCATCCTGGGTTTTCCCACCTGAATCCCCTCGGGGCTGCCTGGGGGCCGGCTGCATGGGTGA
Source organism: Oryx dammah (assembly GCF_014754425.2). Taxonomy (NCBI): domain Eukaryota; kingdom Metazoa; phylum Chordata; class Mammalia; order Artiodactyla; family Bovidae; genus Oryx; species Oryx dammah. The sequence continues at coordinate 5,115,156 of NW_024070186.1, read as the reverse complement.
TGGCCGCAACATTCTTTGTCCACTGGAAGCCAGGTGACATTCTTTGGCCCTCGGTTCAGTTTACTTTCACGACCTCCTTGCAGTTTGGTTAAACTGGGGGGAAGTAGCCCGTGTTTGTTTGTTCCCTGTTCCTCCACTTCCTCAAGCTGAAAGCCGTCCTGGGTGACGATCACAGCCTCCGGGTCATCCCATTTGCCCCTGAGAACAGTGGGCTAACCTTTAGAAAAAAGGGAGAGAAGGGTAGCTGGCTGATGAGCCTGGGTTTACAGATTCCTCCGGAACGGGTCCTTACTTGTCAGGATCTGGTTTCTTTCATGGCATTAATATCAACTGCTCCTTTTATAACCCCACCTCCTCACTGGGGTCGCATGTTTACCGTCCCAGCCTCTTCCTTCCTGAATGAAAAAAGGAAGCAGGTGTCCAACAGAGAGACTGTCTCCCCATCTCGTCTCCTGCTGGAATGAGTGCGTGGGGATGTTTCTATCTCCATAGGTGTGGAGAGAAACTCCAGCTTATGTAATAAACACTCAAGGAAAATCTTGCCGTGTTCAGGGGGCCTCACTCTCCTGTCTTCGGGGGAAGGGAGCTTGGGTGGACTTCAGGGCAGAAAGAGCGATGGTGTTGGCTGTTCATGCCACTGAAGGAGCAGCCTTTCCCTCCTGGCTGCTGCAAAGGGCTGTGCAAGTCCCACTGTGGAAACAAGGAGGTCACCCATCTCCTGCCTGCAAAGGCCAGGGTGGTTTTATGGAGAAGACGACACTTGGCCTTGAATGACAAAAAAAATTTTCACAAACAAGAGAGGAAGTGAAGTGAAAGTCGCTCAGTCGTGTCGAGCTCTTTGTGACCCCATGGACGCTGTGTAGTCCATGGAATTCTCCAGACCAGAATACTGGAGTGGGTAGCCTTGCCCTTCTCCAGGGGATCTTCCCAACCCAGGGATTGAACCCAGGTCTTCCACATTGCAGGCAGATTCTTTACCAGCTGAGCCACAGGGAAGCCCAATGGGAGAGGAGGATTTTGTGAAAGAAAGGGCTTTCCAGATAGGGAATAACGTGGGGAAATTACGGAGGGCCTGGGCCGGTCAGGAACAGCGGGGAGAGAGACCGTGTAGACCTGGGACCCGGGGAAGACAGTAGGGGGTGGCTGGAGCAGGAAATAAGCCTAAAGCAGAGTCTGGGGCAGGTCATCAAGGGCCGTGGGTGCCAGGCTCAACCTCTGGACTCTAGACCATGGACAAGAGGCCGTTCATTCATTTGTGGATTTATTCATCCAATGAATATTTACTGAGAACTTAATAGGCCAGAGGTCAGAGTATCACTATGAACAAAAGACGCAACCTCCCTGCTGTCATGGGGATAACAGACAAGGATACAATAGGTGGGTCAGGGTGACCAGGACCAAGGGTCCAAGCAGAGGATGGATGGGGGAAGGGAAATGGGGGTGCTGCTGTGGTTCTAAGGCTCTCTCAGGAGGGCATTTGAAGCCAAGACCCCAAAGAAGTGAGACTGCAAGTCCTGCGTCCCCTTGGAGAAAGCACTCCAGGACTGAGGATGTGCGGGGGTCCCAGGAACCTGAGGAGAGAAAGCAAGATAGCTCGGCAGGGGATGAGGATGTCGTCCTTTTCTTAGTGAAACAGTGAGCAAGGCCGTCAGCCCTGAATAAGGAGGCCGTGGGAGGCGCCGGCCCAGCCCTGGAGGCGGGGGAGACATGCAGGAGTAGCTGTCCCTGGAGCGGGGAGGTGGGTGCCAGGGGAGTGTGTTCTAGAAGCCAGGTCGCACAGGCCCCTCCTGTGGCTGGAAACTCTGGAGACCAGTCAGCAAGGATGAGTGGTTTTGCCAACCCAGCTTCAGCCTTTGGGTACAGGAGGAAGTTTGTAAGAATGCGGGATTTCACCACGGTTAGGATTACGCTGAGGAGAAGGCAGTGGCACCCCACTCCAGTACTCTTGCCTGGAAAATCCCATGGACGGAGGAGCCTGGTAGGCTGCAGTCCATGGGGTCGCTGAGGGTTGGACACCACTGAGCGACTTCACTTTCACTTTTCACTTTCATGCATTGGAGAAGGAAATGGCAACCCACTCCAGTGTTCTTGCCTGGAGAATCCCAGGGACAGAGGAGCCTGGTGGGCTGCCATCTATGGGGTCGCACAGAGTCGGACATGACTGAAGCAACTTAGCAGCAGCAGCAGCAGTAGGATTACGCTGGGTTCCCACAGAGGTGGAGGGAAGAGGTGAGGGGGTTACAGGCAATGGCAGGTGTAAGGATTTGATTGAGGCTCATGGGATCTATGGAGAAGGGAATGGCAACCCACTCCAGTAATCTTGCCTGGAGAATTCCATGCACAGAGGAGCCTGGCGGGCTACAGTCCATAGGGTAGCAAAGAGTCAGGCATGGGATCTAAGCTGGATCAAACGGGAAGGGCTTGCATTAAGGTGGGGTGAAGAGCAGCGGCTGAAATAGTTCAAGGGAGCATGGAAACAGATTCGAGACTGTGCAGAATCCAGTGACTGATAAAAGCAGGAGGAGGGAGGCGGTGTGTGTGGGGGGGAAGAGTCAAATGTGGTTCCAGCGACCTCCCTGGTGGTCCAGAGGTTAAGACTCTGTGCTTCCCCTGCAGGGAGAGTGAGTTCCATTCCTGTTCAGGGAACTAAGATCTTGCATGTCTCACGGTGCGGCCAAAAGGGGGAAAAAAGGTGATTTCTAGTTTGAGTGACTGGATGACACCATTAATTGGGACCTGTTCTATGGGAGTTTGGGCTGGGAAGGTAAGAAATTATGGTTTTTTTTATTAGAACATACTGATTTTAAAGGGAAGACCTGGGCAGTTTGACTATCTGTTGTATTTGGAAATAGGGATCCGAGTTACCCAAGGGTTGAACCAAACTCTCCGGAAGGCTTTGATACCCTTCCTGCTGCAGCAAGTGGGCGCAGCTCACCTGGTCCTCGAGGATCACGCCGGTCTGACCCCTGACCGGGGGCCTCCGGGAAACAGAGGTGCAGTGGGGTTGGTTTTGGTGGGGCTCTTGGAGAGTTACAGTAACAAGAATCATATCTGAACAGGGTTCAGATCCCAGCTGAACCCTTTGTGAGCCGACTTTGGACAAGCTGGCTATTCTTTCTGAATCTGAGTGTCCTCACCTGTGTGCTAAGGGCACCGCTCAGAGACGTGGATGTTAAATAAAATATTTACAGAATTACTGGCACACCACAAAGCTTCACTTCATGGTGCATTCTCTGTTTTCTCTTCCTCAACCCCATGGCTTAAACCTGAGGGAAACAGGTATGTTATGGAAGAGATCTTTTAAAAGTGTTTAAAAGTGAAATTTGCTGGAAGCGGTCAGCAATACGAATTCAATACATTTTTGAGCACCTCTGACGTGTATGCTGAAAAATTGATGCTTTTGAACTGTGGTGTTGGAGAAGACTCTTGAGAGTCCCTTGGACTTAAGGAGATCCAACCAGTCCATCCTAAAGGAAATCAGTCCTGAGTGTTCATTGGAAGGACTGATGCTGAAGCTGAAGCTCCAATACTTTGGCCATCTGATGAGAAGAACTGACTCATAGGAAAAGACCCTGATGCTGGGAAAGATTGAAGGCGGGAGGAGAAGGGGAAGACAGAGGATGAGATGGCTGGATGGCATCACTGACTTGATGGACATGAGTTTGGGTAAACTCCAGGAGTTGGCAATGGATAGGGAGGCTTGACGTGCTACAGTCCGTGGGGTCACAAAGAGTCAGACACGACTGAGCCACTGAACTGACATGTATGCACAATTCCAGGTCCCAGCTCGAGCACCCCAAACGTGCAGATGATAAAGTCATAGGGTCTTTCTACTTGGCGAGACACACCACCACTAGCCTTGGGCCCCAAGGAAGCAGCCGCAGATTTCCTTACTGTGAAATTAAGGCTCTTTCTGCCAAAAGTTAACGTTATTTAAATGAAGATTTCCTGCAACACAGATCATTTTAAAAATTATTCTCATCTGCTTGTTGCTGCTGCTGCTGCTAAGTCGCTTCAGTCATGTCTGACTCTGTGCGACCCCATAGATGGCAGCCCATTAGGCTCCCCCATCCTTGTTAGCCCCTTTAAAATGGAAAGTGCTCTTCCAGACTAAAGAATGGGTTGTATCTGCACTCATCCTGGTGGCAGTGGCAGGAAAAGCTGACATCAGCCTCTCCTCCTGGTCCACGTGCCATCCTGCATCCTTTCCTGTCAGAGGTGGCAAGCTGGGGGCTCCTGGCTGGATCAGACCGACGGCACGTGTGGTCCAACTGGCACAAAGCTCTGTAGATTGGAGTTAAAATCCAGCAGTTTAAATGCAGGTAATACAACAAGGAAATTCGCACTCTCTGTTTCGCAAGAGTCTAGAGATGTGAGGAGTGGCTGACCGCTTGGAAAGTATATGTTAGCTTCAGAGCCCAGCAGGCCAGCCCCCGCACTCTCACAGGCCACAGCCTGGCCTAAGGTGGGGCCGAAAGGTGAGAAGAGACACAGGTGCCCTCTGCCTTACCCCCACCCTCCCTACTGACTTCCAAGGACCGTGGCACAGGGCAAGAGGGAAAAGAGCTTCAAAGCAGACCTCAAACCCTTCAGCAATGCTTTCCACCCCCTAGATGACCAGTTCTTAGAACTCAAGGAGCACCAGAAGCCTGTTCTTTGAAAGGGATCAGAGACTCCAGATCACAAAGCATCTGTTTAGCTCTGTGACTCAGTGACATCGGTATTTTGCCAAACTGTCTTGCACTGTGGCTGCTCCCCTCCATTGAGAACCTTTATTTGTGTCCTAAATGGAATTAAGCTCAAGTCTCTTGACCCAGATAAATTGAAGGCTAGAGTACTTAGAGGATCCAGGAAAGAAACTTCCATTGTTTATCTCTGATATTAAAGGGCCTGCAGATATTTTGAATGGTGCTGGGATCATGGAGACAGGAAAAAAGTGTTCCGTTTAAAAGACAAAGGTTCCCTATGTGCATTGGAGATGCAGGCAGAGAACAGACTTACGACAGGGTTGGGGAGAGGAGGGAGAGGGCGAGATGAATGGAGAGAGCAGCACAGAAGCACACATGTGATCATACATGAAACACACAGACAGTGGAAATTGGCTGCACGACTCAGGGGACTCAGCCTGGGGCCCTGTAAGAACCTGGAGGGGTGGGAAAGGGCGGGAGGCAGGAGAGAGGTTCAAGAGGGAGGGGACAGATGTACACCTACGGCTAATTCGTGTTGGTGAATGGCAGAAATCTAACCAATATTGTAAAATAATTATCCTTCATTAAAAATAAATAAATCAAAAAAGAAAAGAAAAAAAAAAAAGAGGTTGCATACCCTGCAAATTGGTGAGCATGTCAGACTGCGGACACACTTCTAGGGTGGACTTTAAGAGTAGAGGGCGTTTCTGTGCCGCAGAAGAAAAATGATCAATCACCATGGCCTGGCTTGAGTTAGCCAAGAACAAATCACGTCAGCCTTGCCCTCCCTTCCTTATTCCACTGGTTTATTAGTTCAGCCAAGGAAGGAAACACGCAAGACAGGAGATCTTCATTGTTCCAAGACAATTGGTACAGGAAAGGGCCACGTAAATTAACCCACTTATAAAGGAAAGCAAAATTTTACATTAATGAAAAGGGAGGTTTTATTGGGGCTTTACCTGGCAAAATAAGCTTTAAATTATGAAAATAAGTTTTTTTTTTCTTCTCTTTGAAATACTGTTGACAGTTATTTACTGAGTATCAGTTATGCGACGGCCTCAGGCAATGAAGACACATCGGTGAACAAATTAGACAAAATTCCCTGCCTTCATTGTGGCTGAGAGTCTAAGGGAAGACGGGGGGAGGGGAAATTAAATATAAAAGTAAACAAAATACTTACAGTGAGTGATAACGATGAGTTGTTATGATACACAACAAAAATAGGATAATCAAGAGGCGTGAGGGTGGGGGCAGCCTCAGGCAGGACTGGAGAAGGCTCTCTGTGAATGTGGTGTGTGAGCTGAGATTTGAGGAGGAGGAGGAGTGAGGCAGTCACACTCTGCAGGAAAGGTGGTCCAGGAGGATCCGCAGGAAGGAGTGATTGAGACGGCACAGCCCCCGAGAAGGGGGCCGGCTGGACCGCCCTCGGTATGGCCAGGGAGGGAACAGAGAGGATTCGGTGCTGAAATGATCACGGTGCCACATCAGAAGGTGTGGGGCTTGGAGGGCCGCCGGCAAGCGCTTGGATTTTATTATCCGCATGAGACGAAAAGCCATTGGAGGGATTGAAGTTGAGGAAGAGCAAGATCCATCATACGTTCGAAAGATGACCGTGGCTGCTCTGCGGAAATGGGATGGCCATGAAGGCAAGACTGGGGGCAGGAACGTGAATTAGGAAGCTGTCACAAGGGCCCAGGCAAGGGACGGGGCCCCTAGGCCAAGTGGCAGCGGGGAGATGGAGTGAGTTGACTGAGAGCGTATTTTGAAGACAAATCTTTCATTAGATGTGGGAATGGGCAGAGGCAGAGGCACTAAGAGAGACTGTTGAGATTTTGACTTGAAAAGTGGCGAAAGGTGGTGTCATTTGCTGGGTGGGGCAGGGAAGACTTGAGGAAAAGGTTTGCAATTCAGAGGTGTGTTTTTATAGCCTGAATGTCCATAGACAGATGAATGGATCAAGAAGAGGTGGTACATTTATACAAAGGAATATTACTCGGTCACAAAAAAGATGAAATAACGCTATCCGCAGCAACGTGGATGGACCTAGAGAGTAGCACACATAGTGAAGTCAGACAGAGAAAGATAAATATGATATCACGCATATGTGGAATTTAAACTATGACGCAAATGAACTTACCTACGAAACGGAAATAGGCTCACAGACACAGGGAACATACCTGTGTTTGCCAAGGATGGGGTGAGGGAGGGATGGAGCGGGAGCTTGGGGTTAGCAGATGCAGACTATTACATGTAGAATGAATAAGCAAGGTCCTCCTGTACAGCACATCAAGCGAAACTCAGTTCCCATAAAGGAAAAGGATACGGAAAAGAATGTATAACGGAATCCCTTTGCTGTACGGCAGAAACTGGCACAACATTGTAACCATACTTCAGTAGAATACATTTTTTAGAATGAAGTGTGCTTTTGGACATCTAAGTCCGCGAGGCTATTGAACACACAAGTGGAGATGTCAAGTGGACAGGAGGATCCACATCTGAAGGCCAAGTCCACATTTACGAATTCGAGAGTCAGCAGCATCTGGGTAATATTTAAAGCCAGGGGACTGGGTGGGATCACTTAGGACGTGGAAAACACAGATAGGGAGAGGACCAGGACAAAGCCGGGGGCTCCCCAACGCTTGGAGGCAGGGCCTTGGAGAAGAGTTTTGCCACTGGCTCATTAGAATAGCAACACCCACCACCGCGAAAATGATCAACTATTGAAGAATTTTCTTCTGATGTATTTTTTCTGATAAACCTTTAATATCATACAATATGAAATTCTTCAAATAAGGTCTGATGTTTACAGCACAGTCATAATCTGTGTAACTTTGGACTTGCCTGGTGGTCCAGTGATTAAGAATCTGCCTGCCAATGGAGAGGACAGAGTTTCAACCCCTGGGCCGGGAAGATCCCACCCTCTAGGGGTGGGCAGCTAAGCCTGTGTGCCTCAGCAACTGAGCCTGAACTCTGGAGCCTGTGAGCTGCAACTGCTGAAGCTGGGCACCTAGAGCCCATTCTCCACAGCGAAGAGAAGCCCCTTCTTGCCGTAACATACAGCAACGAAGGTGCAGTGCAGCCAAAAATAAATAAACTTTTAAAAATAAACAGTATAACTTCAGCAAAAGTATTTGAGGAGTTTGTTGATTTTTTCCCTGGGTGCCTCTTACCCTTTGGACAGTAGTATCTTCTCACTCAGAGCGTCTTGACGGCCCCCATCCTCCTGATTTAACACTGCCATTTCCACATGTGTCAATGACTTTGCCAATGACAAGGGCAGTTTCCCAAAATGGCTTTCCTAATCTTGAAATCTTGTTTCTTTTGCAAGACGGACATTCCTGTTGCCATCAAGGCCAATGTTATTTCCCTTGTATGTACATTGTGTTCTTGTAGCCTGACTACTCTAGAGACAGGGTACTGGACAAAGATTTCAACCCAGCAGACAGGCACAGAAGCTTGGTTTTTCAGGAAGGGATGTGAGTGGGTGAGGTCAATTTTCAGTGATTAATCTTGTGGCATGATGCCATTAGTTGTCTACAGCACATTCTACCAGCTCTTCACCAAATCCATTCTCGCTGTCTTTAAGCTCTTAGTTGAACAGCACCTTCCTGCCGCCTGCTTTGCTGAGTGAGCGACAGTGATAGCCGTTTTCACGCCTGACCCACATGACCTTCCCGTGTGTGCTCATCTATGCGCTGTGCTCATCTATGCGCTGTGCTCATCTATGCGCTGCACTCCTCCAGGCTGATTGCCGATGACAGCCAAGCCCTGGAGAACGGCCCCCAGATCCCAAGGGCTGCCCAGATGAGAGTCCCAACCTGAGTGCCCTGAGTGGTTACCTAAGCTACAGATGGAATTCCATTGCCTTTAGCTATTGAATATTGGGTCTGTTTATTTCCGTGACTTCATTTATCCCAGATAACACACTGCTCCACTTCCCTTCAGGAATGGGATACAGCAGACCCAGAAACGAGGAGCCCTTTACAGGTTTCAGTAAGACACTCAGGTGTCATGTGACTTCCTACACATCTGCTGAGAAATGCATTTGCTAGCCCAGGACACAGAAGTCGTGACTGACTTAACCAAACCCAACAGCTAATGAATCACTGTCCAGCCACACACTCTCCTTTGGGCTGGACTCTCAGCTCTGTCCCTTTCAACATTTGCAGTGACTCAGCTGAGTATAGAGAAGACATGCTTCTCAAACATGCAGGGTCCACAATGCTGGAGGAGGTTCATACAGATCTTGGAATTGGATTTCCATCGTACTGGCGTGCTATAGAGAAAGTGATTGACAAAGACTCTGACTTAATGGGCAATGGTGGTCATTCCTTACAGGCTTCAGGGAAAGTGGGCTATAGAGAACAGTGAAATTCACTGGGGCTAAATACAAGGTCCTGAACTTAGTCTAAGATATTCTAGAACAAGATGGAGAAACATGGCTTAAGATAGAACATTTAAAAAATAATTTGGATGTTTAGGCTGCATTACAGAAGATATTGTGTCTAGAATGAAGACCCCAGAGGGAGACCCCTTCCTGGAGTTTGCAGTCAAGGAACCAGCCTGGACATGAGGTTTGTTCAGGGTGAAGTGACCAGGGTATAGATTTTCATTTTAGAAAAATAATTTTCTGTTGGTTAGCTTGTTTTTTCTTTTCTTTTTTTTGGCTGTGTGACATGTGGTATCTTAGTTCCATAACCAGGGTTTGAACCCATACCCCCTGCATTAGAAGCAAGGTATCTTAACCACTAGGCTTCCCAGGTGGCTCAGTGGTAAAGAATCTGCCTGCAATGTAGAAGCCACAGGAGACATGGGTTTGATTCCTGGGTTGGAAAGGGTCCCCTGCAGGAGGGCATGGCAACCCACTCCAGTGTTCTTGCTTGGAGAATCCCATGGACAGAGGAGCCTGGCGGGCCACAGTGCATGGGTTAGCAGAGAGTTGGACTCGGCTGAGCACACACTTAACCATGGGCCAGGGAAGTTCCTGTTGGGTAAGTTTATCTAATTTTCAATTGAGCTGTCATAATAGGTAGTGAGCTCCCTGTCTTTAGAATGTTTAAACAACTTAGCCAGATGAAATTATTGATGTTCAGTCATTTTTTACCTATAAAGACAGCAATTTCATATGGCTTAACCTAACCCTTGGTGGAGATGGTGGAGGGTGAGTCAAACAATTGAGCAAGTGACAGAAATGCTACTCAAATTGGCTTAAGAAAGGAAAGGAGGGGTGACCGTGGAATAGTAGGGTTCACTCAACTTAAAAATCCAGGTACCTAAGGAGACAAAGGAACAGAAAATTAAGACACTGATGAGAGAAATCAAAGACTACATAAACACATGGAGAGATATTCCGTGTTCCTGGGTAGGAAGAATCAATACTGTGAAAATGACTATACTACCAAATGCAATCTACAGATTCAGTGCGATCCCTATCAAAGTACCAACGGCATTTTTCACAGAACTAGAACAAAGCCTTTCACAATTCATGTGGAAACACAAAAGACCCCGAATAGCCAAAGCAGTCTTGAGAAAGAAGAATGGAGCTTGAGGAATCAACCTTCCTGACTTCAGACTATCCTACAAAATGGCAGTCATCAAGAGACTATGGTGCTGGCACAAAAACAGAAATATAGACCAATGGAACAAGATAGAAAACCCAGTGATAAACTCATGCCCCTATGGGTACCTTAGTTTTGACAAAGGAGGCAAGAATATACAATGAGGCAAAGGCAGCCCCTTCAATAAATGGTGTGGGAAAACTGGACAGCTACGTGTAAAAGAGTGAAATTAGAATACTACCTAATGCCATACACAAAGATAAGCTCAGAATGGATTAAAGACCTAAATGTAAGACCAGAAACTATAAAACTCTTAGAGGAAAACATAGGCAGGACACTTGATGACATAAATCAAAGCAAGATTCTCTATGACCCACCTCCTAGAGAAATGGAAATAAAAACAAAAATAAACAAGTGGGAGCTAGTTAAAAGCCTTTGCACAGCAAAGGAAACTACAAACAAGGTGAACAGACAACCCTCCGAATGGGAGAAAATAATAACAAAGGAAGCAACTGACAAAAAATTAATTTCCAAAGCATACAAGCAGCTCATGCAACTAAATACCAAAAAAGCAAACAACCCAATCAAAAAGTGGGAAAGGGACCCAAAGAGATATTTCTGCAAAGACGTACAGGCAGCTAACAAGCATGTGAAGAGATGCCCCACATTGCTCGTTATCAGAGAAATGCAAATCAAAACTACAACGAGACACCACCTCACACCAGTCAGCATGGGCATCATCGAAAAGTCTACGAACAATAAATGCTGGAAAGGGTGTGGAGGAAAGGGGACGCTCTTTTCAAAGGGAACATTGATGGAGGGAACGTGAACTGATGAAGCCACTATGGAAGACGGTATGGAGATTCCTCAAAAAGCTGGGGATACAACCACCAAAGGACCCAGCAATCCCGCTCCTAGGCATAAGCCCTGAGGAAACCAGAATTGAAAAGGTGAAAAAGACACGCGTGCCCCAGTGTTCACTGCGGCACTATTTACAATAGCCACCACACGGAAGCATCGACAGGTGAATGGATAAAGAAGTTGTGGCACGTATGTACAATGGAATATTGCGCAGCCATAAAAAGCAACGCTTTTGAGTCAGTTCTAATGAGGTGGATGAACCTAAAACCTATTATATGGAATGAAGTAAGTCAGAAGGAGAAAGATAAATATCCTATACTGACGCATACATATATGGAATCTAGAAAGATGGCACTGATGGGTTCATTTTCAGGGCAGCAGTGGAGAAGCAAATGTAGAGAACAGACCTATGGACACAGGGGGAGATGTCTGGAGAGAGTAACAGGGAAACTTCCATTATCGTATGTAAATAGATAGCCAACGGGAATTTGACTCAGGGAACTCAAACAGGGGCTCCGTGACCATCTAGAAGGGTGGGATGGGAGGGAGACAGGAGGGAGGTTCAAAAGGGAGGGGACATGGGTGTACCTGCGGCTGATTCTTGTTGATGTTTGACAAAAAAACACAAAACTCTGCAAAGTAATTATCCTTCAATTAAAAAAATCTAAAAAAAATGTTTGGGGGGAAAAGTAAGCTAGAAAAAGAAAAAAAAAAGCTTTTTCTTTATAAGAAAATAACATAGAAAAAAAAAATCCAAGGAAATTCTAGCATCAAGTACGGTTCAGTCCAGGCGTCTTCCTCACCGTATCCACCTCTTGTCTATGCCTGCCCCTTGTTGGCCTTGTTTCCAAACACGCCTGCCCCTGGCGTGGACAGCTGGGCCCCAGCAGCTCCAGGCTTGGGCTGAACCAGCCTGACGACTCTCAGCCACAATTCCTGCACTGACACTCATTGAACTGACCTGGGCCATCCCTGAGTCTATCACTGAGGCTGAGGGGTGGGGATGGGAAGAGGAATGAGCAGCTGGCTTGGCCTTCACTGCAAGTTGATCCTGGAGTCCAGACAGGGTGGGATGAGAAGAATGGAACTTGCCACACGGCCTGAGCAAAGGAAGGGCAGCCTTGCAGAATAGCGACAAAGCGTGAGGAGCTATGGGTCGAGCTGAGTGATGAAAAGGACCAGCCCCATGAAGGTCCAGGGGAGGTGTGTTCCAGGCAAAGCGACCAGCTGGAGCTGGTTGGAGGGATGAGCAGGTGGGTGTGAAGGATGGAAAGCAGGCCAGTGTATCCATGATCTCTGGCTAAGACAGAGCATCAGAATCTAATGGCTTAAGGGGATAACCATTTCCTTCTCACTGTCTGTGAAATGTCCAGTCCCACCAGGCAGCTCCGAGTGATCCCAGCTGTAGTCCTGTGGAGGCTGGGATCTTCTGGGGGGCTCACTCACATGGCTGGGGGCCCCCTGGGATGACAGCCAGAGCAACATTCTCCTGCACGTGGCCTCTCCATGTGGCTTTTGTTTTTTCACAGCTTGGTGGCTGGACTCCAAGAGAGGAGGCAGAAGTTGCCAACTCTTAAATCTTCAGTTCGAGAAGTAAGTCCTGGAACATCCCTCCCACCACATTCCACTGGCCCCAGTCGTCATGAGGCCAGTATATCCGGGAGTGTGACATTGGAGTCCAGAGACCAAAGGAGCCAAAGGGACTGGGGACAGCTGTCTCGGGAGGCTTCCTACCCCAGCCAGCCTGTCTGGTCACAGCGAGGTGCAGAGCGTGCGACGGGGTTGGAAAGGCAGACAGAGGCTCGACGGGGGTCAGCAAACTGTGACCCACAAGCCGGATCCAACCCATAGCCTGTTTTGTAGACGAGGTTTTCTTGGAACGAGCCACGCTTATATTCCTGCGGCTGCGATCGTGGTCCAACAGCAGAGCTGAGAACCAGTAACACAGACCATGTGGTTCACAAAGCCCCAAACAAGTACTACCCCGCCCTTTACAGGAAAGTTTACTGACCAACCCCTGGGTGAGTCAGGGGGTGGCTTGTACATCATGATGAGAGATTTGGATTTTCTTCTAAGTCATGAGAAGCCACTGGGGGCTTTTAAACCAGCGATTCAGATGACCTAACCTCCATTTTTGAAAGACCTGCTCTGGGAATGGATCGCAGGAGGATACACGTGAACATGGAAAACCACTTGCAGACTATGGGCTCATCCAGATGAGACAGGACAGAGTGAAAAACCAAGAGGAGGTGGGTCTGGCACACGTGTGGGGAAGAGGAGGCCCACAGGACTTGCTGAGCCGTTGGCTTCAGAGATGAGGGGAAAGAGGAATCAAACATGACTTCCAAGTTTGGGCTTAAACAGCTGGGCCAGTGGTCCCATTAACGACAAACAGAAAAGGCCCCAGGAGGAACAGGTTGGGTGGAAAAGAGCTGGTAAGAGTTCTGTTTCGCACATACTGTTTGTGACGTTTGTGATGCATCTAAGAGGCAAAGTCTTGTAAGCAGTTAAACACTTGAGCCTGCAGCACAGAGTCTTAGTTTGAGAATAGCTAGAAAATAGATATTGGTAAAAGCCAGAAGCCGGGGAGAAATATCTCCTGGGAGGTGGTAAGGAGAGACCCCCTAGGCTGAATGAGACCAGAGGCCCTGAGGCAGGGAAATCAATGGAGAGATTAAGACAGTATCTGGGAAGGCAGGAGAGAGCTGGGAGGTAACAGGAAGGGGAGATCCACTGGCCTGAATGCTCCTGATTGGTGGAGAGACAGGTAGATAAAGAGGTGACCACCAAATCTGGTGACAGGAGATCTGTCTGAAACCATGACCAGAGCAGTTTCAGTGAGTAGGTCGTGGGCACTGGCTGGACGGGATTGACGGAAACGTGGATGTGGGCTGGTAGAGACAGCAAATACACAGAAGCCACCTTTGACGAGTTTTGCTGACTAATGACTCAAAACCACGCATGTCGGCTATAGGCTCATGGCCAGTCCCTTTCACTGCTGCGGAGCTTTGACTCCACAAAGTGCCTACTATGGGCCGGCTTATTACTTGTCTGTGACCCTGATGAGGCATTCTCTTCCTGATGGTTTGTTGGGAAGATGGCAGACATCAGAAACCCACACATGGAGATTCAAGAAAAAGGAAAGCTTGCAGCCACGGAGAGATGAGCGTAGATTTTCAAATGGGTTTCTCCCCGCCGTCAGAAGGCTGCAAACCCAGAAGGCCAGCAGTTTCATTTCTGCTGGGTGGACACACAGCTCTTCCGTCTTCACTTTTCCAAGGAAGCTCCATCATGCAGACTTCTGAAACCTGCTGATAAATATAAACGTGCCACCCAAAGGATAAGCAGATTTCTGGAACTGGGACACAAATGTATCTTGCAGAAGGAGACAAAAGATCCTTTTTGTTTCGATTCTTCTTTTTTTTTTTTTTTTCTTCTGGGAAACATTTAGTTTCTTATGAGGAACATCCAGGACAAAACACTCAGGCACAGAACCTATTGTTGTTATTTTTAAAACTAGTTAATCACAGACTGTAGAGGAGATCATTTTGTATCTAATTAATTCTGTTCCCCAGGTCTTCCAAAAGATGATGTGGCCCCAAAGTCTGAGCTATGAACCATTTGCCATCCTATTTTATAGAGGTGCAGACCGACGCGCTAGGCTGCCTGTCTTCTATGTCATAGAAAATGTGTACTTACAGTCACACACATTCCGAGCTTCCACCTTCCCCCATGACCTGATTTAGAATCCCAGATCTGCTCCTTCGAAGGCCATGTGACCTGAGTGGGCACTCAACCTCCGTGAGTCACAGAGGCCTCATCTGTCAACTGGTGATAATAGGTCTACCTTGCTGTCATGTATTAAATAAGCTAATATAAATAAAAGCACTGCTCACTCAGTCGTGTCCAACTCTTTGCAACCCCATGGACTGTAGCCTACCAGGCTCCTCCATCCATGGGATTTTCCAGGCAAGAATACTGGAGTGGGTTGCCATTTCCTCCTCCAGGGGATCTTCCTGACCCAGGGATTGAACCCAGGTCTCCCGCAGTGTAGACAGACGCTTTACCATCTGAGCCACCAGGGAAGTCCTGTGATTAGCAGTGCAGTTTTAAGCAAGCATCTTGCTCTCGAAGGTCACCTGTTGGCATAAGTGTCTCCCATAAGTGGCCCCCAAGGGCTCCTTGCCAAGTGTCCCAAGCTCTCCTCTTCCCAGACCCGAAGTTCCAGGCAGCCCCTGGCCTTGCTTCCGTTGCCCCAATGAAGAGGACCTTCTCCCTCGTTTTCTCTAGCTCTGAAGAGGTCACCATGGGGACTGCCAGGTGGTGGGAATAACGGAAGCACTAGTTTGGGCCAGTTTGCAGCTTGGCTTTAAAGGTTCCCAAAGCCACAGCTTGCTTAGGAGGGAAGGTTCTGTCCCCAAACCATGTGGGACTCTGGGTCAGCCTCTTAAAGATGGACGAAGGGTGACAACCGGGCTAGGGAGGACCCTTGCTTGGGCCTGACTGTGGCTGTGAAATGTGTCTGTCCTGAGAGCAGACAGGAGTTGGAAGGCCAGGCCCTCCGGGGGAAAGGCGCTTGTCTTGGCCCTGACCTGACTGTGTGTGAGCCAGCCACCTTCGCCTTTTCCAGACTCTTGACACAAAGAAACAGCTGCAGAAGTTACACCAGGTCCTAGGGACATTTCCACCTAAATAGTCAGGCTTTGTTTTTTGAGAGGCTGAGGATTGTGAACAGAAGCCAGGGGTTTTCTGGTGCCGATCACCTCCCCTCCACCCGTCTGGGGCTTCAGGAGGAGGGGGCACACTCTGTGCACACTGCTAGGGAACCTCAAGTCCCCTCCTCAGGGTGTTTTGCAGCTTTGGTGGTTCACTTCACCCTTACACCGGCAGCCCGAAGTACAGGGGGCTGTTAACATTCCCAGGGCAACCCTCAACCCCGGGGGAACGGAAAGTCAGGGACAAAAGGCCTCGGTCTCTGGTTCTTCAGGGGAGCAATTCTGGGAGACATTCTACAGCATCCCTTGGAGGGTCCCCAGCAAGAGCGGGCCCCCACGGCTCACAAGGAGAGCCAGTGAGGCATGCAGCCTCTGCTGGCCTTTCCTCCCCCTCCTCTCCCTTCCCCTCACTCCTGGCCCCAGATCCCTGCCCTAGAAGGCTCCTTGAACCCAAGATCCAGGTCTCGGTGAGAAACTAAGCTAAAACACGCATCCCGATGGGAGTTTGTTTTCCTTGAACAGTCAGAAACAAAGTTGTTCCTCTGAACCAGAGCACAGAGGGAGCCCGCCCATTGGCAAGTGGAGTTCCCAGAGGCCGCACCAGCATGGGCTCAGCTGGGCCCGCCCCTAACACAGGGAGGCCGCCGGGCAGACTGTCGACAGAGGCCAGGGTCTGTGGACGGCGGGGGGAAAGAGTCTGGCCCATCCTGGGCCAGGGGGACACATTTCTCCACCCTGGTTCTGTTGCAGGAAGAAGGACCCCTTCCAGGGCCCCAAACTGGGCTCTTGTCTAACAATCTGAGGAGACACGTGTGCTGACAAAGCAAGAGATTCTATTGGGAAAGGGCGCCCGGGTGGAGAGCAGCAGGGTGAGGGGACCCAGGAGAACTGCTCTGCCGCGTGGCTCGCAGTCTCGGGTTTTATGGTGATGGGATTAGTTTCCGGATGGTCTTTGGCCAATCATTCTAACTCAGAGTCTTTCCTGGTGGCGCACGCATCGCTCAGCCGAGATGGATGCTAGCGAGAGGGATTCTGGGAAGCGGACAGACACGCGGTGTCTCCTTTCGACCTTTCCCGAACTCTTCCGGTTGGTGGCGGCTGATTAGTTCCGTATTCCTTACCAGGATCTCCCGTCATAAAACAGCTCACGCGAATGGTTACTATGGGGCCTGGCCAGGGCGGGCGGTCTCAGTCAGGGTGCTTCCCGTCACAGCCCCAGTGCAGAAGGTGCGAAGGGAAAGGCTGAGGGTTGAGAGAGAGACGAGTGTTCGAGCGGACCGTGGAGGCCTGGGAGGCCTGCATGGAGGTCCCAGGGGCGGAAGGCAAGCGGGCAGGGCAGACGCGTGAAGGGGAGGTGGTCTGGTTGCCTGCAGAGACCAGGGCTGCAGGCCAGGGTGAGAGCGTCTATCCCCCCATCTGCTGAGGGCCCGGCCCTGAGCCGAGAAGCCGGTCAGCCCTGCAGCTCTGACCGAGACTCTCTGGCCTCGGTGCTGTTTGTACGGCAGGAAGTGAGGAGAAGAGGACAGGGATAAAAAGCAGTCCAGCAGGGCCCAAGAGAGACACCTGCAGCCCAAGAGCACAGTTTCCACCCCCGGAAAGGAAAAGCAGAACAAAAGGTGACTATTAGCAAAGGGGGATTTCCGAGAACCGTCCACAACGACCCAGAAAACAAACAATCACCTGCCTTCCTTCCGGCTGGCTCTGTAAGGTCGCTTTATTCTTCTTTGGCTCTTGGAGTCGACAGAGAAAACACAGTTCTCGTGTTACTGGGAAAAGAAATATTTTTTTCAGGTACTCAGAGTAATTTTTGTTTTTACAAGAAAACTGGGTAGTCAGCTACAAGTACAATTGTCAAAGTAGGGACAGTGAATGTTGTAGAATTTCTCAGATTCTCCTGCAACAAGACAGCAGATCAGAACCCATCAATAAATCTAGGGTGTAAGAATTTTGACAGTACTTTTAAATAACTGAATTTTCCAATACTGTACAACCTCTATCCCACACCCAATCAAGCCAAACCAAAAAAGTCCACCCGAGACCTTCTCAACCTGTTGGTCTTTGTGATGCTGTCATCTCTAGACAAATAGTTTGAGTTCCATAATGACAATAATCAGATTTATTACTGTAGGTCATCACGGTTGTTCTCTTGTGAGGACAGAAAGCAGTTTCCTGGTGAAGGATTAACCTTTAATCTTAACTAAAATTCTTGCTTCATAATTCCTCGTCTCAAAATGCCTCCACTTCATGTTAATTTTAAATGCGTCTATGTGTGCTAACCATAGGGATTTAAACTGCCAAGACCTGAATAGGAAACTCACCGCGTACGTTAAAAAAATTCTTCAGGACTATGTGAAAAATTAACTTTTTTAGACTTTACTTTTTAATATAATTTTATTTATTAATTTTTGGCCACTCTGGGTCTTCCTCGCTGCTCGGGGTCTT
This sequence comes from Oryx dammah, assembly GCF_014754425.2. Taxonomy (NCBI): domain Eukaryota; kingdom Metazoa; phylum Chordata; class Mammalia; order Artiodactyla; family Bovidae; genus Oryx; species Oryx dammah. The sequence goes on along the minus strand of NW_024070186.1, from coordinate 5,096,892 downwards.
CTCTAGTTGTGGTGAGCAGGGGCTCCTGTCGCGTTGCGGTGTGCGGGCTTCTCACTGGGGTGGGGCCTCTCGTGGAGGAGCGCAGGCCTACAGCACTCAGGCTCCATTGGCGGGGGCTCGTGGGCTCAGGAGTCGCGGCTCCCGGGCTCCAGAGCACAGGCTCAGTAGTTGTGGCAAAGGGCTTAGTTGCTCTGCAGCATGTGGGATCCTCCCAGACCAGGGATCAAACCCATGTCTCTTGCATTGCCAGGCGGATTCTTTATCACTGAGCCACCAGGGAAGCCCTGAAAAATTAAATTTTGAGAAAGTGAGGATCACATAGAGATGAGTGTGGTTTTACACGATCCAGTATATATCTTTGTTTAGTTGGCAGTGGGCGTCTGCAGGAAAACCATTCTCTCTTCGAACAATCTGAAGTCTCTGGAGTAGCGACAAGATGCCTCTAGGCCTGTGCTGTTCAAGGCCGTAGCCACCTGTGGCCTTCCAACGGCTGAAAATGAAGCTGGTCAAATTTGAAACATGCCATTCGACTTGTAACAGACTTTGAAGGCTTCGTATGAAAGAAAGAAAGTAAAATATTGCAATAGTTTTTGTATTGGTGATACACTGAAACGATCATACTTTGGACATACTGGGTTAAAGGAAACATACTGTTAAAGTTAATGCAGTCTGTTTCTGGTCCATTTTTAATGTGTCTGCTAGAAAATTCATAAGCCCAAATGCACAGCTCCCCCTTTGGTGCCACGCTGACCTGCTTGTCCTGAAGCAGCTGAGGGCCACCCTGTTGGAGGGGAGGGGAGAAGGCTCGTCTTGAAGTTCCTGTGCAAAATAGGTTCTGTGTTCCCCTCGAGGGCGTGTTGGGGGTCAAGGTTTATTTTCAGGGGCTGCTGGATGTCACTTGTGAGTGAAGGTGTCCTAACTCTTTTAATAGGGAGCTTGTCTACTCCACAGCAACTAGAACTTGCTTTCTACAGTTCCCAGGGCTTTTCTCCCTCCCTCCCCCCTTTTTCCTTTTCTTTCTCCTTCAAAAAGCGTGATTGTGTAATTGACTTATCATACATTTTCACAACTATGCAGCCACCACCACAATCCAGTTTTAGGACCGTTCCAGCACCCTGAAGCTTTTCCTCACTCTCTTTTGTACTCAATCCCTGTTCCCAGCAGCCTCTAGGAAACCACTGATTTGCTTTCCATAGCCATAGTATCTCCTCTTTGCAGAAATTTCATGTAAATGGAATCAAACAATGGGTGGTCTTTTGTGTCTGGCTCGTTTCTCTTAGCGCATTGGTTTCCAGGTTTATCCATGTTTGCAGGGCCGCTGTGAGCAGCTCCAACGTTTTAGCCTAGAGGAGAGAGAAAGGGGTGGAAGGAAATTTCGGGACATTCCTCAATGAATTTGTATGAGCTTAGAAAAGTTGCTGAGGGAAATAAAAGCACATCGAGAATTTCGTGTCACGCTGGGATGTGATGATAAGTTACTGACGGTCTGTCTTTCCTCCTGTTTTAAAAAATAAAATGGACTGCATTGGAAAACAATATTCATTTTCCCATTTTACTTCCTGTTCTTAGCCATAAAGTGGCATAATTCGTACATTATTGAACTCATAGTGTAGATAAAATTGTGGTATCCAACAGTTCTTCTCCTTTACTGAGTGCTTTTTAAAATAATGATGATAAATTTGCTCCCCAGTATCCATGCTCTCTCACCTGGAAACTGAGCAGATGTAACTGCTTTTTATGGAATTTAACAGCGTGACAGACGCTCATTTGTTCAAAGAAGTATGACTTCTTACGACTCCACTTATATTGGGATCTAGCCATATCAATCTGACATCCCACGGTCCTGAGATTTTACACTGCAAGTCATGGTGTTTGTTTGATTAACAGACAACAACAGAGAAGAAGAAACACTCCAGGGACTCAGTTTTCTTTGCTAATAAGCAGGTACCAAAATAATGAATATATTCTGACACAACCACCCCTCCCCTCTCCCCCCTACCACCCGCTGGCTTCAAATCACTCTAACCATAATAATGGCTCTGAAGTGTGTGGGTGTCTGGGATTTTTGATAAACACACTCATAAAGACCAAATCACACGTAAGTTGCTGAAGCAATACTGGGGTGAAAGTCACAGGCTGTGGCAAGAAGGGGAGGGCGGGGAGCTGCTGCAGGGTGCAGGGCGGAGTTAAACCTCTTTCGGTAACATTTCAAAATCAAACAAAGGAGAGGCTCATTTGTTTACTCTCTTTGGCCCGTGATGGCACGTCTCCCCTGCCATCCCCACTGAAGCAACGCCGTGTGGGGGCTGGCAACGTTCTAAGGCAGCTCTCTCCCCCACACACACGGGCCTTTCCCCAGGCACCTGTGGGGCCCGTCTGTGGGCAGCTTCTGCAACCGCAGCTCTCTGGGCTCACACGTGAGACCCCCCAGGCCAGCCCTCAGAGACAAGGGAGAGTTGCTGGTGGGCGAGCCCACCACCCCCTCACCCTGGCAGGACAGCTGGCCGTGTTCTGCACGACCTCTCAGAGGGGGCCCGCTGCCCTCGCAGGCAGCCTGCTGGTTGGCCTTTGTAGCTTTGCTCCCTCCCGTCCACCACTTCCTCCTTCCCCTACTGTGGCCTGGAATCACTTCCCAAATGCAACCTGCCACAAATCCTTTTCCTCGGGTTCTGCTTTTGGGGACATCAACTAAGACGGCTACCACATTTTTAGATGAATGTAGACTTTGAAGGGATTCCGTGACTACTTCTTTTTCAGCTGAAAATTTCAGGTCATTCTTAGGAAGACCTGAAGAAGGCAAACCAAAGCAATGAGAGTCGTATCAAACAGCAGCTCTATTCTGGAGTGGTGTCACCTGAGGTTACCACGTTCCCACGTCCAAATTCACTCTGCTCACCACACACCAGGCCAAGAAATCCGAGAGACAAGGTGTTGAGGCAAGGAATGTGACTTTATGAGGCAAGCTGGCAGACCGAGAAGATGGCAGACTGATGTCTCAAAATAACCATCTTGTCAGGGTCTGGATGCCAGATTCTTTTATAGAACTGAGGAGGAGGAGGTGAGGAGGCAAAGTAAAAGGCCATCAATCTTGCAAATATCCCCTGGAATGGCCAGCCTCAGGATGGGATATGTTAATTTCTTCCTTCTTGTAGTCATCCAGCATATTAAAAAGCAGACACATTACTTTGCCAACAAAGGTCCATCTAGTCAAAGCTATGGTTTTTCCAGTAGTCATGTATGGATGTGAGAGTTGGTCTATAAAGAAAGCTGAGCGCAGAAGAATTGATGCTTTTGAACTGTGGTGTTGGAGAAGACTCTTGAGAGTACCCTGGACTGCAAGGAGATCCAACCAGTTCATCCTAAAGGAAATCAACCCTGAATATTCATTGGAAGGACTGATACTGAAGCTGAAATTCCAATACTTTGACCACCTGATGCAAAAAGCTGACTCATTTGAAAAGACCCTGTTGGGAAAGATTGAAGGCAGGAGGAGAAGGCAACGATAGAGGATGAGATGGTTGGATGGCATCATCGTCTCGATGGCCATGAGTTTAAGCAAGCTCCTGGAGTTGGCGATGGACAGGGAAGCCTGGAGTGCTGCAGTCCATGGGGTCCAAAGAGTTGGACACGCCTGAGCAACTGAACTGAACTGAACTGAACTGTAGCCATCCACAGGTCTAGAGAGTCAGGGTGTCTCTTTGAACAAAGGCAACTTTGGCTTAACCTTCAGGCAGAGGTAGGCCATTATGTATGATTATAATAACAAAAGCAAAGAAAAGCAAAGGTTAAAGTCGAAGAAACAGATCCAGCTTGGAGTCAAAATGGGCTCTTCCCGGTAACAATGTCTCCCTGATTCTACAGTAAACACTCTGTGCTCTGGGACCAGGGGGCTGGACACTGCCCAAAGCTGCACAGGCATTAGCTGATTTCATTCTTAAAACACCCCCCTGAAGTGAGGATTACTATTGTCCTCATTTACCAAGGAGGAAATTGGGAGGTGAAAGTTAATTTGGCCACAATCACATGGTTCCAGAAAGCACCAGCAGGATTCCAGCCCAGGCAGCCTGGTTTCAGATCCTCAGAGCATAGCCTCTGACACAGGCCTGAGCCTGGGAGAGGTGTTGGGTAAATTCTCACCTGACTGAGGAATTACTGCATGAGGAGAAAGGAAAGAAGATGGTCTATGTAATATCTTCACATGTTTGATCATGAACCCTTTGGCAGTCTGTGAAGTCCATAGAGTCTTTCCCAAAACAATACACACACACACACACACACACACACACACACACACACATATTTGGCCATGTTGTGAGACATGTGGGATTCAAATTCCCCAACCAGGGATCAAACCTGCTTCCCCTGCAGTGGAAGCATGGAGTCTTAACTACTGGACCACCAAGGAAGTCCCCAAATCAATATTTTCAAGGGCATAAAAGAAAACACATAAGATTACAGAGGAAACCAATTGTATTAAAATGCATCTATCAAAATACTACCAACAATTGTGACAGAGCAATATATACATCCATCCTATAGGGGTGATTACATCCTGCAATGGGCTCCATAAATGTCTCAAATCTGCATGTGATGGGAATGGACTGAGCTGCCCAAGGGGCTGGATGCCTTTAGGAAAGAGCTCAGAATGGCTGGCCCAGAATCTGAATTACAAGACCTCTTCCTTCCGAGTCACCCTCCAACCTTTGTGAGCTTCCTAAAATACAGGTTTGGTTATATTTCTTACCCATCTTAAACCTTTCAATGCTGGCCTTCCATTGTCTCCAGAATAAAGTCTAGGATGCCCAGGGTGACGGTCAAGGTTTGCATCATCTGAACCCAGGGATTTATCTTACCAACCTCCGGCCCGTGTCTCCTGTGTTCCTTACAATCCAGCTGCAGTAGGTTCCCTGCTGCTTGTGCCTAGAGTGAGGGAAAGCGCCCCTTCAGGTGAAACTTCTCTTCAAAGTCTTCACCCACGGCCCCCTCCTAGGTAAAATCAATCACTCCTCTGAGTGCACATAACTCTTTCCACAGGCCTCTACCATAGCCTAAAGTAACAGACGATGTTACAGTTACTGTGGGCATATGTTCGGGACTACTATGTTAGCAATACCTTCTTAATCTCAGACAGGACCCAGCAGAACCTCCAGTCCAGGATGAGAGTTCAGTTATCCGTTGGTTAAAACCGATCCGAGGGTGGGATGCGAGCAGCTGATTCATCACAAATTTGAGATAACCATGTGGACTGTCTCAGTATATCCCAGCAAACAATTATGGATCATTAAAATCACTGCAGATGGTGACTGCAGACATGAAATTAAAAGACGCTTACTCCTTGGAAGGAAAGTTATGACCAACCTAGACAGCGTATTCAAAAGCAGAGACATTCCTTTGCCAACAAAAGTCCGTCTAGTCAAGGCTATGGTTTTTCCTGTGGTCATGTATGGATGTGAGAGTTGGACTGTGAAGAAAGCTGAGTGCCAAAGAATTGATGCTTTTGAACTGTGGTGTTGGAGAAGCCTCTTGAGAGTCCCTTGGATTGCAAGGAGATCCAACCAGTCCCTCCTAAGAGAGATCAGTCCTGGGTGTTCATTGGAAGGACTGAGGCTGAGGCTGAAACTCCAGTACTTTGGCCACCTCATGGGAAGAGTTGACTCATTGGAAAAGACTCTGATGCTGGGAGGGATTGGGGGCAGGAGGAGAAGGGGACGACAGAGGAGGAGATGGCTGGATGGCATCATCGACTCAATGGACATGAATCTGAGTGAACTCCGGGAGTTGGTGATGGACAGGGAGGCCTGGCATGCTGCGCTTCATGGGGTCGCAAAGAGTCGGACACGACTGAGCGACTGAACTGAACTGAACTGAGATGTCTAGGAACGAAGCTTCAAATGATCCACCGAAATCACGAAACTTCCTTGAAAACGGGTTATCTTCAAATTCCATGTGAAACTGGCTATCTCTTGCATAATATATTAACATTTGTTATCAAAGTAATGTCACTGGTTTTGCTCAAATGTTTAAGTAAAATGGACATTTTCTTAAAAAAAAAAAATCTGTCCTCTTACTCCTGTGCCTTCTGCTGCTGCTGATAATCCTGTGGGTGCAGGGACCCAGGCTGAGATGCAGGGATCTAGGGCTCCTCCTCTAGACCCAGAGATGAGGGCACCATTTGGCTGACTTTTACTAGAAGTCCCAGGAGAGCCCTCCGCCCCCCACCTCCAGGCAGCTGGATGCTAAACATGCCGCATCTGGCAGGACTCTGCCTCCCAGCAAGTTCGGATAATTATCCCCAAACCTATCCATTTTCTTATCTTCCTCCAGGGTCTGTCGGGGGTGACTCACTCTGGGACATGAAACAGCTGGCGGGGTTTTTCCACGAGGTCCCTTTGTCTTTGCTGCTCTTGTTTCCATGATTGTTTGCTGGCTCTTGAGGCTTTATCACCCCTGACACGTGACTTCCTTCTTGGCCTCACGCTTTTCTTTGACTGAGGTGGGCCTGAGCACATGCCCAAGTCCTTCCTTTAATCTCAGTTTGATCTGCTTTCTCATGTTTTAACGACAGTGGAGTGGAAAGAGCGTGGGGTTTTGAGCCAAGCAAAGCTGGTTGCTGCCCTGGCTCTGCTGTTCACTGGCTGTGTAACAGTGTGGAAACGGTGTCACGGCTCCTGGCCACAATATGCTCATCAGGGCACATGGGAACGATCACATCCATTTTCCAGAATGTTGTGAGGAATAAAGGTTAGGTCTGTAGATGCACGTACCTTATTTAGTATCTGGCACAGAGTAAATGAGAAATGTGATTCTCATTTCTTTCCTTCTACTGGAGAGAGAGTCTAGCTATGTCGTCTGAAACTCTGGTGGTGTTGGTGCCCAGTGAAGAGCCAGAAGCAGTGACATCTGCAGGCAGCCACACCCTGGGGGTAGGGGGCAGGGTACCTTGCCTTAGTATCTCCAGCTCCTACCCAGGGGGCTTATAGCTATGATTCAACAAATATCTGTAGACTGAATAAATGGATAAAGAGACAAGAGATTACTTTCTTCCAGAACAACAAAGGACTGTAGATGAATCAGTTCAGTTCAGTTCAGTCGCTCAGTCGTGTCCGACTCTTTGCGACCCCTTGAATCACAGCACGCCAGGCCTCCCTGTCCATCACCAACTCCCGGAGTTCACTCAGACTCATGTCTATCGAGTCAGTGATGCCATCCAGCCATCTCATCCTCTGTCCTCCCCTTCTCTTCCTGCCCCCAGTCCCTCCCAGCATCAGAGTCTTTTCCAATGAGTCAACTCTTCCCATGAGGTGGCCAAAGTACTGGAGTTTCCCTCCAAAGACATCCCAGGGCTGATCTCTTTCAGAATGGACTGGTTGGATCTCCTTGCAGTCCAAGGGACTCTCAAGAGTATTCTCCCAACATCACAGTTCAAAAGCATCAATTCTTCAGCACTCAGCTTTCTTCACAGTCCAACTCTCACATCCATACATGACCACTGGAAAAACCATAGCCTTGACTAGACGGACTTTAGTCGGCAAAGTAATGTCTCTGCTTTTGAATATGCTATCTAGGTTGGTCATAACATTCCTTCCAAGGAATAAGCGTCTTTTAGTTTCATGGCCGCAGTCACCATCTGCAGTGATTTTGGAGCCCTCCCAAAATAAAGTCTGACATTGTTTCCACTGTTTCCCCATCTATTTCCCATGAAGTGATGGGACCAGATGCCATGATCTTCGTTTTCTGAATGTTGAGCTTTAAGCCAACTTTTTCACTCTCCTCTTTCACTTTCATCAAGAGGCTTTTTAGTTTCTCTTTACTTTCTGCCATAAGGGTGGTGTCATCTGCATATCTGAGGTTATTGATATTTCTCCCGGCAATCTTGATTCCAGCTTGTGCTTCTTCCAGTCCAGCGTTTCTCATGATGTACTCTGCATAGAAGTTAAATAAGCAGGGTGACAATATACAGCCTTGACGTCCTCCTTTTCCTATTTGGAACCAGTCTGTTGTTCCATGTCCAGTTCTAACTATTGCTTCCTGACCTGCATATAGGTTTCTGAAGAGGCAGGTTGGTTTTTCTGGTATTCCCATCTCTTTCAGAATTTTCCACAGTTTCTTGTGATCCACACAGTCAAAGGCTTTGGCATAGTCAATAAAGCAGAAATAGATGTTTTTCTGGAACTATCTTGCTTTTTCCATGATCCAGCAGATGTTGGCAATTTGATCTCTGGTTCCTCTGCCTTTTCTGAAACCAGCTTGAACATCTGGAAGTTCATGGTTCACGTATTGCTGAAGCCTGGCTTGGAGAATTTTGAGCATTATTTTACTAGCGTGTGAAATGAGTGCAATTGTGCGGTAGTTTGAGCATTCTTTGGCATTGCCTTTCTTTGGAATTGGAATGAAAACTGACCTTGTCTCAGTCCTGTGGCCACTGCTGAGTTTTCCAAATGTGCTGGCATATTGAGTGCAGCACTTTCACAGCATCATCTTTCAGGATTTGAATCAGCTCAACTGGAATGCCATCACCTCCACTAGCTTTGTTCGTAGTGATGCTTTCTGAGGCCCACTTGCCTTCACATTCCAGGATGTCTGGCTCTAGGTGAGTGATCACACCATCATGATTATCTGGGTCGTGAAGATCTTTTTTGTACAGTTCTTCTGTGTATTCTTGCCATCTCTTCTTAATATCTTCTGCTTCTGTTAGGTCCAGACCATTTCTGTCCTTTATCAAGCCCATCTTTGCATGAAATGTTCCCTTGGTATCTCTAATTTTCTTGAAGAGACCTCTAGTCTTTCCCACTCTATTGTTTTCCTCTATTTCTTTGCCTTGATCGCTGAAGAAGGCTTTCTTATCTCTTCTTGCTATTTGGAACTCTGCATTCAGATGCTTGTATCTTTCCTTTTCTCCTTTGCTTTTCGCTTCTCTTCTTTTCACAGCTATTTGTAAGGCCTCCCCAGACAGCCATTTTGCTTTTTCGCATTTCTTTTCCATGGAGATGGTCTTGATCCCTATCTCCTGTACAATGTCACGAACCTCATTTCATAGTTCATCAGGCACTCTATCTATCAGATCTAGGCCCTTAAATCTATTTTTCACTTCCACTGTATAATCATAAGGAATTTGATTTAGGTCATACCTGAATGGTCTAGTGATTTTCCCTACTTTCTTCAATTTCACTCTGAATTTGGCAATAAGGAGTTCATGATGTGAGCCACAGTCAGCTCCTGGTCTTGTTTTTGTTGACTGTATAGAGCTTCTCCATCTTTGGCTGCAAAGAATATAATCAATCTGATTTCAGTGTTGACCATCTGTAGATGAATAAGTTATGTCAAAGCAATCAAATATTAATGATGTGTACCATAACAAACACATTTCCAAAAACCTGTCTGCCACCTGCATCTCTAACCCTGCCTGCCAGCAACTCAGCAGCAACCATGCTGCGGGAGTGGGTGGAGGTGGCGGAGGCCTGGGAGGGTCAGGCAGCCGTAAGCTCAGAGTGGGTGGGCTGAGTGGAGTGTGAGGCTGCAGGGGTCAGCAGTCAGGGCAAGCAGGGTCAGCGGGAACAGTCCGGAGAGGCGTTGCGCTGTGATTACTGTTGTTTCAGCATAAATACATGTTGTTATGTTTTAGCCCTGACAGGTAATTGCTGTGTTTCTGGGCCGCGGTGACAGGCTCTGACCGTGGAGGTGTCTGTGATGAGTGAGCTCAGATGACTGAGCTTGGCGTGGCATTACCACGGTCTGAAGGGCCGGTGACCCTGTCCCCCCAGCCTGGGTCCTGCCTTGTGACCGCCCCTGACCCTCCCTTCTCCACACCTCGGCCATGGGGCCCTCTCCCCCCGCCACAATGTGGTCTTGTTGACCTCCCACCTGTGACCACCCTCAACCCTGTCCCAGTGAGAGTCCAAAGCCCGCCCTTGGCACTCAGCACCCAGCCCCTGCCTGCCCACAAGACCGGCACGCACAGACACACCGAGCCCACGCCCTCCTCGTGGCCTCCGTGGCTCCCGGTCCCTTCCTCCCAGGGCTGACCCTTCCTGCACGCTCGGACGGTTCGTTTCCTGCAGCGTCCTTCCCTGACTCTGAGCTAGCTCCCTCCCTCCCTCTCAGCCTCCGCCCTCTTATTTTCTCCGCAGCCCTGTGATCACCTTATCTGTTTCTGGTCGGCTTTCTTCATTTTCCCTTTCCCTGATGACATGCAGGTCTCAAGGGTTCACGTCCGTCTGCTTCATTGCTCTGTCTCCTGCCAAAGGGCCCCTCCGAGGTGCTCAGTCATCATTTGGTTTGGTGAATAATAGATAAAACCTGTCCCATGGGGAATAGACAAGCTCGTGCAGCAGAATCTCTGCCAACCCCTTGCCACCGTCCCTGCAGGGTGGAGATGGCGGTGTCTGACTCTGCACAGCACAGGGCTCCCAGGAGCTCTGTAGGGGCCCCTGACACCACAGGGTAACCCGCGAGGCTGCTGATGACCCCCCGCCACGGAGCCCTCCTATCAGGCCAGGAGAGGGACCGCTTGGTGACTGTCACCACAGCTGATGTGCACACCGAGGTGGACTCCCACGCTAGGCAGCCGCCTAGGTCAAGAGTGATGGTGTTGTTCAGGAAGAGTTCAGTAGCAACGAAAATGGACTCTGGGTATCTCAATAAAATGGGAGCTTCCTGGAACGATGTCAAGGCTCGCAATTCCAGAAAGAGAAATGGAACTGGCACAATTAAACCAGGGAACCAAGGAAGTGCAAAGCAGAGCAGACGAACCTCACAGCCAAGGATGCCACCGGGGCAGGAAACGTACCCCGCTTCCCAAGGACGTTAGGCGGACCCCAGCCCTCTCTCGTCCGCTCCCTTCAGGGTTGGGAAAGGGCAACCTGACCTGAAAAGGTGTCTGTGGATTAACAAAGCAGCAGCTGCGCCCTGCCCAGTCTCCTGCTGAGAAACAGAGGCGATGCTCACTCCCACCTCGGAAGGACCTGATCAGACCTGGGCCTTGTCAGGACCACAGGGGCAAAGTGCTTCCAGCAAGTCTGGGACAGGGTTGTTCTGGCAGCCAAGCAGATGTCAGAGTCCCATGCCTTCCAGGAGCAGCGGGTCAGGACCTGAGTGAAGCCTGCTGGATGAGAGTCAGCACGGAGGGATGAGGCATGTGCTTGTGTGGAGGTGGCGCCTCCTCCAGGCAGCCCCCCTGAACACACCTGTGACGGGATGCTCTCTGACATCTTGCGACTCTCCTCTCCAAAGCGCTGACGGCTCCTGGGGGGATGTCCTAATTTTGAATCAACCTCTAGGGGTGTGAGGCATCAAGCAGATCGTGAGAGCCAGTTCTTTCATTTTCAGAAATTTTCAAGCCACTTAAGATCATGTTGCTAGCTTAAAATTTGCACCGTTCTTTGCGAGAAGCAAAATTAGCTTAAAATGAACTATGCTTAAAATTAGCCCAGGTTGGAGTATTTACACCACAAGAATTGACAAAGTCTGCAAATCAGGCCTTTTAAAAAATCTTTGCCAGAGCTGGTTATTAAACCAGCAAAGTATTGCTTGTATTCCTGAAACCAACTGTGCCTGGTCTTACTCTATTTTTATCATTACTGGATTTTATTTTTAATCGTAAGTGAGATTTGTCTGTAGTTTTGTTCTGTTTTTTGCTTTGGGGATACATTCTTTGTCAGCTTTATTTCTTAAAGTTTTCCATGTTTTTTTAAGGCCAGTTTTTATCTCTGATTTTCAATCATCTAGGGAATATTTTTAAATGCAGGGGCCCAGGGCATGCACCTGATTAATTAAATCAGAATCTCTGAGGGTGGAACTCAAATGTATTTTTTAAAAAATCTTCACATAATTCCAATATTCAGCCAAAGTTGAGAACCAGTGCCTCAGCCCAGTGTTTCTTGATCACTAATATACATGGATCACCTTTCTAGGGGATTTAACTCCTGTTAAAACACAGAATTTAATTTAGCAGTGAGGATGGGGGCCAACAAACTCCCAGGGATGCTGCTGCTGCTGGCCCATGGATCACACTTTGAGTAGCAAGGACTTGAATAACAGTGTAATTATCTGTATTTTAAATTATTTATTTATTTATTTTTGGCTGTACTGGACAATAAATAATTCAAATAAATTAAATAAATAAATAAAGGTCAAGACATGTATGCAGGTCAAGAAGCAACAGTTAGAACCAGACATGGAGCAACAGACTGGTTCCAAATTGGGAAAGGAGTATGTCAAGGCTGTATGTTGTCACCCTGCTTATTTAACTTACATGCAGAGTACATCATGTGAAATGCTGGGCTGGATGAAGCACAAGCTGGAATCAAGATCACTGTAGAAAGTAACTGCAGCCATGAAATTAAAAGAGGCTCACTCCTTGGAAGAAAAGCTATGATGAACCTAGAGAGCATATTAAAAAGCAGAGACATTACTTGGCTGACAAAGGTCTATCTAGTCAAAGCTATGGTTTTTTTCAGTAGTCACGTATGGATGTGAGAGTTGGGCTATAAAGAAAGCTACATGCCAAAGAATTGATGCTTTTGAACTGTGGTGTTGGAGAAGACTCTTGAGAGTCCCTTGGACTGCAAGGAGATCCAACCAGTCCATCCTAAAGGAAATCAATTCTGAATACTCATTGGAAGGACTGATGCTGAAGCTGAAACTCCAATATTTTGGCTACCTGATGGGAAGAACTGACTCACTGGAAAAGACCCTGATGATGGGAAAGATTGAAGGCGGGAGGAGAAGGGGATGACAGAGGATGAGATGGTTGGATGGCATCACCGACTCAATGGACATGAGTTTGAGTAAGCTCTGGGAGATGGTGATGGACAGGAAAGCCTGGTGTGTGGCAGTCCATGGGGTCTCAAACAGTCAGTCACAACTGAGCGGCTGAACTGAACTGGACTGGACTTCACTGCTGCCGGTGAGCTTTCTTTAGTGGCCACGAGAGGGGCTACTCTTTGCCGCACGGGCTTCTCATTGCAGTAGCTTCTCTTGTCATGGAGCACGGGCTCTGCGGCTCACAAGCTCTAGAGAGTGGGTTCAGTATTTGCAGCATACAGGCTGTTGCCCCATGGCATGTAGAATCTTTCCAGACCAGGGATTGCACCCATGTCTCCTGCATAGGCAGGTAGATTCTTAAGCACTGGACCACTAGGGAAACTCAGTCATGTCCGACTCTTTGTGACCCATTGGACTGTAGCCCACCAGGCTCCTCCCTCTGTGGGATTTTTCAGGCATGGATACTGGGGTGGTTACCATTTCTTTCTCCAGGGGATCTTCCCAACCCAGGGATGGAACCTGGCTTTCCTGTATTGCAGGCAGATTCTCTACCATCTGAGCCATCAAGGAAGCCCCTCTGTATTTTAAAAATTAAGTGAAATTCAGTTACACACACAGTTCATTCTGATGCCTTTTCCATATCAAATCTTGTTACTTTTCCATTCTATAAATGTTTTATTTAAAATATGTTCCTACATCAATTTTGGTATTTAACATTGTGTGAGGATTTTTTTTTCCCTTGGTTTTCAAATTGACTTCCATAGAGTGACATTTAATGATCTCTTTCATTATTTTAAACTTCCCTGTATCTATAATTACAGCAGTTCAAAAATCAATAGTTTAAAAAATATTACTCCAATCAAACAAACATCTGTGACTGACTAATCCTTGAGCTCCAGTTGTTTTTTTCTTTTTTTTTTTTAATATTTACTTATTTGGCTGCACGGGGGTCTCAGTTGCAGCACTTGATCTCTTAGCTGAGGTGTGTGGCATCCAGTCACCTGACCAGGGATTGCACCCACATTGGGAGCACAGAGCCTCAGCCACTGGGCCACCAGGGAAGTCACCATTTTTCTGGTTTTGAGTTGAGCTTTTGACTCCAGAAGAGTCTGTTGAGATACACTACCAAAGATGTAATCTCAGAAACAGTTTCAGAGCTGCATTCTCCTTCAGCTCAGTTCAGTTCAGTTGCTAAGTCGTGCCCAACTCTGTGACCCCATGGACTGCAGCACGCCAGGCCTCCCTGTCCATCACCAACTCCCGGAGTCCACTCAAACTCATGTCCATTGAGTCGGTGATGCCATCCAACCATCTCATCCTCTATCGTCCCCTTCTCCTCCTGCCCTCAATCTTTCCCAGCATCAGGGTCTTTTCAAATGAGTCAGGTCTTCCCATCAGGTGGCCAAAGTACTGGAGTTTCAGCTTCAGCATCAGTCCTTCCAATGAATATTCAGGGCTGATTTCCTTTAGGGTTGACTTGTTGGATGTCCTTGCAGTCCAAGGGACTCTCAAGAGTCTTCTCCAACACTACAGTTCAAAAGCATCAGTTCTTCTGGTGCTCAGCTTTCTTTATGGTCCAACTCTCATATTCATACATAACTACTGAAAAAACCATAGCCTTCACCAGATGGACCTTTGTTGGCAAAGTAATGTCTCTGCTTTTTAATATGCTATCTACGTTGGTCATAACTTTCCTTCCAAGGAACAAGCCTTTTAATATCAAGGTTGCAGTCTGCATCTGCAGTGATTTTGGAGCCCAAGAAAATAAAGTCTGTCACTATTTCCATTGTTTCCCCATCTATTTGCCATGAAGTGATGGGACTGGATGCCATCATCTTAGTTTTTTGAATGTTGAGCTTTAAGCCAACTTTTTCACTCTCCTCTTTCACTTTCATCAGGAGGCTCTTTAGTTCTTCTTCACTTTCTGCCATAAGGTTGGTGGCATCTGCATATCTGAGGTTATTGATATTTCTCCCAGCAAACTTGACTCCAGCTTATGCTTATCCAGCCCAGCATTTCATACGATGTACTCTGCATATAAGTTAAGTAAGCAGGGTGACAATATACAGCCTTGATATATTCCTTTCCCAATTTGGAACCAGTCTGTTCCTCCATGTACAGTTCTAACTGTTGCTTCCTGACCTGCATACCGATTCCTCAGGAGGCAGGTCAGGTGGTCTGGTATTCCCATCTCTTTCAGAATTTTCCCAGTTTATTGTGATCCACACAGTCAAAGGCTTTGGCATAGTCAATAAAGCAGAAGTAGATATTTTTCTGGAACTCTCTTGCTTTTTCAATGATCCAACAGCTGTTGGCAATTTGATCTCTGGTTCCTCTGCCTTTTCTAAATCCACCTTGAATGTCTGGAAGTTCACAGTTCACATACTGTTGAAGCCTGTCTTGGAGAATTTTGAGCATTACTTTGCTAGTGTGTGAGATGAGTGCAATTGTGTTGTAGTTTGAGCATTCTTTGGCATTGCCTTTCTTTGGGATTGGAATAATACCAGACCTTTTCCAGTCCTGTGGCCACTGCTGAGTTTTCCCAATTTGCTGGCTATTGAGTGCAGCACTTTCACAGCATCACCTTTTAGGATTAGGAATAGCTCAGCTGGAATTCCATCACCTCCAGTAGCTGTGTTCGTAGTGATGCTTCCTAAGGCCCACTTGACTTTGCACTCCAGGATGTCTGGCTCTAGGTGAGTGATCACACCATCATGGCTATCTGGGTCATTAAGATCTTTTTTGTACAGTTCTTTGGTGTGTTCTTGCCACCTCTTCTTAATATCTTCTGCTTCTACTAGGTCTATACCGAATTATGCTTACTACTATGTAATTAAGTCACTTTATATGGGGAAACTGAGGCACAGAGGGGCATATGACTTACACTTCTGACTGAAGTTCTATTAGGGATAGAAGATACATCACCTCCAGTCCTTAGTGTAACTTCTACAGTTCAATAATTTATTAATATTGCCAAATGTGAATAATATATAGGGCACCCAAAGCCTTTTATATTCAGACCTCTTTTGTGATGTTCCATGATCCCACAGAGGAAGTGATGTTATTAAGAAAACCAGTTATGGAAACTTGTGTACCATTTGTGAAAAGTATAATTGTACTTCCCTGGTGGCTCAGCAGTAAAGAATCCTCCTGCCACTGCAGAGACATGGGTTCAATCCCTGGGTCGGGAAGATCCCACTCTAGTTTTCTTGCCTGGGAAATTCCATGGACAGAGAAGCCTGGTGGGTTACAATCTATGGGGTGTTAAAAGCATCAGACACGACTTAGCTACTAAAGACCAACAACGGGCCTTCAGTGCATCAGTTGGGGTCAGGATGGGGTGGGGGAGACAGTTCAGTCCATGACAGGAGCCAGATGGATATCTGCAATTCTGACAGCAAACAGACTTGGCTCTTGAGGCCAGGTCAGGAATATGCTGAGTCACCCCTGCCCCCATCATTTTATCCCACAGCTAAATTTATTTTGTCCTTCCGTTCATTTATGCCTCAAACATTAATCGGGTCTAAGCTGTGCCCAGAACTTTGCAGCTACTGGACACAGGGTGCTGCCTTCAGGGAGAGGTCACAGCGCTGTGGGGCCAGCACCCAGATGGCTGGGTCCTGGCTGGAGGCCCTGGTGATAGAGACCCGGTTCCTGCAGAAGGTGGCTCTGACTCAGCCCTGAAATATGCCATAGAATCATCCTGTCAAGGAGGAGGGGGCTCGTTTAAACGGTAAGCCTCCAAAACATCCCTATTTGCCTAGACCCACCTGGGAGGGGAGCTTAGAGTTTGTGTTAAAAGTTTCTGCTCAATCTGTGGGCCACGGATCAGGAGCATCAGATCACCTGGGAGCTTCTTAGCTAGAAGGGGATCCCAGAGCCCATCTCAGACTCACCGAATCAAACCCTGTAGCGTAACAAGATCTCTAGGGGATTCGTGTGAGCATTAAAATCCAGAAAACACTGATCAGATACAGTGCTGCTGTTCACAACTGGAGAAACCAAGACCCAGAGAGAGGAAGTGATCCTTTCACGATGACACAGCAATCAGAACCAAAAAAGCCCCAGATCTGAGCCCCCAACCCCCAACTTGCAAGTAGCTTTCTTCCGTAGAGTAGCATATCTGAGAGGTTCACATCACAGAACGAGGCTGACATTTTTACACAACAAGCCCTGGAGGCCTCACCAGGGGCTCTCACTTATCAGGCTCGGGGCTCTGAAAATTTTCCTCTGTTGACAGTGCTCTGGCCGCTGTTTGGGGTGGTTTGACTGCTTTCAGGCAGCCTCCCACCATGTTTGTATGCTCCTGGGCGTTCACTGGTCTCCCTGCTCTTGTTGACACAGTCGCTGCTCTGCAGAGAAGGGATTAAATACATCCTGGAGCCTGCGGTCCCAGGACAGCCTCTGGCTGAGGTGTGCTCCCATCTTCTACGCGTTTCTCTCATTTCCTTGGTTCATTCCTTCACATGGGGGACACTGCTAATTGTCTGGGTCAGGGAATCTCAATCCTTGAATTTTGTTGAAGGTGTTTTGAGACTTGTGGTACCTCTATACACCTCACAGAAGCAAAGGCAAATACTTCTCGAAGAAAGGAATCTTCACTTTACGCCTAAAATAATTCAACGAGGCAAACGAACAAGGCAGTTTTATTGATACTTTTGGGAACCAGAAACTCCATCATGTAATGTAGTCTTCCCAGAACTAAGTAGAACTTCTAACAACAACAACAAAAAAAAAATGCAGTTACCAAAACACATACATATGTACTAACTTTAACGGAAGCTTCACAGCAAGAGAAATACAACCAAAGAAGGAAATAGAGAATTCAAACCTGAAAGACACGTTTGAAGAAATGAGCTGGAGTGTCGTTCCAGGAGACAACAAGATGGAACATACAGAAGAGAAGAGACATAGACAAATATTTTAAAGCCTGAGCGCACATTTCACCGGAGGCCTGAAAGGAGTAAGACAGGGGAAGGTCTGAGGGGGCGGCCTTTATGGCACTGACGGATCCAAGGTGTTCTGAAAAAACAAGGACAGTCTCCACGCCCCTGCTTTCAGGCGGGTTCCTTCTCCTCGGGATCAGAGAGGCAGATCAGAGGACTGAGTCCCCCTCCAGCCTCATGCTCGGCTACAGCATTTTCCCTCTGGGCGTCTTTTTATTTCTCTTTCATCTATTTCCAGTAGGTCCTTATCCCATGTGTGAAAATTTTTTTAAAAACCCAGTGTTTATTTTGGATTTTACACACAGACATAGTTCCTAGGCAAAAAAAATAATGTATATATAGTTCAGTGAATATGAAAGTGTCTTCCTTTTTTCTGGCATTGATGATGCTAGAGACATCTAGGACAGAAACCAAATCCTTTGTGGAGGCTGAGTGGCAGGCCCGCCCCCGGTGGCTGTGTGGTCTGTACACACCATGAAAACACCTGCTAAGATGATGGAGGGGTTAGAAAGCAGCTACTGTTCTGCTTGCCAAGCCGTGCGCCCTGGCAAGACACTTTATCAGTCAGAGGGCGCCTTCCACACAAAAACGCTACACCACACTACACTCCGGCTGCATTTGCCCTAAGCAGGACTTTTATTTATTTTGCACAAAAGTGCTCATTCCTTAATGGGGTTCCACCAATCTGTCCACTGGAGAAGTGTCTAATAAAAGAAAAATTCCTTCTTGGTTACCTCAAAGGCCTGCCAAAGCTAGGTAGCCGTGTGTGTGTGTGTGTGTGTGTGTGTGTGTGTGTGTGTGTGTAAGGGCATGGCTTGTAGGCTAACTAATTGCCTAGCTTCACCTGGTCTGAGGGCCCTGTGTTGCAGGACTGTGACGCTGAAACCAGGCCAGCCCTGGCAAACTGGCAGGGCCGGTCACCCCACTCTGGGGAATTTCCTCTAGCTGGGCACCTTCGGATTGTCACTTCACGACGGAGTGAAGTTCCTGGCGTTTCCCCTGTCTCATCCCCTGTGGTTTCCTTGCCTTGGGGTGACCCTTGTATTTAAAGGGCATAGACATCACAGAGGGAAGAAGCCCAATCCTGCAAAGTGTGCCTCTACTGGGGATGTTCTGGCGTCAGCGCCTCAGACCTCCTGACTGACTTAGAAGTTCACTCTTTTTCCTCCCATCCTTCTGTCCCAAAAGCGCTGGCTTAACTTCTATGCATTTCCTCTTTGCACAACTCTGTTCTTTCTTCCTACCTCTGCCCTGCACGCCCTCAGAGCACTACTTCTCTGCTCTTTCGATGGCTGAATACAAAAGGCTCCCTTCCTAACCTGACCCCCAGGCACACCTCTGAGTCCTGGTTGCTTTCTTTAGTTGCCTTCCTCCCCTCCCTGACTAAAAAAAGAATGTTTATTTGTTGCAAAATATTTAGAGTACAGAAAAGTAGTAACATTTTATGCGACTGAATTTCTTACCAGTAATTTTTCTATGAATATTTTTACACAGTTCAGAACAGACTGCATAGTTTTATATTTGGATTTTCTTTTTTTAACTTAACAACACGAACACTCTATTGAAATCCTAAAAACATTTTCCTATGACAGTCATATCAGCAAGATAGCAGGCCAGGAAGTTATAGACCCTGCTTCCCCCACAGAGACACCTAATTAACCACAATGTATATAGACCAGACCCCTCCATGAGAACTCTAGAGACCAACTGAGAAGCTGTAACACCCATACCACTGTAAAACCAAGAAGGGATTCCAGAAAAAGGGGATGCTACAATTGTGTTGTTGTGCAGTTGCTCAGTTGTGTCTGACTCTTTGCAACCCCATGGATGGCAGCATGCCAGGCTTCCTGGTCCTTCACTATCTCCCTGAGTTTGCTCAAACTCATGTCCATTGAGTTGGTGAAGCCAGCCAACCATCTCATCCTCTGTCATCCCCTTCTTCTCCTGCCCTCAATCTTTCCCAGCATCAGGATCTTTTGCAATGAATCAGCTCTTCACATCAGGTGGCCAAAGTATTGGAATCTCAGCTTCAGCATCATTGCTTCCAATGAATAGTCAGGGTTGATTTCCTTTAGGATTGACTGGTTGGATCTCCTTGCAGTCCAGGGGACTCTCAAGAATCTTCCCCAACACCACAGTTCGAAAGCATCAATTCTTCAGCCCTCAGTCTTCTTTATAGTCCAACTCTCAAATCCATACATGACCACTGGAAAAACTATAGCTTTGACTATATGCACTTTTGTCAGCAAAGTAACGTCTCTGCTTTTTAATATGCTGTCTAGGTTGGTCATAGTTTTTCTTCCAAGGAACAAGCTGTAGACCATCCTTCCCTCACAGAGACACCTAATTAACCACAATATATAGACCAGAACCCCTCCATCAGAACTCTAGAGCCCAACTGAGAAGCTGAAACACCCAATCCACTGTAAAACAAAGAAGGGGATGCTACAGTTACATGTTGTTTAGTCGCTTGGTCATGTCCAACTCTTTGCGACCCCGTGGACTGCAGCACACCAGACTTCCCTGTCATTCACCATCTCCTGAAGCTTGCTCAAACTCATGTCCATTGTAACTCCCATAAGTCAGCAGCAACAAAATCAAACAACTCAATTAAAAATGGGGAAAAGACTGGAAGAGTCATTTTTCCAAAGTGATGTATAAATGGTCAGTAAGTATTGGAAAAATATTCAACTTCGCTAACCATCAGAGAAGTATAAATCAAATCACAATGAGATATCACTTCACACTCATTAGGATGGCTACTATCAAAAGTACGCAAATGACAAGTATTGCCAAAGAGGTGGAGAAATTGGAATCCTTGTTCCAAATGATGGGATTGTAAAATGGTTCAACTACTGAGTTCCAGATCAACATGGCAGGGTAGGAAGATATCATGGACTCACCTCCTCCCATGGACACAGCAAAACTACAACCACCCACAGAACAAGTATCTCTGAGACTGACCCAAAGGCGAACTGAACAGATTTCCTATGACTAAGGTTATAAAGAAAAGGCCACACAGAGATGGAAAGTGGGGCAGAGATGCAATCCTGTACCTGGTGGAACTTTCTCTAGGGATGGAAGTGCTTGAAAACACCATTTTTTTTTAATAGTTATGGAAAACACTATCACCCAGCTGGCCTGGTGCTGGCAGGCACCATATCTATCACTCTCCATCAACCTAGCTAAAACGATGCACCCCAGTTCAGTGATCCCCCAAGAACCTGTCCCACCTAAAGCAGCTCCCACCCCACCCCACCAGGTGGCAGGTGGCCCTGGCTGAAATCAAGCCCCTCCAAAGTGGCTTCTGCTCTGGGGACCAGCCCCACACACCAGCACACGCATATCTGTTGTGGCCCACCCACAACAGGAGGACACACGCAGGTGTCCACTCAGGGATCACCACTGGAGCACGCGGCTCAGGTGACAGGGGGAGGAGTGTGCCACTGAGCTCCACAGGGCTTTCTACATAAAGAAAGGCTTTCCACTCTTTCACGGCCTGGAGATACAGCTGACATAGCTGATCCATAGAAACAAACATAGAAAGTCAGGCAAAATGAGAGGAAAAATACCTGCAAACAACTTACCAGATAAAGGAGCTCAAAGTAATAAATATGCTCACCAAACTGGGGGAGGAAAGGATGAACTCAGTGAGAACTTCAGCAAAGAGGCAAAAATATTAAAAAGAAGTAGTCAGAAATGAAGAATTATAACAACTGAAATGAGAAACGCACCAGAGGAACCAACTCCAGTTTAGAGGATACAGAAGAATGAGTCATCAGTCTGGAAGACAGAATAGTGGGAATCATCCAACTGGAAAAGAAAAAAAGACTTTAAAAAAATGATAGTTTAAGGGATCTCTGGGAAAACATCAAGCATACTAATGCTCACATTATAGGGGTCCCACAAGGAGAAGAGAGAGACAGAAAGGGACAGAAAACCTATTTGAAGAAATAATGGCTGAAGATTTCTTTAAACTGGAGAAGGAAACACATCCAAGTCCAGGAATCACAGAATCCCAAATGAAAGAACCAAAAGACCCACATAAAGACATATTATAATTGAAAAGTCAAAAGTTAAAGATAAAAAGAGAATCTTAAAAGCAGTAAGAGAAAAACAACTAGTTGCATACAAGGGAACACCCAAAAGACTATCAGCTAATTTTGCAGTAGAGACTTTATAGATCAGAAAGGACTGGAAGGATATATTCAAAGTGCTGAAAGGCAAAACCTACAATCAAGAGTACTCTACCTACCAAAGTTATGATTCAGATTTGAAAGAGAGATTTAGAGTTCCACCTGATCTGCCTCCTGAGAAACCTGTATGCAGGTCAGGAAGCAACAGTTAGAACTGGACATGGAACAACAGACTGGTTCCAAATAGGAAAAGGGGTACGTCAAGGCTGTATACTGTCACCCTGCTTATTTAACTTATATGCAGAGTACATCATGAGAAATGCTGGGCTGGAAGAAGCACAGGCTGGAATCAAGATTGCTGGGAGAAATATCAATAACCTCAGATATGCAGATGACACCACTCTTATGGCAGAAAGTGAAGAAGAACTAAAGAGCCTCTTGAGGAAGATGAAAGTGGAGAGTGAAAAAGTTGGCTCAACATTCAGAAAACTAAGATCACGGCATCTGGTCCCATCACTTCATGGCAAATAGATGGAGAAACAGTGGAAACAGTGTCAGACTTTATTTTTCTGTGCTCCAAAGTCACTGCAGATGGTGACTGCAGCCATGAAATTAAAAGACGCTTACTCCTTGGAAGGAAAGTTGTGACCAACCTAGACAGCATATTCAAAAGCAGAGACATTACTTTGTCAACAAAGGTCCATCTAGTCAAGGCTATGGTTTTTCCAGTGGTCGTGTATGGATGTGAGAGTTGGACTATAAAGAAAGCTGAGGGCCAAAGAATTGATGCTTTTGAACTGTGTTGTTGAAGACTCTTGAGAGTCCCTTGGACTGCAAGGACATCCAACCAGCCCATCCTAAGGGAAATCAGTCCTGAATATTCACTGGAAGGACTGATGCTGAAGCTGAAACTCCAATACTTTGGCCACCTGATGGGAAGACCTGACTCATTTGAAAAGACCCTGATGCTGGGAAAGATTGAGGGCAGGAGGAGAAGGGGACAACAGAGAATGAGATGGTTGGATGGCATCACCAACTCAATGGACATGGGTTTGGGTGAACTCCAGGAGCTGTTGGTGGACAGGGAGGCCTGGCGTGCTGCAGTTCACGGGATCACAAAGAGTCAGACACGACTGAGCGACTGAACTGAACTGAACTAAGATGAGCAAAAACTAAAGGAGTTCATCACAACTAAACTGGTCTTATAAAAAAAAATGTTAAAAGGACATCTTTAAACAGAAAAGAAAGGTCAAAACTAGAAACAAAATTATAAAAGAAAAAAACTCATCAAAAAGGAGGGCATTACTAAGTGATAAAAGGATCACGCCAACAAGAAGCTATAACACTGGCAAATATCTATGCACCCAACATGAGAATACCTGAATACAAATATGAACAGACATAAAGTGAGAAATAGACAGCAGTACAATAATAGTAGAGAGCTTTAACACTCTACTTAGATCAAAGGACAGATCACCCAGATGGAGCATCAATAAGGAAACATTGGCCTTCAGTGGCATATTATACCAGATGAATTTGACAGATATCTATAGAACACTCCACCAGAAAACAATAAAACACACGTTCTTTTCAAGTGCACAGGGAACATTCTCCAGGACAGGTCACATGATAGGCTACAAAACAAGTTCTGATGAATTTAAGATTGAAATCACATCAAGAATCTTTTGTGACTACAATGTTATGAGGCTAGAAGTCAACTACAAGGAAAAAAACTGCAACACACCACCCAACCCCCCGCCCCGCCCCGCCCAGTACATGTAGGCTAAACAACATACTTCTGAACAACCGGTGGATCAACAAAAATCAAAAGGAAATTAAAAAATGCCTTGAGACTCATGAAAATGGAAACACAATGTTCCAAAATTTATGGGACACAGAAAAAGCAGTTCCAAGAGGGAGCTGGGTTTATAGTGATACAGATCTCCAACAGGAAACAAGAAAATTTTCAAATAAACAATCTAACCTTACACCTAAAAGAAGTAGAAAAAAGAGAATAAACAAAGCCCAAAGTTAACAGACAAAAGGAAATAATAAAGATCAGAATGGAAATAAATGAAATAGAGACTAAAAAGAAAATAAAAGATCACCAGATAAACAAAATTGATAAACCTTTTAGCTAGATTCATTAAGAAAAAAGAGAAAGTGCTCAAATAAATAAAATCCACAATGAAAGGGAAATTACAACTGACACCAAGAAATATGAAGGATTATAAGAGGGTTAATACAAAGAATTAATACCAAGGGAACATTTCATGCAAAGATGGGCTCGATAAAGGACAGAAATGGTATGGACCTAACAGAAACAGAAGATATTAAGAAGAGGTGGCAAGAATACACAGAAGAACTGTACAGAAAAGATATTCACAACCAAGATAATCACGATGGTGTGATCACTCATCTAGAGCCAGACACCCTGGAATGTGAAGGCAAGTGGGCCTCAGAAAGCATCAATACAAACAAAGCTAGTGGAGGTGATGGGATTCCAGTTGAGCTGTTTCAAATCCTGAAAGATGATGCTGTGAAAGTGCTGCACTCAATATGCCAGCACATTTGGAAAACTCAGCAGTGGCCACAGGACTGGAAAAGGGCAGTTTTCATTCCAATGCCAAAGAAAGGCAATGCCAAAGAATGCTCAAACTACCGCACAATTGCACTCATCTCACAAGCTAGTAAAAAAATGCTCAAAATTCTCCAAGCCAGACTTCAGCAATACATGAACCGTGAACTTCCTGATGTTCAAGCTGGTTTTAGAAAAGGCAGAGGAACCAGAAATCAAATTGCCAGCATCTGCTGGATCATCAAAAAAGCGAGAGTTCCAGAAAAACATCTATTTCTGCTTTATTGACTATGCCAAAGCCTTTGACTGTGTGGATCACAAGAAACTGGAAAATTCTGAAAGAGATGGGAATACCAGACCACCTGACCTGCCTCTTGAGAAACCTGTATGCAGGTCAGGAAGCAACAGTTAGAACTGGACATGGAACAACAGACTGGTTCCAAATAGGAAAAGGAGTACGTCAAGTATATTGTCACCCTGCTTATTTAACTTATATGCAGAGTACATCATGAGAAACACTGAGCTGGAAGAAACACAAGCTGGAATCAAGATTGCCGGAAGAAATATCAACAACCTCAGATATACAGATGATACCACCCTTATGGCAAAAAGTAAAGAGGAACTAAAAAGCCTCTTGATGAAAGTGAAAGTAGAGAGTGGAAAAGTTGGTTTAAAGCTCAACATTCGGAAAGCTAAGATCATGGCATCTGGTCCCATCACTTCATGGGAAAGAGATGGGGAAACAGTGGAAACAGTGTCAGACTTTATTTTGGAGGGGCTCCAAAATCACTGCAGATGGTGACTGAAGCCATGAAGTTAAGAGACGCTTACTCCTTGGAAGAAAAGTTATGACCAACCTAGATAGCATATTCAAAAGCAGAGACATTACTTTGCCAACAAAGGTCCGTCTATTCAAGGCTATAATTTTTTCAGTGGTCAGGTATGGATGTGAGAGTTGGACTGTGAAGAAAGCTGAGCATCCAAGAATTGATGCTTTTGAACTGTGGTGTTGGAGAAGACTCTTGTGAGTCTGTTGGACTGCAAGGAGATCCAACCAGTCCATTCTGAAGGAGATCAGCCGTGAGTGTTCTTTGGAAGGAATGATGCTAAGGCAAAAATTCCAGTACTTTTGCCACCTCATGCGAAGAGTTGACTCATTGGAAAAGACTCTGATGCTGGGAGGGACTGGGGGCAGGAGGAGAAGGGGACGACAGAGGATGAGATGGCTGGTTGGCATCACTGACTCGAAGGACGTGAGTCTGAGTGAACTCCGGGAGTTGGTGATGGACAGGGAGGCCTGGCGTGCTGCGATTCATGGGGTTGCAAGGAGTTGGAGACGACTGAGCGACTGAAATGAACTGAACTGAACTGAATACAAACAATTATACCCCAATGAATTGGAAAATCTAGAAGAAATGGATAAATTCTTAGAAACATGCACTGTTCCAAGACTGAATCAGGAAGAATTAGAAAATCTGAACAGAGTGACCTCTAGTAATGAAACTGAATCAGTAAGTAAAAAATTCCAAAAAAAACAAAGGCCAAGGACAAGATGGCTTTACACGTGAATTCTACCAAACTTGCAAAGAAGAATTAATACCTGTTCTTTTCAAACTACAGTTGACCCTTGAACAATGCAGGTTCAACTGCACGGGTCCACTTATACGAAGGTATTTTTCAATAGTAAATACTACAGTACTATGTGGACTGCTGGTTGATTGAATCCACAAACATGAAGAGCCTGGATATGGAGGGCTGATTCTAAGTTATATGTGAATTAATGTCAACTGTATTTAAAAAAACTGAAGATGAAGGAATGCTTCCAAATTCATTCTATGAGGCCAATATCACCCTGATACCAAAGATAGATACTACCAAAAAAAAATTACAATCCAAAATTCCTGATGCACATATAGGCAATAATCCTCCATAAAATATTAATCAATCAAATTCAACAGTACGGTAAAAGAATTATACACTATCAATAAGTAGGATTTATTCCAAAGATGCAAGAATGGTTCAATATTCACAAAACAATCATTGTGATAGCCATATTAACAAAAAAGGATAAAACCCACAGTGTAGGTGGATTCTTTACCGTCTGAGCCACGAGAGAAGCCCATAAAACCCACATGATCATCTCCCTAGAGTAAGAAAAAGCATTTGACAAAATTCAACACCCATTTACAATAAAAATTCTCAACAAAGTGGGTATAGAGAGACCATACCTCAGCATAAAAAAGGCCATATATACAAATCTATAGCCAATCAATGGTGAAAAGCTAAAATCTTTTTTTCTAAGATCATGAACAAGAGAAGAATACCAGTTCTTTCCACTTTTATTCAACATAGCATTGGAAGACTTAACAAAGGTAATCAGACCACCAAAAAAAAAAAAAAAAGAAGCCATCCAAATTGGAAAAGAAAAAATACAACTGTCATTATACAGATGACATGATACTATATACAGAAAATCCCAAAGACTCCATACACAAAAAAACTATTAGAACTAATAAATGAATTCAGTAAATCTGTGAGATATAAAACCAATATACAGTAATCTGTCACATTTCTATATACTCATAATGAACTGTCAGAAAGAGAAATTTAAAAATCAGTCCCACTTGCAATTATATCAAAAAATAAAACAACAGGCCTTCCCGATGGTCCAGTAGTTAAGAATCTGTCTGCCAATGCAGGGGACATGGGTTTGATCCCTCCTCCTGGAAGATCCCACGTGCTAAGGAGCAACTCAGGCTGTGTGCCACAACTCCTGAGCTTGTGCTCAGGAGCTCAGCACCTAGAGCTCACAACAGGAGAAGCCACGGCAGTGAGAAGCCCACACACCCCAACTCGGGGGTAGCCCTTGCTCACTGCAACTAGAGAAAGCCCACCCACAGCACCAAAGACCTAGTGCAGTATAAATAAATAAATATTTTTAAAAAAGAATAAAATACCTAGGAATAAATTTAATCAGTAAGGTAAAGGGCCAACACTTGGAAAACTATAGGACATTAATGAAGGAAATTGAAGATGACACAAATAAGTGGAAAGATACACTGTATTCATGGACTGGAAGAGTTAATACTGTTAAAACGTCCAAACTACCTAAACCAATCTACAAATTCAATGCAACCCCTATAAATATACCAATGGCCTTTTTCACAGAAGTGGGACAAATCATCTTAAAATATGTATGGAGCTATGAAAGACCCCAAAATAGTCAAAGCAATCATAAGGAAGAACAATATCGAGCATATCATACTCTCTGATTTCAAACTATACCACAAAGCTATAATAATCAAAATTATAGCACTGGCACAAAAACACAGAGATCTGAAGATGGCGGAGGAATAGGACGGGGAGACCACTTTCTCCCCCACAAATTCATCAGAAGAACATTTAAACGCTGAGTAAATTCCACAAAACAACTTCTGAATGTCGGCAGAGGACATCAGGCACCCAGAAAAGCAGCCCGTTGTCTTCGAAAGGGGTAGGAAAAAATATAAAAGACAGAAAAAGAGACAAAAGAGGTAGGGATGGAGCTCCGTCCTGGGAAGGGAGTCTTAAAAAGAGAGAAGTTTCCAAACACCAGGAAACACTCTCACTGCCGAGTCTGTGGAGAGCCTTGGAACCACAGAGGGCACCGTAACAGGGAGGAAAAATAAATAAATAATTAAAAGCCACAGATTACAGGTCCAACGGTAACTCCCCCAGCAGAGAAGCAGCGCAGATGCCTGCACCCGCCACTAGCAAGCGGGGGCTGGGCAGGGAGGCGTGGGCTGCAGTGTTTAGAATAAGGATCTGGCCTGAATGCCTCAAGAGCACCAGACTGGGATAACTACCACATGAAAAGCCCAAAGACACCGCCAGGCCCGCGCACAGAACAAAGGACTGAACAGAACTAGCCAGCTACAGACCATCCCCCTCCGGTGACAGGCAGCCAGAGCCGGAAGGGGGCAATTGCAGCCCCAGAGAGACATTATCTACCAAACTGAAAGCAGGCTTCTTTGCTAACTAAGACTTCTTGGGGTTCTGGACAGTCAACATCTGCCGGAGAAGGTGCGCTGGTTGTACACCCAGAAAACCGAGTGGCAGGGACGGGGGAGGCAAAAAGTCGCAGCCACCACGCTCACTAAACACCTCATCACCTGAGCTGCTCGGACCTGGGAAGGGCACAAAACGCAGGCCCAACCTAGTCTGCGCCTCCGAGCACTACCCGAGTGCCTGAACCTGAGCAGCTTAGACCTGGGAGGTGCACACAGCCCAGGGCCGGCCTCAGACGGTTCCCAGCGGAGCAACCTAGAGCCTGAGCAGTGTGGGCAGGAAGAGTACACGCGCCATGAGCGGGGGCAGGCCCAGTGTGGCTGAGGCACTGTGAGCACACGCCAGCGTTATTTGTTTGCAGCGTCCCTCGCTCCCCACAGCGCAACTGAACAAGAGAGCCTAAAAAAAGTGTCCACCACCGCCCCCTTTGTGTCAGGGCGGAAATCAGATACAGAAGAAGCTAAAACAGAGCAAATCGCCTTGGAAGTGACAGGTGCAATAGATTAAAACCCTGTCATTAGTACTACATAGGAATGGGCCTATAGATCTTGAGAAATATAAGCCAGACCAAGGAACTATCTGAAAATGAACTGACCCCATAATACCCACAACAACACCAGAGAAAGTCCTAGATATATTTTTACTATTTTTACGATCATTCTTTTTTTTTTAATTAAAAAAAAATTTTAAGTCTCTATTACTCCTTTAATTTTCACTTTTATAACCTACTATTACTTTGCAAAAAAAAAGGCCCTATTTTTTAAAAGCAAACTTCATATATATATATATATTTTATAATTTTTGTGACTTTTTTCTTTTATTCTTCTTTTCTTTAATATTGTATTTTTGAAATTCCAAACTTTACTCTAGATTTTTAATCTTTGCTTTTTGGTATTTGTTATCAATTTTGTACCTTTAAGAACCCAATCTTCAGTACCCATTTTTACTTGGGAGTGACATTACTGGCTTGACTGCTCTCTCCCTCTTTGGACTCTCCTTTTTCTCCACCAGGTCACCTGTGTCTTCTCCTTACCCCCTCTCTTCTCTACCCAACTCTGTGAATTTCTATGTGTTCCAGACAGTGGAGAACACTTAGGGAACTGATTACTGGCTGGATCTGTCTCTCTGCTTTTGATTCCCCCCTTTTATCCTCCTGGCCACCTCTGTCTCCTTCCTCTCTCTTCTCTTCTCTGTATAATTCTGTGAACATCTCTGAGCAGTCCAGACTGTGGAGCGCACATAAGGAAGTGATTACTGGCTAGCTTGCTCTCTCTTCTATTGATTCCACCTCATCTCATTCGGGTCACCTCTAACTCCCTCCTCCCTCTTCTCTTCTCCATGTAACTCTGTGAACCTCTCTGGGTGTCCCTCACTGTGGAGAAACTTTTCATCTTTAACCTAGATGCTTTATCAATGGTGCTATATAGAAGGAGAAGTCTTGAGACTACTGTAAAAATAAGACTGAAGACCAGAAACAGGAGGCTTAAGTCCAAACCTGAGAACACCAGAGAACTCCTGACTCCAGGGAACATTAATTGACAGGAGCTCATCAAACGCCTCCGTACCTACACTGAAACCAAGCACCACCCAAGGGCCAACAAGTTCCAGAGCAAGACATACCATGCAAATTCTCCAGCAACACAGGAACACAGCCCTGAGCTCCAATATACAGGCTGCCCAAAGTTACTCCCAAACCATTGATATCTCATAACTCATTACTGGACACTTCATTGCACTCCAGAGAGAAGAAATCCAGCTCCACCCACCAGAACACCAACACAAGCTTCCCTAACCAGGAAACCTTGACAAGCCACCCGTACAACCCCACCCACAGCGAGGAAACTCCACAATAAAGAGAACTCTACAAACTGCCAGAATACAGGAAGGACACCCCAAACTCAGCAATATAAACAAGATGAAGAGACAGAGGAATACCCAGCAGGTAAAGGAACAGGATAAATGCCCACCAAACCAAACAAAAGAGGAAGAGATAGGGAATCTACCTGATAAAGAATTCTGAATAATGGTAGTGAAAATGATCCAAAATCTTGAAATCAAAATGGAATCACAGATAAATAGCCTGGAGATAAGGATTGAGAAGACGCAAGAAAGGTTTAACAAGGACCTAGAAGAAATAAAAAAGAGTCAATATATAATGAATAACGCAATAAATGAGATCAGAAACACTCTGGAGGCAACAAATAGCAGAATAACGGAGGCAGAACATAGGATTAGTGACATAGATAGAATGGTAGAAATAAATGAATCAGAGAGGAAAAAAGAAAAACGAATTAAAAGAAATGAGGACAATCTCAGAGACCTACAGGGCAATACGAAATGCTCCAACATTCAAATTATAGGAGTCCCAGAAGAAGAAGACAAAAAGAAAGACCATGAGAAAATACTTGAGGAGATAATAGTTGAAAACTTCCCTAAAATGGAGAAGGAAATAATCACCCAACTCCAAGAAACCCAGAGAGTCCCAAACAGGATAAACTCAAGGCAAAACACCCCAAGACACATATTAATCAAATTAACAAAGATCAAACACAAAGAACAAATATTAAAAGCAGCAAGGGAAAACCAACAAATAACACACAAGGAGATTCCCATAAGGATAACAGCTGATCTGTCAATAGAAACTCTTCAGGCCCGGAGGGAATGGCAAGACATACTTAGAGTGATGAAAGAAAATAACCTACAGCCCAGATTACTGTACCCAGCAAGGATCTCATTAAAATATGAAGGAGAAATCAAAAGTTTTACAGAGAAGCAAAAGCTGAGAGAATTCAGCACCACCCAACCAGCTCGCCAACAAATGCTAAACGATATTCTCTAGACAGGAAACACAAAAAGGGTGTATAAACTCAAACCCAAAACAATAAAGTAAATGGCAACGGGATCATACTTATCAATAATTACCTTAAATGTAAATGGGTTGAATGCCCCAACCAAAAGACAAAGACTGGCTGAATGGATACAAAAACAAGACCCCTATATATGTTGTCTACAAGACACCCACCTCAAAACAGGGGACACATACAGACTGAAAGTGAAGGGCTGGAAAAAGATTTTCCATGCAAACAGAGACCAAAAGAAAGCAGGAGTGGCAATACTCATATCAGATAAAATAGACTTTAAAACAAAGGCTGTGAAAAGAGACAAAGAAGGACACTACATAATGACCAAAGGATCAATCCAAGAAGAAGATATAACAATTATAAATATATATGCACCCAACATAGGAGCACCGCAATATGTAAGACAAATGCTAACAAGTATGAAAGGGGAAATTAACAATAACACCATAATAGTGGGAGACTTTAATACCCCACTCACACCTATGGATAGATCAACTAAACAGAAAATTAACAAGGAAACACAAACTTTAAATGATACAATAGACCAGTTAGACCTAATTGATATTTATAGGACATTTCACCCCAAAACAATGAATTTCACCTTTTTCACAAGCACACATAGAACCTTCTCCAGGATAGATCACATCCTGGGCCATAAATCTAGCCTTGGTAAATTCAAAAAAACTGAAATCATTACAAGTATCTTTTCTGACCACAATGCAGTAAGAGTAGATCTCAATTACAGGAGAAAAACTATTAAAAATCCCAACATACAGAGGCTGAACAACACACTGCTGAATAACCAACAAATCACAGAAAAAATCAAAAAAGAAATCAAAATATGCATATAAATGAATGAAAATGAAAACACAACAACCCAAAACCTGTGGGACACTGTAAAAGCAGTGCTAAGGTTAAGGTTCATAGCAATACAGGCATACGTCAAGAAACAAGAAAAAAGTCAAATAAATAACCTAACTCTACACCTAAAGCAACTAGAAAAAGGAAGAAATGAAGAACCCCAGGGTTAGCAGAAGGAAAGAAATCTTAAAAATTAGGGCAGAAATAAATGCAAAAGAAACAAAAGAGACCACAGCAAAAATCAACAAAGCCAAAAGCTGGTTCTTTGAAAGGATAAATAAAATTGACAAACCATTAGCCAGACTCATCAAGAAACAAAGGGAGAAAAATCAAATCAATAAAATTAGAAATGAAAATGGAGAGATCACAACAGACAACACAGAAATACAAAGGATCGTAAGAGACTACTATCAGCAATTATATGCCAATAAAATGGACAACGTTGAAGAAATGGACAAATTCTTAGAAAAGTACAACTTTCCAAAACTGAACCAGGAAGAAATAGAAAATCTTAACAGACCCATTACAAGCACAGAAATTGAAACTGTAATCAGAAATCTTCCAGCAAACAAAAGCCCAGGTCCAGATAGCTTCACAGCTGAATTCTACCAAAAATTCAGAGAAGAGCTAACACCTATCCTACTCAAACTCTTCCAGAAAATTGCAGAGGAAGGTAAACTTTCAAACTCATTCTATGAGGCCACTATCACCCTAATATCAAAACCTGACAAAGATGCCACAAAAAAGAAAACTACAGGCCAATATCACTGATGAACATAGATGCAAAAATCCTTAACAAAATTCTAGCAGTCAGAATCCAACAACACATTAAAAAGACCATACACCATGACCAAGTGGGCTTTATCCCAGGGATGCAAGGATTCTTCCATATCCACAAATCAATCAATGTAATACACCACATTAACAAATTGAAAAATAAAAGCCATTTGATTATCTCAATAGAAGCAGAGAAAGCCTTTGACAAAATTCAACATCCATTTATAATAAAACCTCTCCAGAAAGCAGGAATTAAGGAACATACCTGAACATAATAAAAGCTATATGTGACAGACCCAGAGCAAACATTATCCTCAATGGTGAAAACTTGAAAGCATTTCCCCTCAAGTCAGGAACAAGACAAGGGTGCCCACTTTCACCACTACTATTCAACATAGTTTTGGAAGTTTCGGCCACAGCAATCAGAGAAGAAAAAGAAATAAAAGGAATCCAAATTGGAAAAGAAGTAAAACTCTCACTGTTTGCAGATGACATGATCCTCTACATAGAAAACCCTAAAGACTCCACAAGAAAATCACTAGAGCTAATCAATGAATATAGTAAAGTTGCAGGATATAAAATCAACACACAGAAATCCCTTGCATTCCTATACACTAATAATGAGAAAATAGAAAGAGAAATTAAGGAAACAATTCCATT
The DNA here is from genome assembly GCF_014754425.2 of Oryx dammah. Classification (NCBI taxonomy): domain Eukaryota; kingdom Metazoa; phylum Chordata; class Mammalia; order Artiodactyla; family Bovidae; genus Oryx; species Oryx dammah. The sequence goes on along the minus strand of NW_024070186.1, from coordinate 5,063,264 downwards.
CACCATTGCAACAAAAAGAATAAAATACTTAGGAATATATCTACCTAAAGAAACTAAAGACCTATATATAGGAAACTATAAAACACTGGTGAAAGAAATCAAAGAGGACACTAATAGATGGAGAAATATACCATGTTCATGGATGGGAAGAATCAATATAGTGAAAATGAGTATACTACCCAAAGCAATCTATAGATTCAACACAATCCCTCTCAAGCTATCAACGGTATTTTTCAGAGCTAGAACATATAATTTCACAATTTGTATGGAAATACAAAAAACCTTGAATAGCCAAAGCAATCTTGAGAAAGAAGAATGGAACTGGAGGAATCAACCTGCCTGACTTCAGGCTCTACTACAAAGCCACAGTCATGAAGACAGTATGGTACTGGCACAAAGACAGAAATATAGATCAATGGAACAAAATAGAGAGCCCAGAAATATGGACACCTTTGACAAAGGAGGCAAGAATATACAATGGATTAAAGACAATCTCTTTAACAAGTGGTGCTGGGAAAACTGGTCAACCACTTGTAAAAGAATGAAACTAGAACACTTTCTAACACCATACACAAAAATAAACTCAAAATGGATTAAAGATCTAAATGTAAGACCAGAAACTATAAAACTCCTAGAGGAGAACATAGGCAAAACACTCTCCAACATACAACACAGCAGGATCCTCTATGACCCGCCTCCCAGAATATTGGAAATCAAAGCAAAAATAAACAAATGGGACCTAATTAAACTTAAAAGCTTCTGCACAACAAAGGAAACTATAAGCAAGGTGAAAAGACAGCCTTTGGAATGGGAGAAAATAATAGCAAATGAAGCAACTGACAAACAACTAATCTCAAAAATATACAAGCAACTCCTGCAGCTCAATTCCAGAGAAATAAACGACCCAATCAAAAAATGGGCCAAAGAACTAAACAGACATTTCTCCAAAGAAGACATACAGATGGCTAACAAACACATGAAAAGATGCTCAACATCACTCATTATCAGAGAAATGCAAATCAAAACCACAATGAGGTACCATTTCATGCCAGTCAGAATGGCTGCTATCCAAAAGTCTACAAGCAATAAATGTTGGAGAGGGTGTGGAGAAAAGGGAACCCTCTTACACTGTTGGTGGGAATGCAAACTATTACAGTCACTATGGAGAACAGTGTGGAGATTCCTTTAAAAACTGGAAATAGAACTGCCTTATGACCCAGCAATCCCACTGCTGGGCATACACACCGAAGAAATCAGAATTGAAAGAGACACGTGTACCCCAATGTTCATCGCATCAGTGTTTATAATAGCCAGAACATGGAAGCAACCTAGATGTCCATCAGCAGACGAATGGATAAGAAAGTAATACTCCACAATGGAGTATTACTCAGCCACTAAAAAGAATACATTTGAATCAATTCTAATGAGGTGGATGAAACTGGAGCCTTTTATACAGAGTGAAGTAAGCCAGAAAGAAAAACACCAATACAGTATACTAACGCATATATATGGAATTTAGAAAGATGGTAACGATAACCCTGTATGTGAGAGAGCAAAACAGACACAGATGTATAGAACAGTCTTTTGGACTCTGTGGGAGAGGGCGAGGGTGGGATGATTTGGGAGAACAGCATTGAAACACGTATAATATCATATATGAAACAAATCACCAGTCCAGGTTTGATGCGTGATACTGGATGCTTGGGGCTGGTGCACTGAGACGACCCAGAGGGATGGTACGGGGAGGGAGAAGGAAGGGGGTTCCAGGATGGGGAACACGTGTATACCTGTGGCGAATTCATGTTGATGTATGGCAAAACCAATAAAATATTGTAAAGTAATTAACCTCCAATTAAAATAAATAAATTTATTTAAAAAAAACAACATGTAGATCTATGGAACAGAATAGACAGCTCAGAACTAAAGCCACATGGACATGATCAGTTAATTTACAACAAAGGAAGGAGGGGAAGAAATGGTCTCTTCATTAAATGGTGCTGAAAAATTAGACAGCTACATGCAAAAAATTTTTAAAAAAGGAAAAGAAAAAAGAAACTGTACTACTATTATACACCATTTACAAAAATAAACTCAAAATGGATTAAAGACTTAAATGTAAGACTTGAAATCATAGGACATAGCCAGTATATCTTTGACATTGATTTTAGCAATATTATTTTGGATTTGTCTCCTCAGGCAAGGGAAACAAAAACAAAGATAAACAAATTGGACTACATCAGACTAAGAAGCTTTTGCACAACAAAGGAAACCATCAACAAATTAAAAAGGCAACCAACTGAACGGGAGAAGATATTTGTAAACAATATGTCCAATAAAGGTTTAATGGCTAAACTATAAATAGAACTCACACAACTCAACATTGAGAAAAACAATAATTAAAAAATGGGCAGAGAACCTGAATAGACATTTTTCCAAAGAAGATATACAGATGATCAATAGACATATGAATAGACATCACTAATCATGAAGGAAATGCAAGTCAAAACCACAAGGAGCTATCACCTCACACCTGTCAGAAAGTTATTATCTATTATTTCATTATCAAAATGACAACAAAGCATTGGCAAGATTGTGGCGAAAACAACCTGCATGCACGGTTGGTGGGAACATAAATTAGTGCAGCCACTATGGAAAACAGTATGGAGGTTCCTCAGAAAATTAAAAATAGAACTATCATATGATCCAGCATTTCTACTTCTGGGCACTTATTTGAAGAAAATGAAAACACTAATTCATGGAGATATGCGCACTTCGACATTCACTGCAGCACTGTTTACAACAGCCAAGAAATGGAAACCACCTGTGTCCATCCACACGCGAATAGACGGAGGGCGATGCATGCAGCTGGCCCTTGAGAACCATGAGGATGAACTGCACGGTCCACTTACACATTCTTTATCAGTATATAACTGCTATTGCTATACAGCATACAGTTGGAGGAGTCTAGATTTACCTGTAGGTTGAATTGTGGATATAGAGGGCCAAATCAAAAGTTATACACGGATTTTTAAAATTTACTTTTGGCTGTGCTGGGTCTTTGCTGCAGGAGCGCTTCTCTCGTTCCCGCGAGCGCGGGCTCCTCTCTGGTTGCGAGGCTTCTCTTCTCGTGGGCACAGGCTCTAGGCACGCAGGCTTCAGTGGCTGCGGCCGCAGGCTCCAGAGCACAGGACAGCTGTGGAGCACGGGCTTAGTTGCTCCTCGGCATGTGGCATCTTCCCGGTGCAGGAACTAAACCTGTGTTCCCTGCATTTGCAGGTGGATTCTTAACCACTGGACCACCATGGATTTACAACCACACAGAGGGCTGGTGCCTATAACTCCTGGGGTTATTCAAGGGTTAACTGTATACACAAGGGTATATTACCCAGCCATTAAAAAAAAAAAAAAAGAAAACTTGCCATTTGTCACAATATGGGTTCACTTAGTATTATTATAAGTGAAGTAAGTCATACAGAGAAAGGCAAATGCTGTATGGTTTCACTTATACGTGTAATCTAAAAAACAAAAGAAATAAACATGTACAACAAAACGGAAACTCTTAGATACAGAGAACAAACTGCTGGCGGCCAGAGGGGAGCAGGCGGGGAGCTGGGCAAAAGAAGTTAAGGGGATTAAGAGGTACAGACTGCTACATATAAGACAAATAACTTATGGGGCTATAATGTATGTAACAGCATAGGGGGCATAGTCAGTTGTAATAACTTTTTATGGTGGCAGATGGTTACTAGGGGCCTTCCCAGGCGGTGTTAGCAGTGGGGAAAAACCTGCCTGCCAATGCAAGAGATGTTAGTGATGCAAGTTTGACCCCTGGGTTGGGAAGATTCTTGGAGGAGGGCATGGCAACCCACTCCAGTACTCTTGCCTAGAGAATCCCATGGACAGAGGAGCCTGGCAGGCTAGAGTCCATGGGGTCTCACAGAGTCGGACGCAACTGAAGTGATGGCACACGTGCATAGGGACTAGATTTATCATGGTGATCAATTTGTGTTGCATATAAATGTCAAATCACTGTGCTGCCCACCTGAAACTAACAAGATGCTGTACGTCAACTGTACTTCAGTAAAAAGGGGAGATAGTACAGCTGCTATGGAAAATAACACTGAGGTTCCTCAGAAACTTAGAAATAGAACTACAATATGATCCAGCCATTCTACTTCTGAGTTTATAGCCAAAGAATTAAAAGCAGGGTCTCACAGAAATATTTGTACACCATGTTCACAACAGCATTACTCACAACAAGGAAAGGTAGAAGCATCCCAAATATCTGTTGATTGATGAACAAAGTGTGGTATATACATAAAATAGAATTCTAATTTTATTTCCTTCCTTAAGCAGGAAGGAAGTTCTGTCGCATGCTACAACGTGGATGAAGCTTGAGGGCATTATGCTAAGTGAAATAATTCAGGCACAAAAAGATAAAACTTGTATGATTCCACTCATCTGAGGTATCTAAAGTATTCAATTCATAGAAACAGAAAGCAAAATACAAGGCTGGGGAAAGGGAAATGTTATTTAATGGGTAGAGAGTTTCAGTTTTGCAAAATGAAGTTCTATTTCACAACAATGTGAGTATAGTTAACACTATTGGACTGTACACTTAAAACTGGTTAAAATAGTAAATTTGGGGTTTTTTTTCTTTACCAGTTAAAAAATAGCTGGTAAACTGGTGTGATGCACCTTAATTGGCTTAACCATTCTTCTACTAGTCATTCAGATCACAAGTCAGCAAACTGTTTCTTAAAGAACCAGATAGTAACTATTTTAGGCTTTGTTGGCCATAGTCTCTGCTGTTACAGCAGGAAAGATGTAAACAATATGTCCTCGAGGGTGGCTGTGCTTCGGTACAAATGCATCTGCAAAAGTAAGAGGAAGGCCACCACATGTTGAGCCTGGGTTTAGACTGTTTCTAAAATTTCTAATTTCTAATATTATAAAAATGCTGCTAATGAATGTCTTTGTGGAAAAAGTCTATATATATTATTTACATAATATATATAATTTTCTAAGAAAAAAAATTTTTTTTATCGACTTCTGCTTCATTGACTATGCTAAAGCCTTTGACTGTGTGGATCACAACAAACTGTGGAATATTCTTAGTGAGACGGGAATACCAGACCACCTTACCCACCTCCTGAAAAACCTGTTTGCAGATCAAGAAGCAACAGTTAGAACCAGACAGGAACAACAGACTGGTTCCAAATTGGGCAAGTACATCAAGGCTATATATTCTCACCCTGCTTATTTAACTTCTATGCAGAGTACATCATGAGAAATGCTGGGCTGGAAGAAGCACAAGCTGGAATTAAGATTGCCGGGAGAAATATCAGCAACATCAGATATGCAGATGATACCACTTTAATGGCAGAAAGTGAAGAAGAACTAAAGAGCCTCTTAATGGAGATGAAAGAGGAGAGTGAAAAAGTTGGCTTAAAATTCAACATTCAAAAAATGAAGATCATGGCAAGTAGATGGGGAAAATATAGAAACAGTATCAGATTTCATTTTCTTGGGCTCCAAAATCACTGTGGACAGTGACTGCAGCCATGAAATTAGAAGACTACTCCTTGGAAGAATAGCTATAACAAACCTAGACAGTGAATTAAAAAGCAGAGACATCACTTTTCCAACAAAAGTCCATATAGTCAAAGCTATGGTTTTTCCAGTAGTTATATATGGATGTGAGAATTGGACCATAAAGAAAGCTGAGCACCAAAGAAACGACGCTTTCGATCTGTGGTGCTTGAGAAGACTCTTGAGAGTCCCTTGGACTGCAAGAAATCAAACCAGTCAATCCTAAAGGAAATCAACCCTGAATATTCATTAGAAGGACCGATGCTGAAGCTGAAGCTCCAATACTTTGGCCACCTGATATGAAGAGCTGACTCATTTGAAAAGACCCTGATACTGTGAAACATTGAGGGCAAGAGAAGAGGGTGACGGAGGATGAGATGGTTGGATGGCATCACCAACTCAATAAACATGAGTTTGAGCAAGCTCAGGGAGATAGTGAAGGACAGAGAAGGCTGGCATGCTGCGGTCTATGGGGTCCCAAAGAGTCGGACATGAACAACAATAACAATAACAATGAACAATAACAATAGATAGATAGACGAACAAAGGGTGGTATATACATAAAATGGAATTTTATTTTATTTCCTTCCTTAAGTAGGAAGGAAATTATGTCAAATGCTACAACATGGATGAAACTTGAGGACATTATACTAAGTGAAATAAGCCTATATATAATAGCCTATATATTATATATACCACATATACAGTAATACTATGTATATATAGTAACTTTTCTTAGGAAAGTATATATATTATAAGTATATTATATACTTTCTCTTCTTAGGAGAGAATTCTACAAATGAAGTTAATAGAAGAAAATTATGGCTATTTCTAAGGTCCTTGGTGCACACTCTTGGATACGGCCTGAAGCTGCTTTCTGATCCTGATTTAGCAACACCGTTGGACTCTGCCGAGGCAGTACCTGGAACGGAGCTCTCCTAAGTGCTAAGGCTGCACCACCCGGTTCAGCTCCCCTCCTTGTCTCTGCCCCTGCAGGTCTGCCAGGCCCTTTACCCTCAGCCAGCATGCCATCTGCCTCCTGCTCAACCTGTCCACCAACCCGTGTGCTACCTTTTCCTTCCTAGCCCGCGAGTCACTCAGTCCTCACGTGCAGACTACACACAGGGACTTCCTCCAGCTCCTTCTGGAAACCCGTCTAAATGACAGCAAAAGGATCCTGTACCGCACAAAACCACACAGAGACAATAAAACGTGGTGGGGCTTGAACACAGAAAGATGAGTAGCCGCTGACTTGTAGATGACAAGCTGAATCTGAGGCCCAGGGTGAGGAAAGGCAAGGAGCAACTCAGCCTGCGCTGAGAACTCCCACAGGCTCTGTGGCCCAGTACTTGGTGGTACCAGCTGTTTCCAGAAGTGTGGGTGCAGATGGGACTGGGTGAAAGTCATTAGAGAGTGCCTCTCCCCCATGTTCACCCAGCCAGACCACTGCATGGCCCTGAGCCCGCAACAAGACTAAACGGCTGAAAACACAAGTCTCTGGATAAAGGCACAGCAGGCAGCTGTGAGGACAGAGTACCGGACTGAAGATAGCATGATACTAGAGATTCTCACAGTAAACTGAGAGAAAGATTATGTGCCAAGGGCTGAGATCTGCCCCACTCTTCGCTGGCTTGGCTCCCAGACCACGGGTAGCTAGGATGGTATCTTCCAGGCACATACTGGAAGATACTTTCTGGAGAGACCTAAAGATATAAAAATGTGGGTTACATGAGGCAACAGGTGGATTGCCATACAGAGAAGCCCACGTTATCAACTCCCCCTGATGCTCAAAGTTCTCAGCACCTTTTAGCTCCCCATTTTAAAATATGAATGGAAAACCAAGGTTCACCACAAATCTGAGGAAAGCCTCTAACAAGAAAGGTAGAGACCAAAACAGGAAAGGAAAAAAAAAATAAAAGTAAATGGAGGGTGATGACTGGGCCTCTGAACATCCGGATAGGTTAGATATTATTTCTGAGTGTGTCTGTGAGGGTGTTTCTGGATGAGGCCAACGTTTGAATCAGTAGGCTGAATCGAGCAGATTGCCCTCCCCGTGTGGGTGGGCCTCACCCAATCTGCTGCACAGAAGAAAAGTCTGAGTAAGAAAGAATTCTTCTCTCTGCCTCTCTGTATCTGGGTCATTGGTCCTCTCCCGCTTTCAGACTCAGACTTGAACTTAAACATCAACAGTCTTGCTTCTCAGGCTGTCAGACGCAGGCTGAAATTATCCTGTCTGCTCCCTGAGGCCCCCAGCTTGAAAACCGTAGATCCTGGACTTCCCAGCCTCCATAACTGTATAAGCCAGCTCCTTATAGTAAACCAACCTCTCTCTCTCATTTATTTTTAAATTACCTATCTCTTTGCTTTGTTGTGAAATTCTCTATTCCCCTCCTGTTTTTTCGTCTTCAACATCAGACATTATTTGTTTTGCTAACAGTTTATATTATCCTTAATAAACCCCTCAAATCCATCCATTTGTCTGTCTGTTAAATGTCTTCACTTGTTTGAGAAGATAAAAAACATCTAACTGTGTGGATAAAATCAAATAACAAAATTATAATAAAACACTGACCAAATAGATATTATATATTTATATAATTATAAATATATATTATTATATATGCAATATATATTATATACAATTGTACATATTGGTCCGCTTTCTGCAGAGAATCCAGACTAATACAGAGACTATACAGGGAGATTAAAACCTAAACCTCACCTCTAAGGAGAAAAATTAGAATCAAAACGTATTTTTTCCCAATGAAAAATTAAACATTGAAGAATATGATTTTGTCAAATAGGGTTGAGAAAACAACAATCACAAAAAACTAACCAGTCTGATCACATGGACCACAGCCTTGTCTAATTCAATGAAACTATGAGCCATGCCGTGCAGGGCCACCCAAGATAGACGGGTCATGGTGGAGAGGTCTGGCAGAAGGTGGTCCACTGGAGAAGGGAATGGCAAACCACTTCGGTATTCTTGCCTTGAGAACCCCATGAACGGTATAAAAAGGGTTGAGTTTTGGAGAGTCACAAATTATTGCAATATCTAACATTTTTGACCAACCTTCAAAGAACTGATTTTTGCTCCTTTGGCAGACAATACTGCCCCTGTGCAGAGTGTATGCCTTAGATCAGAGAGGACATTACTTCTGTGAAATAAGACTCAGTTGCTATTTTTAAAATGGACATTGAAAGAATAAAAAAGAGTTCTTGGAAATTAAAATTATAAAAGCAGAAATTTAAAAACTCACTGAAAGGATTGCAAGCAAGATCTCCCAGAAAGCAAAATGCTAAGAAAGAAGATGGCAGAGGAGAGGATGGATTGCAAAATGATGGCATCAGTTCAGGAAGCTCAACGTTTTCCTAATGAAAGTTCCAGAAAGAGAAAACATAGGTGGGGTACATGTGTGTTTGTTTTAGTGGTGAGGAATAATTTGAGTAAATTTCCCCAAGGGACTGAAGAATATGCATTTCCAACCTCAAAGCAGCCAGGGAGAGCCGAAAGCAGCAGATGAAACCCCTTTCCAAGGCACCTCCCCAAGACTCCAGAGCACTGGGAGCAAAAAGACTGTCCTGAGACATCCATCCTCTTACTCCCGGGAGGTGTCTTCCAGCTCCTGGTCAGTAAGAATCTCAAGAGTTGACAAGGCTTTTCTAGCAGATTTGTCACGAGGATTTCAGCTCATTTAACCTGACTGTGGCTCAGATCATGAACTCCTTATTGCCAAATTCAGACTTAAAGAAAGTAGGGAAAACCACTAGACCATTCAGGTATGACCTAAATCAAATTCCTTATGATTATACAGTGGAAGTGAGAAATAGATTTAAGGGCCTAGATCTGATAGATAGAGTACCTGATGAACTATGGAATGAGCTTCGTGACATTGTACAGGAGACAGGGATCAAGACCATCCCCATGGAAAGGAAATGCAAAAAAGCAAAATGGCTGTCTGGGGAGGCCTTACAAATAGCTGTGAAAAGAAGAGAGGCAAAAAGCAAAGGAGAAAAGGAAAGCTATAAGCATCTGAATGCAGAGTTCCAAAGAATAGCAAGAAGAGATAAGAAAGCCTTCTTCAGTGATCAATGCAAAGAAATAGAGGAAAACAACAGAATGGGAAAGATTAGAGATCTCTTCAAGAAAATTAGAGATACCAAGGGAACAGTTCATGCAAAGATGAGCTCAATAAAGGACTGAAATGGTATGGACCTAACAGAAGCAGAAGATATTAAGAAGAGGTGGCAAGAATACACAGAAGAACTGTACAAAAAAGATCTTCACGACCCAGATAATCACGATGGTGTGATCACTCACCTAGAGCCAGACATCCTGGAATGTGAAGGCAAGTGGGTCTTAGAAAGCATCACTACGAACAAAGCTAGTGGAGGTGATGGAATTCCAGTGGAGCTCTTTCAAATCCTGAAAGATGATGCTGTGAAAGTGCTGCACTCAATATGCCAGCACATTTGGAAAACTCAGCAGTGGCCACAGGACTGGAAAAGGTCAGTTTTCATTCCAATCCCAAAGAAAGGCAATGCCAAAGAATGCTCAAACTACCGCACAATTGCACTCATCTCACATGCTAGTAAAGTAATGCTCAAAATTCTCCAAGCCAGGCTTCAGCAATACATGAACCATGAACTTCCAGATGTTCAAGCTGCTTTTAGAAAAGGCAGAGGAATCAGAGATCAAATTGCCAACATCCACTGGATCATGGAAAAAGCAAGAGAGTTCCAGAAAAACATCTATTTCTGCTTTATTGACTATGCCAAAGCCTTTGACTGTGTGGATCACAAGAAACTGTGGAAAATTCTTCAAGAGATGGGAATACCAGACCACCTAACCTGCCTCTTGAGAAACCTATATGCAGGTCAGGAAGCAACAGTTAGAACTGGACATGGAACAACAGACTGGTTCCAAATAGGAAAAGGAGTATGTCAAGGCTGTATATTGTCACCATGCTTATTTAACTTCTATGCAGAGTACATCATGAGAAACGCTGGACTGGAAGAGACACAAGCTGGAATCAAGATTGCCGGGAGAAATATCAATAACCTCAGATATACAGATGACACCACCCTTATGGCAGAAACTGAAGAGGAACTTTAAAAAGCCTCTTGATGAAAGTGAAAGAGGAGAGTGAAAAAGTTGGCTTAAAGCTCAACATTCAGAAAACGAAGATCATGGCATCTGGTCCCATCACTTCATGGGAAATAGATGGGAAAACAGTGGAAACAGTGTCAGACTTTAGTTTTTGGGCTCCAAAATCACTGCAGATGGTGACTGCAGCCATGAAATTAAAAGACACTTACTCCTTGGAAGGAATGTTATGACCAACCTAGATAGCATATTCAAAAGCACAGACATTACTTTGTCAACAAAGGTCCATCTAGTCAAGGCCATGGTTTTCCCAGTAGTCATGTATGGATGTGAGATTTGGACTGTGAAGAAAGCTGAGCGCTAAAGAATTGATGCTTTTGAACTGTGATATTGGAGAAGACTCTTGAGAGTCCCTTGGACTGCAAGGAGATCCAACCAGTCCATTTTAAAGGAGATCAGCCCTCAGTGTTCTTTGGAAGGAATGATGTTAAAGCTGAAACTCCAGTACTTTGGCCACCTCATGTGAAGAGTTAACTCACTGGAAAAGACTCTGATGCTGGGAAGGATTGAGGGCAGGATGAGAAGGGGACGACAGAGAATGAGATGGCTGGATGGCATCACCGACTCAATGGACGTGAGTCTGAGTGAACTCCGGGAGTTGGTGATAGACAGGGAGGCCTGGCGTGCTGCGATTCATGGGGTCGCAGAGTCGGACACGACTGAGCGACTGAACTGAATTGAACCCAAGAGGTTTTGAAAGGAGTTCTGAGGGCTAGATCACTTTTTCCCTTACTGTAGAAAGAATATATGCTCATTACAGAAAACATGGACATTTCAGAACAGTATAAAGAAAAAGCACCAGCTATAATTGAAAAAAAAGTCTGAACATTTATTTATTTACCAGCATGGAACTTTCTTTCTCAAGCTTTATTCCTTTCATAGGAAAAAGGAGCCTCAATTTATTTATGATTCTTTCTAATTAGAGTTGACTATGTATTTTTTTGTTTCCAAACTTATTCGTTTTTAATGGAAGGAAAACTGCTTCTCGGAATCGTGTTGGCCTCCGCCACACAGCGGTGTGAGTCGCCACACGCGCCCGTGTGCCCTCCCCTTGACCCCACCCCTTCCCACCCCTCTAGGTTGTCACAGAGCCCCGGCTCGCGTTCCCGGAGTCGCACAGCAAGCCCCCGTTGCTTATCTGTTTCACGCGGTGTGTGCGTCCACGTCAGTCTCTTCCTGCATCCCTCCCCCTTCCCCTCCACCCGCGCCCATAGCTCTGTCTTGCGTCTCCACTGTCGCCCTGTAAATGGGTTCATCAGAACCATCTTCCTAGATTCCATACACGTGCATGTACATAGGATGTCAGTGTTTCTCTTTCTGACTGACTGCACTCTGTATAAGAAGCTCTAGGTTCGTCCACTCCGTTAGAACTGACTCAAGTGTGTTCCTTTTTGTGGCTGAGCAATATCCCCGTGTGTACACACCACAGCTTCTTCGTCCAGTCATCTGACATGGACATCTAGGTTGCTTTCACGTCCTAGCTATTGTAAGTAGTGCTGCAATGAACACCGGGGCACACGCGCCTTTTTCAGTTTTGGTTTCCTCAGGGTATATGCCAAGTAGTGGGATTGCTGGGTCATATGGTAGTTCTGCTGCTGCTGCTGCTAAGTCGCTTCAGTCATGTCCGACTCTGTGCGACCCCACAGACGGCAGCCCACCAGGCTCCCCCGTCCCTGGGAGTCTCCAGGCAAGAACGCTGGAGTGGGCTGCCATTTCCTTCTCCAACGCTTGAAAGTGAAAAGGGAAAGTGAAGTCTCAATCGTGGCCAGTCTCTCAATCGTGGCGGACTCGTAGAGACCCCATGGACTGCAGCCCACCTGGCTCCCCAGTCCCTAGGAGTCTCCAGGCAAGAACACTGGAGTGGGCTGCCATTTCCTTCTCCAATGCAGGAAAGTGAAAAGAGAAAGGGAAGTCCTACTCTCGGTTTGTTCCGGGATCTCCAGATCATCTTCCATAGTGGCTGTGTCAGTTTATATTCCCACCAACAGTGCAAGAGGGTTCCCTTTTCTCCACAGCCTCTCGAGCATTTATTATCTGGGCTTCCTTCTGGCCATTCTGACCAGTGTGAGCTGATATCTCTGTAGTTTTGGTTTGCATTTCTCTAATGAGCCATGTTGAACACCTTCTCGTGTGCTTATTAGCCGTTTGTATGTCTTCTTTGGAGAAAAGTCTGTTTAGGTCTTTTTGCCCACTTTCTGTTGGGCTGTGTTTCTGGTATTCAGTTTTATGAGCTGCTCACATATTTTAGAAATTAATCCTTCGTCAGTTGTTTCATTCATTATTCATTTTCTCCCACTCTGAGGGTTATCGTTTCACCTTCTTTGTAGTTTCCTAGGCTGTGCAAAAGCTAATTAGGTCCCACTTGTTTATTTTTCTTTTTATTTCCATTACGTTGGGAGGTGAGTCACAGAGGATCTTGCTGTGATTCAGTAGAGTTGACTGTATTTTTAGCAGTTATAATTCCTCTGGGAATCGTCTAGTTTTGATATTCTTCCCGATGTGCTTGGTAAGATATCCTGGAGGAGCTGTGTGCCACCTTCTCATCTCTACGGCCATCCCAGACCACGGCAGACGATGCTTCTGCTGTGGACGTGTGGAAATGCTCTTTCTAAGCGATGCCAGTTGCTGCACTCGGGTTTCCAGCAGTCTTTCTTCCTGTTCCTCTTTCCTCTGGTGTCGTGGGGGTTTGGGTTCCTCTCTGTTGCTCTAGCTTAGTGAAGACCTGGCCGGGGCTGCCCCTCAGCACGTGCCCACACTCTCCTCCCTCCCAACCCTGTGCTTCATCCACAGGGACCCCACGGGGCTCTCTGTCCAGCTGGCACCTACTGAACACCATCCAGTGAAATGTCACACATCGGAGAGGGGCAGAAAGCAAAAATGAAGAAGAAGAAGAAGAAAAAGAAAAAACAGCTGATTTTATTTTTGCTTTTGGTAGTGGAGCCTATTTAAATTTCTGTTAAATATTTGTTCCTCAACAGCAAACTTGCTCCTTGAGTGTTTTTCTCTCTCGGTGGACATAATTTATTTCACCATTTCCCCTCCCTTGATGGACGACTGTGAAATACGGAGCCAAAGGCTGTCAAAGTTTAACTGAATAACATAGGAGGGAAACAAGAGTCCACACTGCGGTTCCCTCTCTTGCTTTAAACCCAGACAAGCACAAAAGCACGTCCACAGAACCATCTGAGAATGAGGAAGAGGCCTTGCAGACCGCTTCAGAGTCCACTGCCTAACAATGTTGTCATAAGTAGGCAAAGGAGAATGAACGCTGGATAGAAGCACCTTCCTTTCTCATCCCCACAGTGAGGCAAAAATTGATCTTATGAGCTAAAGTTGACCTAGAAAGCATATTTGTAAGATTTGCCCTTCCTCTTCAAAGACAACAAAAATGGACACACTTGAAACGCAATTAAGACTGGGGCCAGGGAAGGCCAGTGGGACTATTTGGCGTCTAGCGCCACCTTGTGGTGGCTCATTCAAATCCCAGGCCCTTTCAAAGGGTCCTGTAGGACCGAATATCGACAGCCTTCTTGAAGAGTGTAGATTAAGTCATTTTCTTAGGCGATAAAAACTAACAGAAATAACGAGAACGTAACTGTAACTCCACAGTAAACAGAGCACTCACTTAGTCCTGGTAGCAGTCCCACGCTGCAAGTAGCAGGATCTCAGTCCTAGAAGCATGAAGGCCAAGGCTTGAAGAAGCAGGCTACTTGTATGGGGCGTCCTGGACTTAAACCCAGATGTTCATATCCTAAATAGCGTAACGCAGTTAGAATTGTTGCATGCAGTAGACATAAAAACTCAAAAGAAATTAATAGTGCCATATAGTATTGCGTATGATATGTTGTTGTCCAGTAGCTCAGTTGTGTCCAACCACTCAGTTGTGTCCAACCCTGCCACCTCTGCAGCACGCCAGGTTTCCCTGTCCTTCACCATCTCCTGGAGTTTGCTCAGTTCAGTTCAGTTCAGTTCAGTCACTCAGTCATGTCTGACTCTGCGACCTCACGAACCGCAGCACGCCAGGCCTCCCTGTTCATCACCAACTGCCGGAGTTTGCCCAAACTCATGCCCATTGGTTGGTGATGCCATCCAACCATCTCATCCACTGTCATCCACTTCTCCTCCTGCCCTCAATCTTGCCCAGCATCAGGGTTTTTTCCAAATGAGTCAGTTCCTTGTGTCAGGTGGCCAAAGTATTGGAGTTTCGGCTTCAGCATCAGTCCTTCAAATGAACACTCAGCACTGATTTCCTTTAGGATGGACAGGTTGGATCTCCTTGCAGTCCAAGGGACTCTCAAGAGTCTTCTCCAACACCACAGTTCAAAAGCATCAATTCTTCGGCACTCAGCTTTCTTTATAGTCCAACTCTCACATCCATACACGACCACTGGAAAAACCATAGCCTTGACTAGACAGACATTTGTTGACAAAGCAATGTCTCTGCTTTTGAATATGCTATCTAGGTTGGTCATAACTTTCCTTCCAAGGAGTAAGCATCTTTTAATTTCATGGCTGCAGTCACCATCTGCAGTGATTTTGGAGCCCAAAACAATAAAGTCAGCCACTGTTTCCACTGTTTCCCCATCTATTTGCCATGAAGTGATGGGACCAGAAGCCATGATCTTAGTTTTCTGAATGTTGAGCTTTAAGCCAACTTTTTCACTCTCTTCTTTCACTTTCATCCAGAGGCTTTTTAGTTCCTCTTCACCACCATAAGGGTGGTGTCACCTGCATATCTGAGGTTATTGATATTCTGCCAGCAATCTTGATTCAGGTTTGTGCTTTATCCAGTCCAGCGTTTCTCATGATGTACTCTGCATATAAGTTAAATAAGCAGGGTGACAATATACAGCCTTGATGTACTCCTTTTCCTATTTGGAACCAGGCTGTTGTTCCATGTCCAGTTTTGCTCACTCATGTCCATCGAGTCAATGATGCCATCCAACCATCCCGTCATCTGTCTTACCCTTCTCCTTCTGCCTTCAACCTTTCCCAGCATCAGGGCCTTTTCTAATGAGTTGACTCTTCACATCAGGTGGCCAAAGTATTGGCGCTTAAGCTTCAGCATCAGTCCTTCCAATGAATATTCAGGACTGATTTCCTTTAGGATGGACTGGTTGGATCTCCTTGCAGTCCAAGGGACTCTCAAGAGTCTTCTCCAACACCACAGTTCAAAAGCATCACTTCCTCGGCACTCAGCTTTCTTTATGGTCCAACTCTCACATCCATACCTGACTACTGGAAAAACCATAGCTTTGACTAGACAGACCTTTGTTGGTTAAGTGATGTCTCTGCTTCCTCATATGTCTGTCTAGGTTGGTCACAGCTTTTCTTTTAAGAAGCAAGCAACTTTTAATTTCATGGCTGCAGTCACCATCTGCAGTGATTTTGGAGTCCAAGAAAATAAAGTCTGTCACTGTTTCCATTGTTTCCCCATCTATTTGCCATGAAGTGATGGGACCAGATGACATCATCATAGTTTTCTGAATGTTGAGTTTTAAGCCAGCTTTTTCACTCTCCTCTTTCACTTTCAAGAGGCTCTTTAGTTCCTTTTTGCTTTCTGCCAGAAGGGTAGTATCATCTGCATATCTGAGGTTATTGATATTTCTCCCTGCAGTCTTGATTCCAGCTTGTGCTTCATCCAGTCTAGCATTTCCCATGATGTGCTCCGCATATAAGTTAAAAAAGCAGGGTGACAATATACAGCCTTGACGTACTCCTTTCCCTCTGGGAACTCCTCTCCGTTGTTCCATGTCCAGTTCTAATTGTTGTTTCTTGACCTGCATACAGATTTCTCAGGAGGCAGGTCAGGTGGTCTGGCATTCGCATGTCTTTAAGAATTTTCTGCAGTTTGTTGTGATCCACACAGTCAAAACCTTTAGCATAGTCAATGAAGCAGAAGTCGATGCTTTTCTGGAATTCTCTTCCTTTCTCTATGATCCAACTGATGTTGGCAATTTGTTCTCTGGTTCCTCTGCCTTTTCTAAATCCAGCCTGTACATCTGGGAGTTCTCCGTTCATGTATTGCTGAAGCCTGGCTTGGAGAATTTTTAGCATTACTTTGCTAGCATGTGAAATGAGTGCAATTGTGCGGTAGTGTGAACTTTCTTTACCATTGCCTTTGGAATAGGAATGAAAACTGACCTTTTCCAGTCCTGTAGCCGCTGCTGAATTTTCCAAATTTGCTGGCATATTGAGTGCAGCACTTTCACAGCATCATGTTTTAGGATTTGAAATATCTCAGCTGAAATTCCATCACGTCCACTAGCTTTGTTCATAGTGACGCTTCCTAAGGCCCACTTGACTTTGCACTCCAGGATGTCTGGCTCTAGGTGAGTGATCACAGAATCGTGATCATCTGGGTCATGAAGATTTTTTTTTTTACAGTTCTTCGTGTGTTCTTCTACCTCTTCTTAATATCTTCTGCTTCTGTTAGGTCCATACCATTTCTGTCCTTTATTGTGTCCATCTTTGCATGAAATGTTCCCTTGGTATCTCTAATTTTTTTTGAAATCTCTAGTCTCACCCATTCTACTGTTTTCCTCTTTTTCTTTGCATTGATCGCTTAGGGAGCCTTTCTTATCTCTCCTTGCTATTCTTTGGAACTCTGCATTCAGACGTTTATATCTTTCCTTTTCTCCTTTGCCTTTTGCTTCTTTTTTCATCTATTTGTAAGGCCTTCTCAGATAACTACTTTGCCTTCCTGCATTTCTTTTATCTGGGGGATGGTTTTGATTACTGTCTCCTTTACAATGTCGCACACCTCTGTCCATAGTTCTTTAGGCACTCTGTCTATCAGATCTAGTCCCTTGAATCTATTTGTCACTTCCACTGAATAATCATAAGGGATTTGATTTAGGTCATACCTGAATGGTCTGGTGATTTCCCCTACTTTCTTCAATTTAAGTCTGAATTTGGCAATAAGGAGTTCATGATCTGAGCCACAGTCAGCTCCCAGTTTTGTTTTGCTGACTATATAGAGTATACACTGTATATGGTATACAGTGTATATATGTACGTAGTATAATGGGCTGCCCAGGTAGGACTAGTGGTAGAGAACCCACCTGCCAATTCAGGAGACATCAAAGACGTGGGTTTGATCCTTGGTTTGGGAAGACCCCCTGGAGGAGGAGATGACAACCCTCTCAAGTATTCTTGCCTGGAGAATCCCACGGACATGAGAGGCTGGTGAGCTATGGTCCATAGGATCGCAGAGTCAAACACAACTGAAGCAACTTAGCACGCACGTGTAGTATAATAAATATCCTATACTATGTAAGTATACACCTTCCTCTAGAGGGAGATAGTACTTGTGCTATTTTCTATAGCACTATAAACCAGTGTTCACTACCTTTCAGGGGCTACTTGCTGCCTGTGAAGACAAGGCAATATTGGTTGACTCTTGGCAGTCTATGATTTAGCAAATGCTGTTACAGAGTTTTGCTACTAAACCAACTGTGGCCTTTTTTCCTGGGTCCTCTGGGCACCCAACCTGCAGAAGACCCTGCTTCTCTGTCAGTCTGGGGTGCAGTAATGGAAGGGTCCCAGGGAGAAGGAACATGGGAACACTGAGGCAAGAGAACTGAGGCCAGCTTTTATCCTCTCTAACCCCAGTCTACTGGCCCAAACCATGACACTCATTCCCAGTTAATGGCACCTCATTCAGTTAACCCATGTATTTTAAGGTGGGGTCACTGAGGTTACCTGGCTCAGAGTCAGAGCTGCACGTGTTCCTAGGCCAGCTTTAAATACTTCAAGTGCACAACGTGCAGCCTTTCCCTTATGGGGCAGGGGTCCAGGGCCATCAGTGCTCCCAAGGATGGAGACAGCTCCAAGCTGTGCTTGGAGGAAACCGTGTGCCTTGCTCACAGGCCGACCACCAGCAGAGGGGCCTGTTCTTAGACCAGGTCCTTGTCAGCCTGCTCAGCGTGCTTCAGGTCCACTCCTGGTTCCAGGGTGCATGGCGGGCCGGGTCCGCAACCTCCAGCGGGTCTCAAGACAGTTACCCAGGCCTTACAAGGAAGGAATCCGAGGTTCTAACAGAGTAAAGCCACAATGACTTCCAATGACAAAAGCCCACCCTTACCCTACCACCACCGCTCTCCATGTCCTACTTCAAATATGCTGTCTTTATCCAGCTCAGCCATTAAAAGCCAAGTGATGCTGGTCAGAGGCAGTGGAGGAAAGGGGTGAAAAGGGGCTCTGAGGAGGGGGCATTGAGTGGCGTGCCAGGGCTGAGCAGGGTGTGGGATAAAGAGGGAAGAGCCTGGACTGGGGCAGGGGAGCCTGGGGCTGGTGGAGGCGCTCCGCTAACCAGCTGCTCTGGGGCTGGACCTGCCCCTTGCTTAACGAGGCCTGTGAGCGCTCTCCCCTTGGTTTCTTCACAGGTTGATTTCGAAGGACAACTCTGTACTAAGCCCTCCTCAGTTTTGCTCTCAGCCGGGCTAGCCACCTTCCAGCCTTCAAAAGAAGGGGAGAGAATACGCAGAGCCACACACCAGGTAGTCAGCAGTTCCTCTTGGTTACGGCGGACGGCCAACCCCCGGCGCGCACGCTGTCTGAGGCCACTGTGTGTCCCTCTCCTCTCCAGGAGCTCCCTGCACAGAATACTATGACTGTGTCCAGCCCCTCCCCGCGGGGGCCACGCCCTCTCAGAGGTGACGGGTTTTAGGGCCTTGGCTGGCTGCGTGGGCAGCCCAGACAATACACTCGAGACACACGTTCTCAAGAGGTTTCTGCAAAAACGGAAACATAAAGGCTTCCAGGATCCACCTTTTGGCAGGCCAAAAGGACTCTGATTATACGAAGAAAAAGTTGTCACACCGGAGTCCTTGGGAAACAGGTTATGGACGGTCCCACGGGCCACCTCAGCACTGGGCATGGCAGTCCTGACCTCCTAGTGGCCCCCGCCCCATGTCCCAGAGGGGTGTGGGGACAGGTGACGTGTGCAGGGTCTCAAGAACGAGGCAGGGGGGCATGGGGTGTTCTTGAGACGCAGCAGAAATGGAATTTGTAGACACTGGTCTTGAGGTGGCACACAAATGAACCAAAGCAGAGGAAAATGGGCAAATATGAGACAGTGGAAAGAGAGAGCACTCCTTCAAGCTAAACATACATTTGGAGGTGTTATGTTGGTCTACCTGGCCTCCTTTTCCATGGGATTGTCTGGCACAATCAGACTTGCAGGAGCAATGAATGACATGGATCTCGTCGAGTGCGCAGGGCCCTCACGCTTTTCTACGTGGAATCTTATCATGTTACACCATAAAACTTTCCTTTTCAGGAACTACTATTATATTTTTATTTGTATACATATTCTTTTAAAAAAGTTAAAATACAAAAATACACAAAATAAAGAGTGACTTTAAATTTTGCTCGTCAAGGACAGGCGCAGAGGTCAACATTGTGAAAGGTCAGGATTCATGGCCCAGGTCGGGGGTAACAGGACCTGGGGTCTTCTGAGACTTTCGGAACTTGCTCTGAAGGAAAACCCTCGGCACACACAGTCCTTCTTTTTTATTCACCGTCTCACGAAACACATACTCGTTCACCTCTTCTTCGTAACCTGTGTCCAGAAAGAGCCGCGCCAGGAATTCTGGAAGACAAGCAGATCACCAGTGCTCGCAGTCTGGATGCCATTGTGCCTTGAGCAAGAGTCAGTGTAGCGGGGGGCTGAGAGAACCTCAATGCAAGGGGGTAAGAAGGCTCTGCTCTGGGAGCTGGCACACTCCTACATCTATCCCCCTGTCAACAGAAACTCCCAAATCATCACCAAGAGGTTCACCAACCTGTCACACGCTCCTCGACCCATCAGGACTTCCCACGAGCAGCACAGGCCCAGACCCTGCACTCACAGTGTACGTGTGCTTATACGATGTGTGTGTTTATGCAGTGTGTGTGTGTGGTCACTCAGTGTGTGCTCACAGTGTTCATAGTGTGTGTTCATACAGTGTGTGTTCGGTGTGTGCGTGCTCATGCAGTGTGTGTGAGCTCACTGTGTGTGCATTCACTCATACAGTGCGTTCATACAATGTATGTCCATACAGTGTGTGTGCTCATACAGTGTGCGCTCATAGTGTGTGTGAGCTCACTGTGTATGCGTTCATACAATATATGTCCACACAGTGTGTGTGCTCATACAGTGTGTTTGTGGTCAGTGTGTGTGAGCTCACTGTGTATGCATTCATACAATGTATGTCCATACAGCGTGTGTATGCTCAGTGTGTGTGTTCAGTGTGTGCAATCATACAGCATATATGTGCGTTCATAGTGTATGCACTCACTCGTGCAGCGTGGTCAGTGTGTGTGTTCAGTGTGTATGTGCTCATTCAGTGTGCGTGCTCGCTCATACAGTGTGTTCATACAGCGTGTGCTAATACAGTGTTCATAGTGTGTTCACCTGTACAGTGTGCTGTGTGTTCATAGTGTGTGTGCTCACTGTGTGCACTCAGTGTGGGTTCAGTGTGTGCTCATAGTGTGTGTTCATACAGTCTGTGTGTGCTCACTCAGTGTGCGTGTGTTCAGTATGTGTGCTCATAGTGTGTTCCATGTGTGCTCACTGTGTGTTCACTCGTACAGTGTGCACTCACTCATAGTGTGTTCATACAGTGTGTGCTGTGTGTGCTCACTCACTCATACAGTATGTGTTCATAGTGTGTGTGTTCACTCTGTGTGTGTGTGCTGTGTTCACAGTGTTCACTCTGTGCACTCACTCAGTGTGTGTGCACGCACTCATACAGTGTGTGTGTGTGTACACTCCATCTGTTTACATCAAGCACCTCATCTATCCTGACACGACCAAGGACAGTCAGGTAACAGGGTGCAGAGAAAAAAAAACATCTGATGTGACAGCCTAAGGAACAGTGAACCCAAGTAATGCATCACTACATGTGAAGTGAAACAGAAAGAATGGCTATGTGACTCTTCTCAGGGGCTTTACTCCAAAGAATGCACTTTGAAGCACTTTGCAGATATTACTACATCTTCTCAATTTTTTATAGTTGATTTAATCAGACTTCACGAATCTAAAACATTAAAACAAATTTTTAATTTTCACTGTATGTTGTCATGCTTTTGTAGTCTTAACGGTAATCACTAATTTTTGGCTTTATGTTTGAGTTTAAGAGAATATTTCAAGAAGTAATGAATGTAAAAATTAGAACTTTAGAAAGTAACTATATTACGGTTCATATTACAGGCATACCTCAGAGATACTGCGGGTTCAGTTCACCGCAATAAAGGTGAAAAAAGCAGTAATGTGAGCCTCACAAATTTTCTGGTTCTCCAGTGTATACAAGTCATGTTTACACTATGCTGTGGTCTTTTAAGTGTGCAATAGCGTTGTGTCTAAAAACACCATGTACATATCTTAACTAAAAAATACTTTATTGTTAACCATCATTTGAGTCTTCAGTGAGTCTTAGCAGTAACATTAAAGGTGATCACAGATCACCATAGCAAATATAGTACTAACGAAAAAGTCTGAAATACTTCAAGACATGAAGTGAGAAAATGCTATTGGAAAAATGGTGCCAATAGACTTGCTCAACACAGGGTTGCCACAAACCTCCCATCTGTGAAAAACGGAGTATTTGCAAAGCACAATAAAACAAGGTACGCCTGTATAAAATAGGCTTAAAACTATGTTCAAAATACTAAAATCATATTCAACATTTGTTTTCTTATCAAAAATGACCTTTTAAGGACCCCTCTATTAGCAAGTTTGTGTACTTAAGTCTCAATCACTTTTATAGAAAAAAAGGTATCTTACCTTTGTGAAAGTAATGTAATGACAAGTAATGTCAAGGCACTATCCTGTCCTATTTGCTTGCTTTCTGCGGGAACGAAGTGAAGATTCTGGTTTGCCCTCCCAGCCTTCCCAACACAGCTCCTGGCCTCATCCACATGGGCACAGCAGAGCGTTTCCACTGACCCGGTTCACTAACTGGACACCCTCACTAGAGAGCCTGTGAGCTCACAGCTGATGCGGCGAGTGGTGTGTGTGAGGGTTTGGCTCAGGGCCGTGCGGCTGTGTGTGGAGTCCAGTTGCCCCCACCCACGCAATACCACAGGGACAGTGCAATCAAGGAAACAGAAATCATGACAGATTCCAGCAATCTTACCATCAGTGAAAAAATATGATCTGGTTCCATCTTGTCTAACATAAAAGTTTTCTGCAAGTTTGCTCCCGGCTTTAAACCTAAGCATGGCATGATCATACAGCCCATAGTCGCGAAACAAGACACTTTTGCCTGGTTTTAATACCTACGAAACAAAACAAGCTGCACATAACTCAGGGACCCTGTCAGACAGAACTTACTATAAAATAAAACCTGATTATTTTACGGATGAGAATAACTTACATTTGTGACAGTGATGAAAAGCGCCATACTGAAATGCCCGTACTACAAAGGAAAAGGGCCTACCAAGCAAAGGTGTGGTAAGGCCTGGCTGAGTCCCTTGCGCTGGGGGGGTACTTCCTGAGCACTGAGGAGAGCACCATTGGAGGTCCAGTGTCCCAATTAAAATGCTGAGGACATCAGAGGAAAAAAAAGTACCCTCACTAAAGTATTAGCACGTTCTCCCATCATTTTATTAGCCATCTCCTAATCCATGACCCTGTAAGTCAAATTGTTTCTTTAAATATCTATGTAATCAATACATTTTGGCTTTTTACTGATGTTCTGACCTTCCTCAGCCTGAGTGTCAGTTCTGGGCTCCTGCACTGCAATTCTGTATGGCTTGCTCACTATGCTAACACCATGCTAAGCCCTCTACAGCTGACCAGACATCTTCTCACTAGGTCTTCATACAACTCTGGAGGAAAAGTGTGATTATCCCGAGACCAAGAGACTGGTAGCAGAAAAAGGAAGTGACGTGGCCACAATCATACAGCAGCTGCGCAGCTGTTAAACAACAGATTCCGAGCTCATCCTCGGGTCAGAGGCATGACGAGAGGGTCGGGGGTGTCTCTTGGTTCCAGGCAGCGATGGCAAGCGGGAGTGTCAGTCCAATTCCGTCCTCACTCCTGACAAGACCAGAGAGGCTGGGAGGGAGGGTAACACCACCCATTCTCCCCTGCGGCTGCACTCCTCGCTTTCAGGCGGAGCGCCCTCAGGCCAGTGCAGTGTGTGGAGAAGGGGCAAGTGCCAGGCCCCCGGGGGGGGGGGGGGGGGGGGAGGCCCCTCACCACAGCCTTTAGAAACAGCTGTCACAGAGCAGGCGTTTCAAAAACTGGAAGGTAAAATCTGCAGAGCATGGAGTAACTGCTCCTCTCCTACAAAGCAAACAGCCATATGCTTTTCAGAATGAAAAGAACAAGGTACTCGCTGTGACACTTGCTTTTTAAGTGGGTATTCTTTCAAACTGTGTAACATTACCAAGTGAGAGTGGTCTTCAAAAGGGGGCATTGATTTTACTATGTATATTCTGACTCTTCACATCAGCAGGATAATCTTAAAACATATGATAAATACTACCTATTACAGTAGATATCTGAGGTAATTTGATATTTCCTCTTCCTGAAGAGAATATGAAAGACTGTCCATCATACTTCCAAGTGCGCTGCAGATTTTCTCACTTAGCAAATTCTTATCAACACTAGCATGCATTTAAAATACTGTCAATAAAGAGCCTCTTGGAGAAAAACATTCTTACTTTGGTCAGAAACGCTAAATTTTAAAATGTGACTCACTAAACAATCTGAAAACTTTAACTTGTATGAGACTCACTTATTTTCAGAAGGAAGGGAAGGCCGCATGGGACTCTCGCTCAGGAATCTGGGAACTCCTGATCCATGGGCCAGCTGTTCTGTTAACTGGCTGAATGACCCTAGACAAGTTATTTCATCCTTCTGAATGTGCTTTCTCATCCGTAAGACAGAAATTACGGTACTAACACCTCCTCTGAGGCAGGACTGTGCCTTTGCTGGGCTTTCTCATCCTCCCAGCAGCTCCAGAAAATGGCGGGTGAGATCAGTCACACCCTCTCTTGGTGAGTGAGGCTCAGGGCACAAGTGATTTGCCTGGGCTTTCAAGGCAAGTCAGTGGCACAGGGAAGACCAAAATCCAATAACAAATTTAGTTTATTTTTCCTTTACCGTTTCATTCCAAAAACAAGGGAACCCAAGTTTAAGGTTCCCTTTCAGTTTAAAATTAAGTGGTTTTAAAATTTCCCCAGTGTTAGCATCCTACAGTAATTAGCTCTACCACGAACAGCGTGTTTCTGTGGCTGTTCAAACTGGAGAGCTGCCCAAAGGGTGTCTGCCTGTCAGAGGCTGAGACTGCTTCTTCCGCTAACTTCCTGGTGAAGCACATGACATCCAATTAAGGAACCAGTCACCGCGTAGGGGGCCTCACACGGCTGCCGTGCCCTCACTCCAGGTCAGCTGAAAAAGGAATTCTATTGGGGCTAACACAGGAGGAGGGGAAATGGAACTTATTAGCATAAGAAAGGTTACAACAGAGGCCAGGTGTGGACTGAGACAGCTCAAGTCAGTGTTTTGTTTTAGTTTTAACATAACATTTCATTATTACTAAAATACAGACAATATGCTATATCTTTTCATTTAAATCAAGAAGAGGGATATCCTCATTAATACTCAGCTCCGTTGGACTTTATTATAATCTAATAGTGTCTCATTAAGGTTTTATTTTCCATTTCCTGGGTTATCATATGCTAACTTACTATCTGTATATTCTCTTCTATAAAAAGACTGTTTTTCCATTGTCATTCTTACTGTTACCCAAGAATTCTTTATAAATTCTGAAATACTAATCTTTGTCACTTGAATAGTTTGTTGTTTTTTTTGCCACAGCGAGTGGCACGTGGGATCTTAGTTTCCCAGAGGACCAGGGATCAAACCCATGCCCCTCTGCAGTGGAGTGAGGAGTCTTAATCACTGGACTACCGGGGAAGGCTCTCAGCTGAGCAGATTTTAAGTTACTTTTCCCACCTGGTCTCTCTAGTTTCTTTGTATCATCTTAATCATTTGAAGAAAACAAACTCCTAATTTTATTATATCATCTTCATGCATCGAATGCTTTTCAGTCTTTGAGAGAATTTTCCCCACTCTTAAGTCAAAGATTTTTTCCTATAGTTTCTTCTGAAAGGCTTACACTTTGGTCTTTTCCAGTTAAGTTTTTAAATCCACCTTTAAATCCAAACATAGTGGCTTTTGTATACAGATGTGAAGCAGAAAACAATTTGGGGCTTTTCCCACACGGACCACCCGTGGTCCCCGAATCACCTCCTGAGCAGTCCTTTCCCCAGTGATCTTCCAATGTCACCTCTATCAACTATCAAATTTCCACACATACATGGATCTACTTCTAAGCTATCATATTCCATTTGTCAATTTTTCTGTTCCTCTGCAAATACCATCTGTCTTAATAACTGTAGCTGTAATAAGCCTTTATATCTGGTAAGGTATAAATCTCCCCATCTCCTTCTTCAGGAATGTTTTGACTCTTTATTCTTTCATGTAAATTTAGAACCAACTTGTCAATCCCCCCCGCCAAAATAAAAAGTCTACCAAAAACCTCGAACTTAAACAAAAGGGTAAAATATAACATGAAGTGGAACAGGATTACACAGTGCATGTTACTTTTTTAAATAAAGTATACAATTCTGTGGCACTGAGTACATTCACCTTATATCTGTGTAATTCTTTAATATTAATTTTCTTTAATATTTTCTCATTAGACAATTAGGCTACTTGAAAACAATGTTTTCTTTCTTTCTCATTCTTTTTTCTGCTGCTTTCCAGCTGACTGGGACCTCCAGCACAACAATGAACGGTACTGACAGTGGGCACTGTCATCCCCACGAAGTCCCAGACATTCCTGACTCCTGTCTCCCGCTCCTTCCTAGTCCCTGGAACCTTCCTCAGTGAAATCGCTGGTATCCTGAATGCTCCCTTCACATTCCAGTGCTAACAACCTGCCTGCCCCCGAGGACACGGTTTTCCCTGCCACCTCTCAAGCAGGCAGTGTTTTCTCCCATGGCCCTAGTACCACCGAGGGCGGGGATGGGGCAGGGTCCTCCTTGCCCCCCACTGCTCCTTTCTGTGCATCCCCCCTTCTCCCCTCAAGTTTCAGCTCTGAACCTCCTGTCATCAGATCATACCACCACCCACTACCCCGTATTATTGCTGTTGTTTAGGCACTAAGTCGTGTCCGACTCTTTGTGACGCTATGGACTGTAGCCTGCCAGGCTCCTCTGCCCACGGGATTTCCCAGGTGAGAGTACTGAAGTGGGCTGCCATTTCCTGCTCCAGGAGACGATCCCAACCCAGATGTGGGATCAAAGCCATGTCTCCTCCACTGGCAGATGGATTCTTTACCACTGAGCCACGAGGGCATCAATTAGTTCCAGGGTCATTTCCCTTGATTTCATGATGAGTGTGTCTTCTGGTTTATGCTCTTATCCATACACTAGTCCATTTTTAACTCCAACTAATTTCAACATACACAGGAATTACCCTTCCAAACATGCTGGATCAATGGTTTGAGCTTCTGTCTTTCAAAGATTTTGCCCTTCACCTTACCTTAATCACTCACTGCCACAGTAATGTTCTAAAGTCTTGCCCACACTGTGAAGGTAATACTTTCAATGTCACGCAAGTCACCCTCTGACTACTCCCATCATTTTTCCAGCTATCTAACTCCCCAGCTTTCTCAATCCTTCACTTTCACCTGAACCATCAAAGGGAAGATGGTAAGGTGGCCTGTCTCGAGTCCCATGACTTGGAAGTGCGACTCCACTCCCCGAGTGCCGCAGCAGCCTGCTGGTGGCCGCAGCAGCTTGGGTCCTAACGGAAACGATGGGAGAGACAGCAATGACCACGCTGACTTTTAAGAGCACTCGTCACTACTAGGCACTGCACCGGGCACTGAGAACACAGCTCATATAACCTGCTCCAAATCCCAACATCTAGGAACCATTATCTCAACACTCCACAGGTGATGAAACGGAGGCTCAGAGAGGTAAGGGAAGTGGCTACATCGGGAAGTAAGGTTTAACTCGAGCATGCCGTGTGCTCCTGTGTGGGAGCCCCTGCTCCCTCTTGCTTTACCGCAGGGCTCCACAGATCCCAGGCAGCTGCTCCAAGGCCGGCCAAGCTCTGAAGGGCAGCTATGGCCACTAAGCCAATCAGAATTTAAGGTGGATGTTTCACGCAGGAGAACTTCTTTTCATACACCGACTACACAGCCCACCTTGTAAGAACAGGGAGACTGTGAACTAAGACAGCACGTGAGCCTCAGAGGGAAGGTAAGTGAAAAGTCAGGCTGTCGAACCCTCAAATGCAGGCTCGCAATCACTAACCTTGTAAATGTTTTGTAAGACAAGGTGCATCTTATCAGGGTGAACTGCGGAGAGCACAAATATCAATGTGACAACATCCACAGACTCTGGGGGCACGTGCTCCAGAAGGTCATCTTTGGTCAGATCACACTGGAACACCTTGCATCTTTCCGTGTCATAGAGAGGATTTTGCTGGAGAGAAAAACACAAAATGCCTTCAATGCAACACCCATGCTGATGCGCACGGAAAACCACAGCACACACGGAAAACCAGAGCACACACGGAGACGCCATTCCACGTGTGCGCTGCTGCACAACACAACTCAACTCAACAACCACTGCTGCTGGGCAAACTGACCAACAGGTCGTGTTCACACTGAAGCATGTGATGCTCAATACTGCCAGAAGGGGCGAGATCTCATTTTAACAAAGAAGTCTGCTCCTTTTTTTCCTTTTTTTTCATTTTATATTGGAGTATAGTTGATTAACAGTGCTGCCTTAGTTTCAGGAGTGATTCAGTTATACATATACATGCATCTTCTCTTTTGAATTCTTTTCCCATTTGTGTTATTAGAGTATTGAGCTGAGTTCCCTGTGCGATACAGTAGGTCCTTATTGATGATCTCTTTTAAACACATCAACAAATTATTTTTAACTGCGTATACAGTCTATCACATATTCCAAACTGAGCATTTAGAAGCATGTAACTCCGGAGGGAAGATAAATCAAACCCTGCCTCTGCTCCCTTAACCCTCCTCTGACTCATCCACTATAACCCTGAATCCTATGAGAGGTCCTTCCAGCTCCCTTTACTGAGATGCTCCCACCCTTCTTCTGGGTATGGTGGTTGCTTGATGCAGCAAGCTAAGAAAACTTTTTTTAAACTACAAGTACATTCTGGTAATAGGTTTCAACACATATATAACAGCATTATGGAGAAAAATAATAAACTTTTCTTTAATATAAGGACCTTAATAAGCAGATACATAAAGTTATAGGATGGGTCAGTTCTACCTATAACTCTGCTTATATATTGGAGTTTATTACAATCTCAACCGAATCCTCAGATTTCTAGAAATGTGGTTAGGTGAATTTTATTCATCTGGAAGTGAAAACCTTTAGGAACAGCCAAGACAATTTTTAGATGAAAACAATGGAGGAGGAGGCATACTACAGGACATCAAAACACATTACAAAATGTAGTACTAAACAGTGCGGTTTGAGAATGGGGACCAACGGATGGGTGAGACACAAGAGTGTCCCCAAACAGACCCATGTATTTAGAGGGATCAGTAGTGTATATGATAAAAGATAGGTGACCAAAATGACACTAAATTTTTTAAAAAGATAAGAGAACAAAGGTTATGATTATCAGGAATGGAAAATGACCTTCTCCCTCAATTCACTGAACAGTTAGCTCTATCCACTTGTGTTAAAGGACAGCAGACCGCTAGGAGAAATAAAAGAATTCCAGCTCCAGTGCAGAGGTGGAGAGACGGAGAGTCTATCCTAACACGGCCACGAGCGGGACAGACAGCAACTTCATGTGAACCCACGAGAGAGCAGAGGTCAAAGAACCACCAGCCACCCCCAGATGTGGAGAGGGAGAGGTGCCTTCAGGGAGATGCAGGACCCAAGCATTTGCTTACCTGAGGCCTCTAGAAAACTAGAAACGTGACAAACAGCATGAAGCTCCCAGGGCTGAAGCCATCGGGATGTCCACACCCTAGCAGGTGTTTCCACCAGGGACATCACTTAGGCTCTCACAGAAAGAACGGGGCTCTTTCTGGGGCTGGACCTTCTCAGCTCCTTTAAGGGAGAAAAGGTTTAACATGCAGGGGAAAAGTCATCTGGGCCTTGGGTCCTTGGGGCACTGGTGGAACATCACTGCCCCTGGGGAGAGCACTGCTCTGCCCAAACTTTGTCTTCATCTGCAGAGAATGGCCTCATGACCACGGAGTATGACAGAGGAGGGGAGGGGATGACAAAGAAAAGCTCTATTCCTGGAGAAACAGAAACACTTGCGGGAAAGCTGCAAGAGACAGACTCTTCATGGGGAGCAGCACAAAGGGAAGACCCAAAGCCAACAGGAGCAACAAAGTCACCAGAGTTTCAAGTCTCACGGGCCCATAGCAACAACAAACCTCACAGGTAACTATAGCAACAACAGACTTTAACACAGAGCACAACTCCAGTCTAGATTATTACAAATCCTTATTACCTATCCACCGCCCTGTATAACACACCTAGCTTTCAACAGAAGAAGAAGGCGGCGGCACACCATAAGGCAAGAAAAAACATGGTGTGAAGAGACAACCATGAAAACCAGACTCGAATACGACACAGACACTGGAACTACAGGTTTGGACAGTAAAAAACAAAACAAGTATGATTAACGTATTACAGGCTTTAATGAAAAAGGTGGACAATATTCAAGATCAGATAGGTAATTTCAGAGATATAGAAACTGCAAATCAATGGGAGATGCTAAAAATCAAAAACATAGTAACAGAAATGAAAATTGCTTCTGACAGGCTCATCAATAAGAATGCTTACTGCCTAAAAGGAATCAGTGAACTTGATGATAAGACAACAGAAAGTACACAAACTGAAAATGCAAAGGGCAAAAAAGTTAAAAACAAACCAAAAGCCAGCATCCAAGAGCTGTGAAACAACAGCAAATGGTGTAAATAGAGAGATAACCAGAATCCTCGGAGAAAACAAGAGCTCAAGAAATACTCGAGAAATAATGGTCAAACTTTTCCAGATTAATTAAAAATCCTTTAACCAAAATTATAAAAAGCGTATCTCTGTGATTATAGAACTCCAAAGACATAAAACCTTAGTACCTCAAAAGGAAATGATTATTCATTTGATGTGATCACTTAAATTCTATAATAAAACAATACCATAAAACAATGCCTAATAAACTGGAAGAAATGTTTGCAACAGATATAACAGAATATATCCCCAAAATAAGAAACAAAATGACAGAAAAACAGGCAACGGTCTGAACAGACAATCCATACACTGCCAAAGCCCATCGTGGGTGAGGGTTTTGTTTCATTTACTACTTTATCCCAATGCTTAGAGCGGTGATTGGCCTACATTACGCTCCTGCCAGCAAATCTGGAAAACTCAGCAGTGGCCACAGGACTAGAAAAGGTCAGTTTGCATTCCAATCCCAAAGAAAGGCAATGCCAAAGAATGCGCAAACTACCGCACAACTGCGCTCATCTCACACGCTAGTAAAGTGAAGCTCAAAATTCTCCAAGCTAAGCTTCAGCAATACATGAACTGTGAACTTCCAGATGTTCAAGCTGGTTTTAGAAAAGGCAGAGGAACCAGAGATCAAATTGCCAACATCCGCTGGATCATGGAAAAAGCAAGAGAGTTCCAGAAAAACATCTATTTCTGCTTTATTGACTATGCCAAAGCCTTTGACTGTGTGGATCACAAGAAACTGTGGAAAATTCTGAAAGAGATGGGAATACCAGACCACCTAACCTGTCTCTTGAGAAACCTGTATGCAGGTCAGGAAGCAACAGTTAGAACTGGACATGGAACAACACTGGTTCCAAATAGGAAAAGGAGTGCGTCAAGGCTGTATATTGTCACCCTGCTTATTTAACTTCTATGTAGAGTACATCATGAGAAACGCTGGACTGGAAGAAACACAAGTTGGAATCAAGATTGCCAGGAGAAATATCAATATTTCAGACATGCAGATGACACCACTCTTATGGCAGAAAAGTGAAGAGGAACTAAAAAGCCTCTTGATGAAAGTGAAAGAGGAGAGTGAAAAAGTTGGCTTAAAACTCAACATTCAGAAAACGAAGATCATGGCATCTGCTCCCATCACTTCATGGGAAATAGATGAGGAAACAGTGTCAGACTTTATCTTTTTGGGCTCCAAAATCACTGCAGATGGTAACTGCAGCCATGAAATTAAGACACTTACTCCTTGGAAGGAATGTTATGACCAACCTAGATAGCATATTCAAAAGCAGAGACATTACTTTGCCAACAAAGGTCAGTCTAGTCAAGGCTATGGTTTTTCCTGTGGTCATGTATGGATGTGAGAGTTGGACTGTGAAGAAGGCTGAGCACTGAAGAACTGATGTGGTGTTGGAGAAGACTCTTGAGAGTCCCTTGGACTGCAAGGAGATCCAACCAGTCCATTCTGAAGGAGATCAGCCCTGGGATTTCTTTGGAGGGAATGATGCTAAAGCTGAAACTCCAGTACTTTGGCCACCTCATGGGAAGAGTTGACTCACTGGAAAATACTCTGATGCTGGGAGGGATTGGGGGCAGGAGGAAAAGGGGATGACAGAGGATGAGATGGCTGGATGGCATCACCAACTCGATGGACTTGAGTTTGAGTGAACTCCAGCAGTTGGCAATGGACAGGGAGGCCTGGCGTGCTGCGATTCATGGGGTCGCAAGGAGTCAAGACATGACTGAGCAACTGAACTGAACTATATGTAGAATAAAGGAAGAAAAACAAGCAGAAGAATCACTAATGCTTATTTACATACCACAAAATCTTCCACTTTAAAGAATAAACAATTTAAAATATGGAGATAGTACTTTTGGCCTATAAGATTGGGAGATACAGAAAAGACTGACGTGGGACTTCCCAGGTGGCCCAGGAGGTAAGATTCTGTGCTTTCAATGCATGGGGGCGTGGGTTTGATCCCTGATTGAGGAACTAAGATCCCACACACTATACAGTGCAGCCAAAAAAAGGACTGATGTTAAATGTTGATGGCATAGAGGAAAAAAATACCTTTATATTATTGGTGAAATTATAAATTGATATAATTTTCTGGATGGACAGCTGGCATTATCTATTTAAATTGTAATGTGTATGCTTCCTCCAAGGAGTTCCATTTCTTCTATTAGTCACCACAGAGACTTGTACACGTGTTTTGGGGCATGCGTATAATTCTGATTACATCAATCCTACTTGTGGGAGCAAAAATTAGAAGCAATTTGAACAATCATCAGCAAGGCAATTATTACCATATGGCACATCGATTCTGTGAAATACTACAAGAGGTAAATGAGATGCGGTAGACCTACATATACTGGATGAAACCACTCGGCAAGATATAACGTAGAGCGAAGAAGGTAGGTTATAGTACAATGTGGTATCACTATTAAAAAAGTCTAGGTGCTAAAATTGTGAAAGGTTGATGGAAAAATAGATATCTGCCTGTTGCCAAAGAATCCCTCACACATCTGTTAATGACAAAAAGAAGACACCTGTGCAACAGAGGAATTAGGAAGTCACCTTAAACCCAGTGACCAAACCTAGCATTACTTACACTGAGATTAGATTACTGCCTCCTGACAGGATGCAATATGAAAGCTACATCATCACCTACTAAAGTATTTTTGCTCGAAATATTTTACCTGATTTAACTTCTGGTTTACAGAAAATACAAGGCATAAAGCAACAAGTTAAACAATGACAGACAGAAATAATCAGCCATATTGGAATGTGCGACCTCATTATATAAAATTGCTTGCTCTCCCAAAACTCGATGTCACTGGGGAAAAAGTCAAAGGGAAGGGCAGGAATGTTTTAGGCTAAGAAGATTTAAGGTACATAATAAAGTGTAAGCTGCAGTCCTTAACTAAATACAACTATAAATGACACTATAAAAGTTTATGAAGCAAAAGCAGCAAAATGCTGCCAATCATTAAATCTGAACACAAGTTTATGGATGTTGTCTTGTATTTCTTTCTACTTTTCTAAATAATGCTATGTTTCTCTATGTATTATACATGCACATACACAGGAAAACTACATTTACAGTGATCACAGCCGGTCCTTCAGAAAGAGGACCGGAATTGGGAAAATGGGTATAGAAGTCAGGTCCAACAAGTCTAGGAAAATAGAAACATAACAACACACGGATGGTGCACCAACCTTGACATATTCAACAGCTCTTGGAGAAAAATCACAGGCATAGGCAAAGATATCTGGATCTTCTTCTAAAAGTGGGAATAAACAGTTCCCAACCCCACAGCCAGCTTCAAGAATAGTCAATTTCTGATCTTCAAACTGAGGAAAGAGAACCCAAAGTTACAGTACACAACATCCCACCTAATGAAGAAACAAACTAAAAGGTCCAGAACATGAAACAAGGTCTCTGCCCCCATGGAGTAGACAATTAACCAGTGAATGGATAACCCGAAGCAACCGATGCCTCATCTGTTGTCCGACACTGGGTAATCTGGTGTGGAGAAAACAACAGCGTAATGGCTAACACAACATGCTCTGAGGTTAAACTGCCTGCACGCAAATCTGAACTCTTCCCCTCACCCTGCGTTCTGTCTGAACAAGTCACTTACACAGCTTTGTCCCTCAGTTTCATCAGCAAGTGGGAATAACACTAACGCTAAAGTTCAACATGTTACTTTAAGGTTTAAATTACAGAACACTACTGTTAAGTTCATGTAAAGGGGTGTGGTGAAGCATTCATCACCATTATCATTATGAACCTGTCACTGAAATCATTCAGTATGAACTCAATATTTACAACTTTCAGATTAGCTTTAAAGAAACAGAAAATGCTCACTAAAGTCCTCTCTCCTCTGTATTTTACAACTCAGCAACTTCTAAAACTATTTGAGACAGTGTATATCTAAGCTACAAAAATTCATGAAGCCTTTGACAGGTTTCATAAATTTTCTACCTCACACTCGCCCTGGGAATGCAATAAAACACCCCTCTTCTACACATTTTAAATGAAGAATCGTTCAAACAAGGTGCAGTATTAGTTTACCTCTCTACATGATCTGAGCTCCTCAAACTCTCTGGTAGTCCAGTGTCTATCTTTGAAGAAATTAGTGCTGTTTCTTTTGTAAAAAAGGTCCCAGTTCTTCTGAGCCTCTTTTTCCAGTTTCTGCTGTTTAAAATCAGACACTAAAGCTTGGTCTCTCTTCAGTTTCTCCTCTTCTTCAGAGCTGAGAATCCTTGTCTGCAGCCCTCTCCTTTGCAAAGCAGCCATCTCCTACGTGGATGGTCATATGTTAAACATTTAACACTGCTGGAGATTCTCCATTCCTCAACAACCTGAGAACTTCAAGCGGATACCACAGACACAGGCAGGGTACTCTCAGATGTGGTCCCTCAGGCTGGGTTCAAGCCTGAAGCAGCATCGGATACTTCGCAGGAAAGAAAAAAAAAAAAAAAGACATTCCGGGGGGGGGGGGTTCTAGAACAGGTTTTTTTTTTAAGATGCTCAGTTAGCGGTTCTTGATTAGTTCTTTCACTTAACATTTCAATTCCGCAAACATTTACTAGATGCTGACCCTACACAAAGCCCTACCCCACTACAGAAGAGGTCACAAAGAGCAAGACACAGACCCCCGCCTTCAGCGGCTGACATCCAGCGGCCAGGGCTCTCACGCACAGAAAGGCTTAATTCCAACCCGAAGTCAGTAAGCCGCTTTAGTCAGGAAAAAAAGTCACTCTCAAGAACTGACTGAGAAACCTTACGGTTCCTCAGGGTTCGGTCTCCGTGAAACGGGGGTGTCTTTAAAAACAACCACGACGGCTGTCCGAGCCGGAGGCGGTCGGTCACCGTCGCCAAGGACGCGAGAGACGGCGTTTTTCGCGGAAAACGGAGCTACTACGCCCGGGTGGCCTGAGTCTGGCTCATGAACCCCAGGGGGCGTCCCTTTCGGGAACCGAGGCCCTCGCGCCGCCCTGGGCGCGCGAAAGGGACGAAAAAGAGGCTCAGGGACGCGGAGAGTGGGGCCGCCAGGACCCTGCGGATGAGCCGGGCCGCCCAGCCGCGAGGGGCGGCGGCGACCCGCGTGAGCCTAGTCCACCGCGCGCTGGGCGCCCCGGTCAGCAGTTCCTAGGTTCCCCTGAAGGGTGGGGCCGGGCGCGCTGAGCCCCCAGCCAGGCGCAGCCTCAGAAGCAGAACTTGGGAGCCACCGCGGGGAGAAAAAGAAACCAAAACCCTTCGTCTGGCCAACACCCACCCCCCGCCCTGCAGAGAGGCCTCGAAACCGGATTCTCCTGGCGGAAAAGTTCTTCGGCCATGGCACCGCCCCCGCTGCTTCCGCTGCGGGCCCGGAAGTCCCTCCTCGGCGCCGGAAGTTCCGCCGTCGGGTCTCCTCGGAGGCGTCCCCCGCCCAGACGCGCAGGCCCGAGCTCGTTTCCGGCCTGCGCGGGTGGGCGCCGGCTCGGCTCCCCGCGCGCCCCCGAGCGCTGTCCCGGCAGCGCGGCTCCCCCGGACGCCGGCGCCGGCGGCTCGGGCCGAGGCCGCGCCAGGAGGGCCCCCGGGCGGGCGCGAGGCCCGTGCGGGGCCATGAACGGGACGGCCAACCCGCTGCTGGACCGCGAGGAGCACTGCCTGCGGCTCGGGGAGAGCTTCGAGAAGCGGCCGCGGGCCTCCTTCCACACCATCCGCTGTGAGTCCGCCGCCCGGTCGCCCTCTGCCCCGGAGAAGGCCAGGGGGCCTGGCCGGCGTCCCCTCCCTCGGGGGACCTCGGGTTTTTCCTTTGTTTTTTTTTTCCCAGCTCCCTCTTCTCAGACCAGTCCCTTTTCTCAGCTCCCAGGATTTCTCCGCCTTGCGCTACCAATTGCTTTTTCCGAAGGTCATTGGACCCTCTTGCGCCCCGCACCTTCACGTCCCTCTGTTACTCCCGAAGGGCTGCGACCCCACATCAGTTTCCAGCTTCTTTGTATTGCAGCCTCCCCCTCCCCCTCGATCCACACGCCGATCCCCACTGGGGATCTCCACACTTCAGGAGCTCTTCTCGTTTTCCGCGGCGTTGGCCTCCACTCCCTCCTGTTCCATTTCCTTCCCGTCTTTTCTTTCCTTGCCCCCTTTGGTTCTGGCCTCCGCGACGCCAGGCTGCAGCTCCAGAGCCGGCAGCTCTGCGCTCCGTCCGCCTTCTTTTCCTCCATATATCTGTGCCAGCTTGTCTCACGCTTTGATGTCTTTTTGAGGTCACCAGTCTACCCCTCACTTTTTCTCCAGACCCAGTCCCTTGTGGGTGGAAAGTAAAATTAGGATTGGAGAGCCAGGAATAAGTTAGAGCTTGATCTATGTTTGGAAGCAAAAGCCAGCAGGCATAAGGAATGTGCAGATAGTCATTATGCTGGACCTCTTTTTTTCTCCATGATTACAGACTCTGTTGAGGGAGGGCCTTTCCACTCTGTATCCTGGGTGAAGAATTGGCCGCCAGAGCATCCCACTATGATTCACAGACTCCTGGTTTCGCGTCCCGGTAGCCCCATTACTGGTTAAGACTTGTTTTTGTCCGAGGAGTTCTTAGATGTGACTCAACACCTTGAAACGGGGCGTAGTAGGTGATGAACTTCTGTCTTCCTGTGGTCACTTGCCAGGCCATTACTCTGCTTCCTGCTGACAGCAGATCAGCCCTCTGAGGGGCTGGGTTTTGGGAATGTGAAAAGAGCAGCATCATTTCCTGAGCCGTTTACTAAGTTGATGTTGTAGCAGAATGAAGGGCAATGTGCAGTGTAAATAAGACACTTCACAGAAGTACCTGGCCTGCAGTCTGAGGCAGGTTTGTGTTAAAAGGCAGTAAGATAGCTGTTCACGCTGTGCCTTAACTGCAATTCAGAAACATGGGCAGGATTAACCTTTGGAAATACAGTGCAACTTTCTGCTCCAGATATCTATAGGAATATTCTTGTTAAAGCTATGAAACTTAAGTGTGGCAAATCCTAACTTTGACAGTTCTTATAAAAATGCTGTGACCTTTCATGTTTCATATTGTGTTTTACAATCACAGGGTTTTAAAAACATACTCTGTTGCTTTTCATCCTTATAATAACCCTAATAAAACACCTCATTGTAGGTAATAAGACATGAATTTTCATCTGTCACTTAGGGGAAAGGAGTATCTGCTTAATGAAAAGTTATATAAATTCTAGCCTTTTTCCTTCAGAAGTATCCAGTGGGGATAAGAGGGAAAGTATATGGAGGTATAGATGAAACAATATTGTCCCAGAACTGGTAATGAAGCTGGGTGATGGTGTGTAGGACTCATTATATTATTCTCTTTGCTGTTGTATATGAGAAATTTTCCACAGTGAGATAACATTTTAAGACATTCTAAGTGGTTTGTATTTTATTTTATCTGAGTTACAAAAAATTTCCATTCGTACATGCGAATGCCGTGCAAGCACTTAATACAAGTAACCTGGTGGATAAATGCTTTTTTTCTTTCCCTTTAGATGACTTTAAGCCGGCATCTATAGACACTTCCTGTGAAGGAGAGCTTCAGGTCGGCAAAGGAGATGAAGTCACAATTACGCTGCCACATATCCCTGTAGGTTTTATTACATCGTTGTTGTTGTTTAATGTGGAATCACAGTGAATCCTCATATTGTTATTGCAATTTGATTTCCTCCTTTTTAAAAACTTCTAAAAAAAAATTAAATAAAATAAAAACTTCTAGATTTCTGAAGTGCCAACATAAGGAGAAAAGGAACTATGGGGGTCAGATGGGATGGAATTCATGCTTCCCAGGCTCCTGAGTAAAAAAAAAATTCTTTGTCGTTTTTCCCAAACTCCCTTTCCCCATTTGTTCCTAAGAAGGCAAGGTGGAACGTGGCTCCTCCTTTAGACATATGTAGCCTCTCCCAACAGCTACAGAGAAAGAGGTCCGAG
Organism: Oryx dammah; assembly: GCF_014754425.2. NCBI lineage: Eukaryota > Metazoa > Chordata > Mammalia > Artiodactyla > Bovidae > Oryx > Oryx dammah. The sequence goes on along the minus strand of NW_024070186.1, from coordinate 5,024,534 downwards.
TGCTCTACGGGTATAAAACAGCAACAGCTTAGGGGCATGGAGAGGCAGGGGCGAGATCAGCGTGGTTCTTGAATCTGGCAGGGGTGATGTGCAGGCTGGTGGTTTCAGGCAGGACCTAGGTTCAGAGCTGTAGGTTAAAAGCTGAGTGGAGAACCCTCGCAGAGAGACGCTGTTGAAGTCTTACCAGGTACCACTCTGATCACAAGGATCAGACAGAATAGTCATAATGAACACATGCATGCCCCAGGCCTGTCCTGGAACATGATAAGTTCTTGGTAACCAGTGAGAGAATCAAAAGGCTCTGGACAGAGAGCCTTGGGAAGCGTTGTGCTGACAAAAAACCATCTGCCAGTTCAAACAGCTGTCTCGTTAGTTGTTGCCTTTGGCAGGTTACATCATCTCCCTTTGGACCTTCGTTTCCCAAATGTAAAATAAAGAGGTTAGATAAATGATCCCTAGGGTCCCTTCCAGCTCTTAATTTTTACTGTATGAACCAGGAGTCAAGGAGCCAACCAATTTCTGATTCCATCCAGGGGATTAAACGATACATTCGGCAAATACTAACATCCACCCACTGTGGTGCTGGCTCATTACTAGGTACTGAGAATATAGTCTTGAAGAAAACAAGCATGTTTCTCCTCCTTAGGGAGTTTAAATAACTGTAGGAAAACGTAGCACTTACTTTAGAAAGTCTAGGGAGACTTGCCTGAGGAAGTGATCTTTGAGCAGATTTGAAGGTTGACTAATTGAGAGGGAGGGAGGGGTTGGGATGTCGCGCACAGAATCCTTGTTAAATCCCTGCAAGACAGAACTTGCGGTTCTGAGAGCGGACTGGTTGGTGCCTTCTTCTCTGGAACCCGTGGAGCCCCGGGGTGAGAGAAGCTAGGTGCAGTGGAGGGACCAGGTGGCTGGTCTGAAGAGTTTCTGCTTGGGCCTTACGCACTGGGCAGTCATGGAAAGCCTTAGGCAGGTTAGTGGCTTGAGGTACTTGAACCAGCCAGAACAGTGAGCTTGGAGAAGGTGTGTGGTCACTTAGCATGAAGGGGAAGCCCGGACTCTCCAATTACAAGGAAATGCAGAGATCGCTCTACTGCTCATAGTGAGAGCTCTACTCTGTCAGACAGGAACACGTCATTTGTGTTTCCCAGTTCACACTTTATTATTATTTGTAACATTTCCCAAATCTCTGGAAAATGTACAGTAACTTAAAAATTCTATATTTATTTCTTGATTACTTAGAGCTAGTTGCACAGTTATAGATTCTTGCTATATTATTTCCTCTTTAACTCCTGCCTTCCCAAGCAAAAATAAAATGCAAATCAGCTTATTCTATTTCTTTAAAAAAAAAATTATTTATTTGACTGTGCTGAGTCTTAGTTGCAGCATGTGGGATCTAGTTCCTTGACCAGGAACTGAACCCGGGCCCCCTGCGTTGCAAGCACAGAGTCTTAGCCACTGGACCACCAAGGAAGTCCCCTTTCTATTCCTGTTTGGGTAGTTCTGATAAAAGATATGCTGAAATAAAGCCAGCTCTAAATTCAGTCTTGATATTCATAACTGGGGTATCTGATTTGATTGTCTGAATTGTTCTTTTGTGGCGGAAAAGGGATCCACACCACCGATGACTGTGTTCAAGGGGAACAAGCGGCCTTACCAGAAGGACTGTGTGCTGATCATCAATCACGACACTGGAGAGTATGTGCTGGAAAAGCTCAGCAGCAGCATCCAGGTCAAGAAGACGCGGTATGTAAAAAAGCAGATAAAGGTTGCTGTGCTGTTTCTGTAGACTTACCTTGTCTATGAGTGTGCCCGTCTGGGAACTTAGTGTCCTGTTGGCAGGCTCAGCAACTCCCACCTGTGTCTTCTCAGACAAGTCAATAAAATGTCTTTTCCTCAAAGGCAATGAAAATAAATAATGTTTTTAAGACCTGAAACGTAGAAGTCACTGGGGAGAGGGCTGTGCTTTATGATTAAGTCAGTTTTATTAATCTCATGGTGGTTGATACAGTACCACCAAAGGGATAAGATTTAAGTTTACAGACTTAAAATTATGAAAGAGTAATTAAGTAATATATATTCTTTTTTAGAGGGACAACAAATTTTTATAAGATGCATTTGAGATTATTATAATATCGAAGCTTTACCTAATTTCTTTGAATAGTGAGCTCTCTTTTAATTTTTAATTTGACAGGCATTACATGTGTCATATGAGGCCAATTAGATTTTATTTTAAAGTCAAATTTTATTCTCTAGGTAGAAGTAACCCAGTGGTTCTATTAGTGATACAGTAATTACTGTACTAGAGTAAATTTTAAAGAGAGCATTATAGTCCGATGTTTTCCTGTGTATGCTTCCTCAGGCTGTTTTTCTTCGCTCATTCCACAAAAAGAAAAGGTACCCACCATTTACTGAAGTCTTATCACAGGCCAGGCACTGTGCCAGATGTTTCACACGCATTGTCTGACTTTTACAAGTAACTTTTGGAAAGGTGGCGTTACCTTCCGCACACACGCACACAGATGAAGAGACGGGGTCGGTGCGCTGATGCCTGCCTGAGCTCAGGGCCGCAGGGAGCTCTGCCGGGCAGACGCCACGGAGCCCCCTCCTGCTGCTCAGTGTGTTGGTAGATTACCTCCTCCAGCCAGGGGCTGCGGTTAGCCTGTCAGAAGCTTGATGGTTTGAGGGGGTTTCTGTTACTACTCAGTGTCATCTGGGAACCAGCAGTGTTTTATCACTTCAGTGTTTGTTAAAAATACGAGATTTTAGGACCTATTAAGTCAGAGTCTGCACTTTAATAGAGATTCCCCAAAGTGGGGTTGCACAGAGTCGGACACGACTGAAGTGACTTAGCAGCAGCAGCAGCAGCAGCAAAGTTTGAAAAATGCTGAGCTAGTCCATTTACAAAAGAAATTGTTGATGGATGGTACTTCCTAGGTCTGAGGTGGAATGCTCTGTCTGTCTGCCAGCAAGAGCTGGCCTGTGAAAAAATGAGCAAGTGATAAATAGATAATGGGGAAAAAACTGCAAACAGGCCAGTATTTCCAGAGCTAGTTATCTTTAATAACTCATTTGCCTGTGGTTTTAACTTTATAGTGTGCAGAAGTTGAGTAGTTACATTTTCCATTACTCAGATGGATTCTCATAATCACAGTATATCCTACCTCAGCGCCTTAGCTGCTGCTCGGTAAAGAAACGTGAGCCTGAGGGCAGCGAGTCTCGTATGCGTGTGTCTCTGGTGCACAGGGCAGAGCGGGCGCAGCAGCAGGAGTAGGTGGTGTGGTGGCATTACACGCACAGTCTTCTGGAGCCTGCGGTTCTGCAGCTGCTTCCAGGTACTTGGTAACTGGGGCAGATCTGAGAACCACTGTTTTTGCCCCTTCAATTCACAGGCCGTTTCTCGTTTCAGAGCTGAGGGGAGCAGTAAAATCCAAGCCCGAATGGAGCAGCAGCCCCCTCGACCCCCACAGCCGTCCCAGCCGCCGCCACCGCCGCCCCCACCTATGCCGTTCAGAGCGCCAACGAAGCCTCCGGCTGGACCTAAAACCTCTCCCTTAAAAGATAACCCCTCACCTGAACCTCAGCTGGATGACATCAAAAGAGGTAGAGAGCGGTTTCTGGAGCCCCGGTAGCAACTTGGAGGAGGGCATTGATGTTTCTGTGGAGGTCGCAGGGCTGGTGGCACGGGCGTTCTCTGCCACTGTAGCAGTTTATGCAGGGGTCACCTTTCCAGAGGTGACGGGTGTGCGGGGTTCCCACTCACCTCGTTTGATAAGGGGGAGTTTAGAGACTTGGGCTGTGGCTGTCTTTGCAGCAGTCTGCTTAGGGGCCCAGGGTTTAAACAAGCCTGTCTACCATCTGAAGGTCCATGTGGCACACCTTTAAGGCTTTGGAAGAGAGAATTTCCAGGTGCTGGGGATGAAAACCAAGCAGGCCAATGTAAATACAGTGTCTGGGCTAAATTCCTCAGCCAGTGCTTTGTACTGACACAAAGTGTGGAGTAGGAAAGCTCCATGAGGACCAGTGGCCTCGAAGGACTTAGCTCTCCGGTCAAGCTCTCTCCAGTGCAAGCCTGAGACAGAGCTCACCGTGGCTTTCTCCCCAACACAGTGGGTGGTTTTAGTTGTCCAGACTCTTAGGAAGCTATGAAGGTAAGTGTTGTATTTCATATTTTTGAAGTTTTATGAAATAAAATTAAACCCACAACAGCAGTAAACAGGAAAAGATAAAAAGTTGCCCTTGGGAAATTTGCCTTTTCCACCTTGTGGAAATACTGTCTCTTTGCAAACGAGATCACTCTGTGTGTGGGGCACAGTTGTTAAGCCTCTGGATTTTGTTTTTCCTCCTGCACATTGGAATGCTGTCTGTGGAAGTTTTCACTTTAGCTGAATAGGAGTTGGGCCGTGAGTGGCTGGTTGGTGCCAGTTACGCTTAAAGGAACCATAGTCATTTAAGGTCTCGTGGTGTGTTTGGACAGGGGAATCTGGCATCTTCCCCAATGCGTTCTGTGGTGGGTCCTTAATACGTTCACGGACACTGAAGTGGTCGGGTAAAACATGTTCTTTCCCTGCTTTACGTTTAATACAAAGGCAGCACCTAAAGGCATGGCTGTCCATCAGATGTGTAAAGAGGACAGAGGAGGAAGAGAAAGACATTCTTGAGTGGCCTTGGCCCCTCTTATGAGCCTTGTGGGACGTGCAAGCTGGAAAGGACCCCAGAGGCTGTCTGCTCTGGCCCTTCCTTTTTCCAGAGCGTCCTGGAAAATTGATTGCCTCCCATCTTGTCTGCCAGCTGGTTAGAGGTAGATCCAAAGCAAGTGCTCAGACCTCCCAGGTCCTGGTCAGATATTGCTCAGCCTCTGAGCAGAATATCGCTCTTCTCCTATTTGGTGTTAATCCTGTCACTCACAGTCTTTTTTTTTTTTTTAAGCAGATAAAGCCAAACAGACTTAACTCCATTTCTTAAAAGAAGCTTTATCTTGAACAAGTGTGCGTTTTGGATGCTTTGGGTGAATTAATGTTTCCATTGTCTCTCCGGAGACATGTTAGGTGTTTTTGTTTGTTGGTTTTGGTCCTTTTGTCTGTCTTTAAGGGCTCGAGAGGCAGGAGCTCATCTTCAGGTATCCCTGGTTGCTCTGGGTTTTCCCCGTGCCCTGTGTGCGGAAAGCTCGACGCGCTGACCCCGCCCTGTCATCTGTTCCAGAACTGAGGGCCGAGGTGGACATCATTGAGCAGATGAGCAGCAGCAGCAGCGGGAGCAGCTCCTCGGACTCGGAGAGCTCGTCGGGGAGCGACGACGACAGCTCCAGCGGCGGCGGTGAGGACAGCGGCCCCGCGTCGCCCCTGCAGCCCGCACCCCCACAGCCCTATGGCGGCCGGCCGGCCGTGGCCAACGGGACCGGAGCCGCGCGGCCGCCAGGAAGCACGCAGCTCATGAGCACCCTCAGTAAGTGTGCCTTCCTGCTTCCGGCTGGGGCGGAGCTGGGAGGGCCGGCCGGAGCGGTGGCTTCTGTCTGTCTTACGCCAGAGTCTATAAACCTGAAGATATTCACAGAAAGGGTCCAGCAAAGACAGTTTGAAGCAGAAAGGAGCAAGTAAAGCAGTAAAAACAGGAAGCACAAAACTAAAAATCTGTTTCTTCTCTTTGCTTTTCTGTTTTGGCACAAATTAAGTTTTGTGGATTCTTGGAAGTGCTGATGTGTGAGTTTGGAACCAGCCAACCCTGGGCAGGAGGGAAGAAAGGGACACTAGTGTCTGTGGCCCTCAGCACAGCTGGTGGTGGTAAGGCAGAGGGGAACGAGCACAGCCGTCTTCGTCTTGGAGGCGAGGAGATGCGGGTCTGTGTGCTGTCCTCTCCCCGGAGTCCCTGGAGCTGGGTGTCCTCCTGGGCTGACTTCGGGAGGTGTCATAACCCTGCTCCTGTGGGGCAGGCAGAGTCGCTCTCAGCTCCACACTGTAGATGTCTAACAGACCCCTTGTGTGGGGCCGGCCTTGTAGGCCTCTGTCCGCTAGGGGCTAGAGCACTCCCTGCCTACTCCAACACACACACACTCCCGTGTGTGCCGGGCCCTACTCCCCTACCTGAATGGGTTCAGCACTGTTGTGACGCCAGCGAAGGCTGTCTCCTGCCATCTCACGATACAGGCTGAGCTTCTGGATTTCGGGTATACTTGGCGCTCTTCCCCGTTGACTCAGGGAACTAAGTTTTACACTAGACCTCTGGAATTCATACTGGAGAATGACCACAGCTCCTGTGACTGTGTAACTCAGCTCTTGGTTTTACCCAGTCAGTGCTAAGCTTCCTTTCCTCCCAGAGAGTAAGAGCCGAAAATGGCTCAGTGCATGTTACTCACCCAGTGCACGGTTAAGTGCCTTAAGCTCCTTTTTAGCTCTTTACGGCTCTTTATTAGCTCTCCCGGCTTGTAGCTTTTCCAATGGCAAGACCTTAATCTTTGCATACCACATATACAATAAAGTATGGAAGTTACCTAAACCAGGATCATCAACCAGAACCAACTTACAAACCCTGAAGTCACAGTGAGTAGCACAAATCTCCTAAACCCTAATGTGAAAACATACAGAGTGATGACAGTATTACTTTCCTGAATGGTAACGTGCATTATATTTTTTCCTCCAAAAAACAAATGGATCAGTTTGAACCTGCGTCAAATAAACTAGTAAGAGATCTCAGAACTGAGTCTTCAGCTCCATTATGCTGAGCTGTTCGCATGCACGTCACCTTCTTTGTAAGCGATGGTGCTCGGCTCTTCTGATTGGGGTTACTCGCTGGTGTTGTGCCCTCCTTCCCACGTCTGGAACAGTAGAGGTCACCTTTATTGGTCTCAGACCTCTTTATGTCATAAAAATTATTGAGGACTCCAAGGAGCTTTTACGTTTGTAGCTTGTGTCAGTGTTTACCACATTAGAAATTAAAACTGAGATGTGCTTAAAATACTCAATAATTCATCTGAAAAAATGATAGTCATATGATAATAAAAATAACACTTTTATGAAAAGTTTTCTAAATAAAATATTTAGTGTGAAGAGTAACATTGCTTTAAAATTTTGCAAATCCCTTACAAAGTAGGGAGTCTTACATCTGCTTCTGCATTCAGCCTTGCCATCAGTTGTGTGGGTTGAAGAAGTCTATGAAGAAAATCTGGCATCACAAAGGTTTATAGTTAGAAAAGGGAGGAGCTTGTGGGGTGTTCTGAAAGGGCCTCGGGGACCCTGGGGTCCTGAGAACACACTGAGCGGAGGTGGCCCAGAGATCAGTGATCCAGAAATGTAGAAGTTCACTTTGTTTTATTCCAGATGGTATCAGCTGGGGTCCTGTGAGTCCTCTTATTCTTTTAGATGGAAAAGCTTTACATTCTTCACTCCTAAACCTAGATGTTGCACGCTGAACAAAATTTAAGGTTTTACAGAGCTCAGTAGTTCAGATCTGAGGTATAAAATAACATGACTGTTCCAGCCAGAGGGGCTGGGTGTGTGTTTATGCTGCATTAGCAGGTTATTGGCATAAACAGAATTTAGCTGCCTGACCAGGAAACCCAACTGGGTATTATTATTTTCACTCTTATAAAGAAACTTGATATGAACAATTCCACTAGCTAGTCAATTTATGACTAGTTTTTACTGTTTATTGAGACATGTAAAACTGTGTAGCCAGTCCTTCCCTGCTCTGCCTCAGTGCGCAGTATTGCTGTCCTTTGCAGATGCAAAAATCGCAATTCTTTTAAAACGTTGACGGCACCAGTTTTGTGGCCGAGCCAAATCAGTTTTCCTCCATAATTAAACTGAGCCAGCCTGGTGTTACTGGAGTGTGAGAGCCCAGACAGGCAACCAAAGAACCACGGGGGCGTTGTTTTTAAACTTGTGTCCTTTTGGTCTGATTCTGTTTTCTCTTTATAGGAAATGACTTGCAGTTGAGCGAGTCTGGCAGTGACAGTGATGACTAGAGCCGGATCTTTTGAAATCAACTTTTTGGTGCACAGATCTGCCGCGAGAACAGGCTGCTTTAGCGTGCAGTCCACGCTGAGAGGAAAATGTGGGGATCGTGACTCTAGGAGGAATTGGAGGCTCTGAAGCACTCAGATGTGCGTGTCTTTAACTTAGTGGTGATGGGTGATTTTCTCACGTAATTTTTGAACAATCTCAACGTTTCAAAGTTTTAAGTAGATCTATAGCAGAACTAACAGAATTGTATCTCTATTTGGTTAACACTGTTAATGGAAACCAGACAAATATGCCCTGGTCTAGGTTCCTCAAAGGCCACTTCCGGCCAGTGCTTCAGTGTCAAACCTCAGCAGCCACCAACATGGCCAAATGGTTTGCCCCAGTGACAGGAGGGGTAGGGGGAGAGGGCAGCCTCAAACCCCAGCACAGACGCATGTTCCAGCCACTTCCAGCTATGGACCCGTGGTGGTGAGGAGGTTCTGCCTGACCCAGCCTGGCAGGCCTGTGTGGAAACGGACATCAGGAAGGGGTATGAGAGCATCCGTGGGGGGGCCTGGAGTCGTGGCAGATGAGGAAGGGACGTGCGTGGCTGGCGTGGGGCCAGTGTCTTGCTCCAGGCCAGGCCTTCCCACTGCTACCCCTAAATCTCTTACTGGAACCAGAGAGTCTTGTCCATGGGCCTGTGTAAGAGCTGTGTTGTGCATCAGAGCTTTTCCTGGATTCCAAAAGATAGAAGTGTGGGCTCCTTCTCTCCAGTTTAGATCCACGCAGTCCCTGAATACATCAGTCCCTCATGAGTGGGGGCGGGGAGCAAAGGAAGCCAGCAGCCATGGTGCTGATGCCCATGCCTCGCTTAAACTGGGGCTTTCAGCTCCGCATGGATCCATAACAAGAGGGCTTCTTTCGGAGGCTGCCAGTGGGGACTGGAGTGGGAGGGCTGAGGTGAGGAGGCCTCTGGGCAGATGGGCCGGCAGCTGCTCTCCAGACTGCGGTCTGGGTGGGAGGCATGCAGTGTGCAACGAGCAGGTGTTGGCAGGGCTCCTCAGTTCTTGCTTTTGCACCGCTCTTTGTGCTTGAGTCCCAAGCTGACTCGTTTTTTTATACGCAACCAGAAGAAAGTCACGGGATTGCCTTCTGCGGTGTGCCATTTCTAGATGATTCTGTTATTGGGGGGGAGCCAGTCACTAGAAAGCGTTCCGTACACAGTGGATGTGTGATAAGTCTTCCCACAATTAGTGCGTTAGTATGGAGTCGCCCACTTCTGTCATTTGAATGATTATGTCCTGAAAAATGTTGGCTTCGATTCAGCCGTATTGGGAACCTGAAGACTGACCTTTCTCCCGCCGGTGACCTCTCCCTCCTTGGCTAGTGGAGGGAAGCAGTCTGGACCCAGGAAGAAGCTAGGTGATTGGGTGGCAGGGGCTTTGAGTTGAGCCTCACGAAGTCACCTGTGTCCCCTGCGCGGTGGCCCCAGTAAGCTGGAGCGGGGGCTGGGCAGCCGCCAGCTGTACTAAGGGCTCACACCAGCGCCTGTGCTGGGTCCTCCGCCCGTCATGCGGCTTTGTGGAGTTCATGGCAATTAGGAACTTACAGTGAATTGGTTGTTTTTAATTTCTTGGTAATGACAGCTCAGGGAAGCTGAAGGTCGTGGTTGTGTGTTAGTCACTCACTCATGTCCAACTCTTTGCGACCCCATGGACCGTAACCCGCCAGGCTCCTCTGTCCATAGGATTCTCCAGCAAGAATACTGGAGTGGGTTGCCATTTCCTTCTCCAGGGGATCTTCCTGAGTGAGGGATCGAAGCTGGGTCTCCTGCACTGCAGGGGGATGCCTTCCCATCTGAGCTGCCAGCGAAGCCCGGAGGTGATGGTTGGGAGACGTGAATTGTTTCTGGATGTGGGAACTGTTTCACCGCTCTGCACTTGCTCAGGCTGGGATGGGCACCAGGAACTTGGACTAAAGATAGATCTATTTAAGCCTCTCTCCCTCCTTTCCTCCCCTCAGAGGCTTGATGTGCATGGCCCGCCTGGGGTCTGGGCCTGCCCGGGGTCTGCTGGTGCCTTGGCAGTGCCTGCTGCTGACCTGCCAGGGGGCTGGGCTCTGCATGCAGCCCCCGCCCCATCCCCGCGTGCCAGCCCTGCAGGCCTGTCACAGCTGCTGGCCCAGCCCCAGTTCTGTTCTCCGCACAAGTCTGCCGGTTGCCTCTGCACACCCTCCAGCTTTGCCCGGCAGAGTAAGGAATCCTTTCTTTTTGGAAATGAAGCCCCCAGCCTCACAGATTCCCCCTCACGAGTGCCCTCCTGCCAGCCAAGCTGGACCTGTTCTTCCTGCCTCTGTGCCTTGTCAGCCGCCTGCCCTGGCCCCGCTCACGGGGCTCTGTGGGTGCCACCAGCCCGCACGGACCTTCCCCTTGCTCAAGTGCTGGTCAGAGCAGGCCCCGAGCGGGCCCTGTGGTCCTCCCTCTTCCCTGGAGCTCGCAGGAGCAGACTGGAGAGGCTCACGGCCTGGTGGGAAGAGGGCACAGGACCGCAGGGACGCTCCCGGCCTCCGGGGACAGCTGGAGACTGTCCGACTGAAGCGTTAAAACGGCCTTTCCTGTGTTCTGTGAGCCGTCTGTCACCGGGTGCAGTGAACTGTGACGCCTTCAGTCCGAAGCACCTGAGGAGCCGTGGCAAGCCAGCCGCTGTGTGAGCGTGATTCGGGAAAACAAACTAGAGATGTGTCATGACACCACTCGTTAACTCTTTTATTTCTGTAGCAGAATCAGTGTTTTAAAGTGTGATTTTAATGTGTATGTGTTTCAGTGGTGGGAAAACTTGAAAATTCCAAGATCCTTATTACTTCCCTATTTGAGAAACTGGTTAAGTAGGGTGTGTGGGGGGCGTGTGCATGTGATGTATTTATTACACTATCTGAAAGGGTAGCTGTCTCTCATGTGGATATGCACTAGGTACGGCCACAGTGTATGTTTCCGTTTGGTGAGGAAGGTAGGATCCATAAAACTCAGGCCTTAACCAGTAGGTTGGGCGACAAGACCAATTGAAATGTCATGAAATGCCTTTGTTGCACCTGTTATCTATCTCTGTGTTGAATTCATTGTCTCATTCTTTAATGATTATTAAAATCTTGTGCCTGAAAGTTTTATTTTGCTTAGTTATGAAGTAGACATGCATGTTTATATTTATGCAGGATATACAGTAAAGTTTTTTTTTTGGTTTACTCTTTTAAAAGAAAATCACTATATTTAAGTAAAAAATGAAGGTCAGCAATATACATTTCTCGAGTTTTCTTTTTTTACTAGAAATCGATCTAGGAGTCTGAAAAGTGTAGGGTTCTTTTAAGATTCGTTTGTGCTTAAGGCTAATTATCTAAATTGATTCCCTTTTTAATTTGGTGTTTCTGATTGTTAGGATTTACACTTGTGTTTTAAGAGCCGTGAAGATCAGAACCAAAGGACGGCTGTAGCAACCCTGGGGGCATTAAACTGACTCCCAAGACGTGTCTTGTAGTCACTTTAGCTCACCTGGACCGCCATACTGCAACAGAGGGCCCGTGCACACCCCCGACCCAGCCAGCACAGTCTGGAAGCGACCCCGCCTCCTCGCGCTCCACCCCTGGGCTGCAGCAGCGCCCACTCCTGTCTGGTGGTCTTGGCGCCCCTGACAACTCCCAGGCTGGAAGGGACCACGTTCCTTTTGAATTTGCTGGTGTCTTTGACCTGTTAGGTGCTCAGTGGATTTGGGCTGAACACAGTTACACACTCAGAGAACAAGGCTAGGAATCCTCGGCCACATACCCTGCAAGTGTCTCCCATGCTAGACATGGGAGATAGCTCGGACTCTTGGGAGTGGCGGTGCGTGTCCGTCACCTAAGGGAGTCTGATCCTCAGTGAACTGTTGCTGTTATAGCAATAGGTAACAAACCATCCCAAAGCTGGATGCTTAAGATAGTAAAATTCATTTTGCAATTTAGACCAGATCTGGCCGGATGGTTCTGGTCTTGACCCCTTCCTGTGCCTGGGGCTGACAGATCGGTCTGGGGTGACCTCAGCCCACACAGCATGGGCCACTCAGGTCAACTCCATGTCTCGTTCTCCAGTGGCCGGGCCTGGGCACCTGGCCATGGCAAGGGCAGGGGCTCTGGACGCCACGACTGCTGACACCTCATTGGCCAAAGGAGGTCACTGGGCCGAGTTCAGGATCGAGGGCGGGGTGGGCAGAGACACTAAAGCAACTCATGGGAGGAAAGGCAAACTTCACTGGATCTCGGGAGCTGTGGCAATTACTCGGCGATTACTGCAGTCATTTTCCACCTCCCCACCACCACCCCACCCCGCCAGTGGACGGCGTGTCTCCAGCTTGCCTAGGAACCTCGGGCCACAGGATCGCTGGGGCTGCTCCGGGCTCTGGCTTTTCTCCTGGCCAGATGGGTGGATGGAAGGCCAGAGGAGCTAAGACAGATCTGAACTGATGCCTGCAGAGGGCGCCAAGCCCAGGCCACGGGCTCCCGTAGGGCCCCATCCATTCGCTGCATGCAGTTTGCTAACCTACCCTTTCCAACCCAGTGTGCCACTCTGATTACCTATTGCTAAGTAACAAATTGACCCAAAACTTTGTGGCTTAAAAAGATAACCATTTCACATGATGGAATCTTTTAGAACTAGAACAGAGCTGGGCTGGGCAATTCTGCTTCCTGTGGCTTCAACTGATGTCAGCAGATGGACAGGCCTGCCTTCTCTCCTGTGTCTGGCCCGCGGCGGGGTTGGCTGGAAGCAGGCTTGTTTGGGGCCACACCTGGCCTCTCTAGCAAGGCCGGCTGAGGGAGTGTGTTGTCCTAACCCTGGTTGCTTCCCGTAGGACATGTGTTCTGAGAAGCTGCATGGCCTTTTATGACCTGGCCCCGAAGTCACACCTCCACAGTGTTCTATCGGTCAGAGCCATCAAAGGCTCACCGAGATTCAAGAGGAAGGGACACAGACCCATCCTCCTTCAGTGAATGAAAGAGCTACTCACTTGGGGTCCCTATCTGTCTCCCCTGTGTTTGTGGCCTTGTCTGCTTTGGGCTCCAGAATCACTGCAGATGGTGACTGCAGCCATGAAACTAAAAGACACTTACTCCTTGGAAGGAAAGTTATGACCAACCTAGACAGCATATTATGGAGAAGGAAATGAGGTTGCACAGAGTCAAACATGACTGAAGCGATTTAGCATGCATGCATGCATTGGAAAAGGAAATGGCAACCCACTCCAGTATTCTTGCCTGGAGAATCCCAGGAGCAGAGGAGCCTGTGGGCTGCCGTCTATGGGGTCGTGCAGAGTCTGACACGACTGAAGCGACTTAGCAGCAGCAGCAGACAGCATATTAAAAAGCAGCGACATTACCGACAAAGGTCCATGTCATCAAGGCTATAGCTTTTCCAGTAGTCATGTGTGGGTGTGAGTTGGACTATAAAGAAAGCTGAGCACCGAAGAATTGATGCTTTTGAACTGTGGTGTTGGAGAAGACTCTTGAGAGTCCCTTGGACTGCAAGGAGATCCAACCAGTCCATCCTAAAGGAAATCAGTCCTAAATATTCTTTGGAAGGAATGATGCTGAAGCTGAAACTCCAGTACTTTGGCCACCTGATGCGAAGAGCTGACTCATTTGAAAAGACTCTGATGCTGGCAAAGATTGAGGGCAGGAGGAAAAGGGGACGACAGAGGATGAGATGGTTGGCTGGCATTACCGACTCAATGGACATGAGTTTGAGTAAACTCCAGGAGTTGGTGATGGACAGGGAGGCCTGGCGGCAGTCCATGGGGTCGCAAAGAGTCAGACACGACTGAGCAACTGAACTGGACTGAACTGTGGTGGTCTCAGGTGAGACATCTACCCAGAGCAGGCTCCTAGGTCCTCCGTCCAGCAGCATCAGCATCCCTGGGACCTTGTTAGAGACCCGAATTCTCACACCCCAGACCTGCTGGGTCAGAATGACCAGCCCCTCAGCTCATTCTGACGAACCCTAAATCTTGAGAACCACTGCCCCAGGACGTAACTCCCTTGGTAAGCCTTGGTGATGACCTGTGACCACGATGACTGCCGGGAACTTCCCATCTAGTTGTTGGATGAAGGTGACTGGGGTGGGGCACCCGTGGAGTGTGGTATGTACTGTTTATAGGTTGGAACATCGAAGTCAAAATTCATCATTGCCCTTGAATTGACTAGGGGCAGAATTTCACTGTGATGTGGGCTCCTTTCCCTTTCTGTGAAGGGACTGGGGCAGGCGGGGAAGAGAGGCAGGGGAAATGGCTGGTTTGGTAAGGTTGTTTCTTAGAGGCTTGTCTAAAAGTCAGCTGCCTGGGGCTGAAAGGAGCGCAGGTGAGCCCCCAGAAAGAAAGCCCCTTTGATAAAGGCAGTGTGTGTCCTTTTCCTCTGTTTCTCGGGGGGTTGGGTGCTGGATGACGTGATGGGTGTGTATGTGTGCTTAATCGCTCAGTCTTGTCTGACTCTGCGGCCCCATGGACTGTAGCCCGCCAGGCTCCTCTGTCCATGGAATCTTCCAGGCAAGAATACTGGAGTGGGTTGCCATGCCCGCCCTCCTCCAGGGGATCTTCCCAACCCAGGGATCAAACCCAGGTCTTGCACACTGCAGGCAGGTTCTTTGCTGTCTGAGCCACCAGGGAGGCCCAACTCATCACTCCTTCACTCCTGCATGGTGTGTGCCCCCCCCACCCCCGCCCCATCAGGATGGTTACAAACAGATGCGTGTGGGGGACTAGCCCACACCCTGGAGCCTCTGCATCTGTGGTGGTAACTGGGCTGCTCCAGGGTAACAGTTTCCTTGGTGAGTCGCCAAGGTCCTCGAGCTGTGCACTCATTGTTATCACACAAAAGGAAGATCTGAGTTTCCTTGAAACTTTAAATCTGTTCCGTCCACTCTAGGGGAGGGATGGGGTGGATAACCCAAGTAAAGCAGTCATTGGGGTTGGCTCGTTAATTGTAATGGAATGTGGAGGGTTAAGCAATTGGACCCATGTGTGCCCTGCACACTGCTCTCAGAGTGACGGATGACAAGTGTATTTGCCCCAAGATGTGCAGAAATTTCATCCTGCCATCTTCCCAAGCCTTGGCTCTTCTGTCCTCGTTACCAACTTTCCTGCAGAGACTGCTTACCAATTTGTTACTCAAACAACTTTGCCTGGGGTCAAAGCCCATCCCCACACTTTCTTAGTGATGATGGGAGCGCCTGGGCTGGTGTAGGGAATCCCAGCCAGGGGTGGATCCTTGGGGATCAGTTTAACAGAGCTTGGACACCACCACCACCCCCCTCCCCGCCCCCGCCGCCTTGGGGATCAGTTTAAACAGAGTTTAACCAGTTTCACGTTACTGGTGAAAGTAAAAAGGCAGTTCAGACTGGAAGAGCGCAAGTCAGCCCCTGTGCCCCATTCACAGACTGCAGGCCCAACCATTGGTAACTGAGAGTTAGCAGGAAGCAATCTGTCCCCCGGTCACTGCAGCTCTGAAGGGTCATCATCACGCCTTCTTTCCAGTGACATCCCCAGCCTCACCTTATCACTCCTGCCACCCGCGCAGAAATCACTGGGAAACTTTGAGACTAAAATCATGGGCTGTCAAAACTTTGCAGTCTGTAAGCCTGTCGTAGGTCAGGAAGCTTATTATACAGAGTGAAGTAAGGCAGAAAGAGAAAGACCAATACTGTCTATCAACGCATATATACGGAATTTAGAAAGACAGTACTGTTGATCCTGCATGCAAGGCAGCAAAGGAGACACAGATGTAAAGAACAGACTTTTGGACTCTGTGGGAGAAGGTGAGAGGGGGATGATTTGAGAGGATAGCACTGAAACGTGCATTACCACATGTGAAATAGATGAATGACCAGGGCAAGTTTGATGCATGAAGCCGGGCACCCAAAGCCCGTGCTCTGGGACAACCCAGAGGGAGGGGGTGGGGAGGGAGGTGGGGGGGGTTCAGGATGGGGAACACATGTACACCCGTGGCAGATTCATGCTGATGTACGGCAAAAACCATCACTGTATTGTAAAGGAATTATTCTCCAATTATACTAAATTAATTTTAAAATAAAATGAAAAAAAATAAAAATAAAAAGGAATGTTCCATTGTTGCCTGGAAGACCTGAGCCGTGTGCACCCCTTCACCAGAGAAGCAGTTTCAGTTTCTACCTTAGATGCAGAGCTTCCGAGAGAGGTTTTCAGGAACAACATCCCGAGTTTTTCATAACTTTATAGTTTTCCACCAGTCCCTGAAATCTCTGAAATTCAGCACAACGCTGAATAAGGTACGATTATTCCCAGTACATGGGCTTCCCAGGTAACTCAGTGGTAAAGAATCTGCCTAAAATTCAGTAGATGCAAGTTCAATACCTGAGTCAGGATGATTGCCTGGAGGAGGAAATGGCAACCCACTCCAGTGTTTTTGCTGGGAAATCCCATAGACAGAGGAGCCTGGTGGGCTACAGTCCCACGGGGTCACAGACAGTTGAACACAACTTAGCAACAACAATTCCCAGATGAGAACTGAGACTCAGATGAGAAAGTAGAGGCTCAGAGACATTAGGCAAATTGAGTAGGATAGTTAAGAGTGCATTGGGGACAGAGCCAGGGTTCAAATCCAGATTTGTGCATCTAAGTCCTCTGGTTTTTTTCACAAGCTACACCACATCTTTCATGACTGGCCTCACCCTCAGAGAGCCAGCCTCTTCAAGTAGACCCATCAGAACCGACCCGGAGCTTCTGGAGGGGAGTGCCGCCAAGGGTTCACCCCAAGTGGCTCAGCACCCATTCCTGCCGAAAGGAAAAGCAAAACCGGAGAGACGGGTCCTGTAATAGACCTGTGTACTCAGCCCCCAGTGACTCCATTCCTGCTCCCCAACACCCGGTCCAGCAGCCACCCCCTCCCCACACAGCCTGTGTGCTTCTGGAGAATTCCCAGGGTGTGGGCTAAGGGTAATCTTAAAACTTGTGCCATCCTGCATTCAGGAATCCAACTATGATCTGATCAGCAAGCAGCTTTTTTTCTGATAATAGGAACTGGTTCAAGAATGGGCGTGTCAACAAGACTCAGGTCAACAAGACTCAGGTCAACAAGACTCAAGATAAGATTTTCTGGGGACTCCTCAGGAAAAAAAAATCAAAGTTCTTGAGAGCCACTGGACTAGACATTCTGTCTTCCTGTGCACATTGCAAGGTGCAGATGTCAGCCTGAAACGAGCGGTCAGCTTGTGGCCGCCCTAAGGCTCGAATGAACAGGAGAGGTGCAAAGAGCTGAGAGGATAGATCAAGCAAAGAGCTGGAGCAAGAGCCTTGATTGAACCTTGCCTGACCTCCAATCCACTCCTAGAACTTGCATCGGTGATCCGAGCCAATAAATTCTACCCTACAGTTTAAATCAAAGTTGGATTTTCTGCTACTTGCCAGCAAAAGCATCTGGACTGACACAGCCTCCTTTGGAGATTGTATTCTGAAGGCCCTGCCATTCTCAGCCACTCCGCCAGACAGCTGGAGAGTAGCTGAGGGAATCCATGACCCATCCGAGGACTGGCCCAGTCACAGCCCGAGGGCAGTTTCCACCAGCAGAAATCAGCAGTTGGAGGTGGAGGGAAAGTCAGCCTCTGTCTCGCATCTCTCGGGGGAGGAAACCAAGGCTGTGGGAAGTGATGGACCAGGTGTGAACCAGGCATGGGCGTCTCGCAGCTCAGCACCCTCCTGGCCCCTCTGGCCCAGCTCAGCTCCTTGCATGACCAGCAGACGACCCCGGGAGGTGTTCCTTGTGATGGCCGGGGGCCCCCACCCCTGGGGAAGCTGTCCCCTAACACCGCGGAGCTGGCATTCATGGGGGCCCAGGGCCCACCTTCCCCGAGCTTTCATCTTCCCATTTCAGAACCCTGAAGGGGTAGAACGACTCTACGGATGGTCCTAACACCTGTGACCTTGAATCCTCTCTGGAGCCTTTCAGAACTCTCCCTAGAAATATCAGAGCTGGAGGCAGGGCCCCCTCTCATGCTGTGGGGTCCCGGGACCAGAGCGTAGATGGGGACTCCCACACAACAGAAGTACCTACATGAGAATCAGGCTGACAAACTTATGCATTAAGTAGGCTCTGCTTACCTGACAGTACAACTTCATAAAGACCCGGACCTCTTAGATTCCTCACAGTCTCCCACAGCCGCACAGGGAGAGCAGTCCCCAGCCCTGCCCCAGCCCGCCTCACACCAGGATGTGTGCGCACGTGGAGGCCTAGCCTGCGTGCCCAAGCTCCATCAATGACCCCTGCAGACAGCCTGTCCCCGGCCACCACCCCCCTCACGCTGACAGGTGTGTGCGAGCCACACTCAGGACAGGCGTGCAGAGAGGGCCACGCGGCCCTGCAAACAGGCTCAGGACCACTCAGGTGGGGAGCCGGGTGTCCTGGTACCTGCAGCCTTGTGGGGAGGCTCACAGCCAGAGGAAAGCCAGAACCATGCCCCCCAAGCACTGGGACCCAGGGCGTGGCCCCTCCTGGCCAGCTCCAAGGGCAGTATTGGAGCTGCATTATTTCCTACAGGAGATGGCAGAACAAGGTTGGGGCAGGGCTGGCTGAGCAAACTGGGCTCGGTTGGGCTTGGTGACCTGGGACATGAGTTTCCTTCCTTGGACATTAGTTGTCCCTGGGGGACCAGGACTCCTTCCCGTTCTAGAACCCTCTGTGGAGTCTGGGAAACAGACTTGATTTCAGAGCCCTCATCCCATCCAGGAGTCCTAGGACAGCAGCCGAAACCCCAGGGAAGAGAGAGCCACAGCTGGGAAGTACACGGCCTTTTATTTCATTTCCCATCCGGAGATGCTGGGATGAAGGCGGTGGCTTCACATGGGACAGACGTGGGCCGTGGAATATCAATCAGCCCAGGACTTGCAATAGAGGCGGAAGGACCCAGACTGACCAACGCGTCCACCTCTGGGGACAGCACCCCCGGGCCCACCCCGCCCACGACAGGCCAGCAGCACAACTGCCAAGCGCCCAGGACAGGGGCACGCTGAACAGTCTGTACACACGGGCGGGAAGGTCCGTCCATCTGGGAGCAAACAGGTCCATGAGGTTGCAGTGGGGAAGACGTGTCTCCCAACAACAGCTAAGCCCCACTCAGGGGATAAGACGGTGGAAGGCAGCTCAGGGACGCACGGGACTAGCGATCCTGTAGAAACGGGGCTCAGGCGCGCGCACACGAGGAAAAAGCCACGCGCCACGCAGATCGGGAGGGAGGTCCCAGGACTCCCGGAGTGGCGCCCTGGACAGACGCCGGCGCGGCCCGGACGGGAAAGCCCGACGGCGCGGCTGCTGGCGCACGTCCTGAAGGGAGATGGACGCTGGGACGTTCACAGGACGGAGGCCGCGCGCGCAGAGCCAGGGGAGGTCAGGACGGCGCCCGGGCTGGAAGCCCTGAGAGCAGACCCTTCTGGAAATGTCGAGAAGAAGG
Organism: Oryx dammah; assembly: GCF_014754425.2. NCBI lineage: Eukaryota > Metazoa > Chordata > Mammalia > Artiodactyla > Bovidae > Oryx > Oryx dammah. The sequence continues at coordinate 5,005,106 of NW_024070186.1, read as the reverse complement.
CGGATGCTCTGCGCCCGTCCGCGCGGCTGCAGAGCGCGGGGTGGGCCGCCGTCCCAGTACTTATTCACATTTGGGGCGCTTGCCTAGGGGACCGCCTCCGCTTGAGGCTGTGGCCAGCTCAGGGGCGGGGTGGGGGGAATCTCTCAGCGGGCCAAGATCTGGGGCCACCTCCAGAGAACCCGTCTCCCTACCCGGTGGTTCCCAGGCCCGGGGAGCCCCCCGCCAGCGGCTGGGGAGATGCCCGCGTTTCCAGAGATCAGAGGGGCGGAGAGGCTGCCCCCCGGACGCCCCCGGCGGACGGGAGCAAACAGTCCGTGTGCGCCTTAACAGTGCGGAGCCAAGTCTGCGACGTCGGGAAGGCAAAGCGCCCTGCGGACATGTATATTCGTCTCGCCGCAAGGTCGCGCTGGGCGCGGGTGGAGGCCGGGGGCTTGGGGGTGAAGACAGGGCGCGGGGGTCCTCGGTTCCTCCAGTCGGCCTGCGTTACAAGCTTGTCTTAGCAGCGAGAGTTTGTCCTTGTTTCTGTGGCACGAAGGCGGTGGACACTGGACCAGGACGGGGCGAGGTCAGTCTGCCGAGAGCGGAAAAGCTGCGGGCGGCGCTGCAGGGCGCCGCCTCCTCCTGGGGGGCCCTCAGGTGAAGTAGCGGCAGGGCGTGGAGTCGATGAAGCAGTACGGGGTGCAGCGCAGGTCTCCGTACGACCTGGGGGAGGACACGGGGCAGTGGGCTGGAGCCCAGGACGCAGCCACGTCCTGGGACTCCGCTGCAACCTCGGCAAACGGCTGCTCCCCCTGCCAGCTGCCTAAGGGCCTGGGGCAGCCGGGTTCAGGCTTCCGGGGCTTTCTCCCTTGAGCACAGCCGAGGGGTTTAGGGGCATGGGCTTGGTGGGTAGCCTTGCCCTGGACGCAGCCTCTTGGAGACAACCGCCCCCTCCTCCAGCTCTGTCCTTAGACGGCTCCGCACTATTTCTGAGCTGTCTAGTTTGGCAACCACTGGCCACAGATCTTGAAACAAAGTTAGTGGGACTGAAGAACTGGATTCTTAACTTTATTTAAACAGCTTACCTGTGCAGCTATTTAAAGACTACAGCTACCAAGTTGCAGAGCACGGCCTACGCCTACACAAGCCCCAGTGCTAATTCTGAGTTTCTGTCTTACCTCACACCTACTTTCGCAAGCATGCCCCAAGGCTTCTTGTGATTAAGAGAGTAAGGGCAGGGAGCCAGGGTAAGTCCTGGGTTCCATGCCACTCTGTACCCCAGGTCTGATTACCCACGCCCAGTGGGCTCCACAGGCCTTCAGCCAGTTCAGACCCTTCGCCAGCTCTCTGGCGGGGCCTGGCAGGAGCCTCCCTACTTTAGAGAAGGGCGGTGCATGCGGACGCACGCAGAGGCGGCGGGGTCTTGGCCCAGCCTGCGGTGCTTGGAATAGGGGTGACAACAAGTCTGAGCTCTTCCCCCCAGTTGGATTTGTTGCTGTGCATTTGGGGGTAGGCATCAGGAGACCCTTCTCCTTGGAGGAGAGGGGCGGGCCTGGGGTCTGTCCCCCAGTTCTCCCCAGGGCTTGGGTCCAATCCCACAGAGGAGGACAGCTGGAGGAAAGAAGGGCTGGAGAGGTGGATCCCTGAGGGCCCAGCTGTCCACTCTGGGGCCATGAGAGACGCAGGCCAGGGCCTGGGGGAGCAGCGGCCTCCCCAGCTCTCCCAGAAGCCCCGCAGCCCTGGTCTGGTGCGGTCTGGGGTGGGGGGCGCCATTCTGCTTGAACAGAACTCAGGAGACCCCCCTCACGGGGCAGAGGCCTCCCTGGGTGCGGGAGATGTCCTCGTGGAGGCCAGGGCACCGGCATGCTTATCCTGACCCACACGGACGCCCACCGAGGGGGCCTCAGAAATAATTGCTGGGGTGCCGGCAGGAACACTGCGTTCCTGGGGTTCTCTTGGAGGAGCCGAGGTCAGCAAAGTGAAGTACTAATGCTGGTGGGGCCTCTGTGGTGCCTGCAGGCCCGCCGGGCAGTTCCGGAGCGTTCAGGGTACAGATGCCTGCCCGCCGCCCTGGGCCCCGCTCCAAGGGCGGGCCCGCTTCTCGGGAGACCAGGCCAGTCCCAGGAGAAGGGGGGACAGAGCTGCTGAGCCCGAGCCACAGGGGGCTTAGAGGTGGTGGCCCCCCGACTCCAGGTAGGGCGGGGTCACGCGGCTGCGCTGACACAGCCCCGTGATGTGAGCCGGGGCAGCACGATGTGAGCCAGGGCTACGTGTGTCGGGAGCCGGGGCTGTGTGACGTGAGCTGGGGCTGCATAACACGAGCTGGGGTTAGCATATTAAAAAGCAGAGCTATTACTTTGCCAACAAAGGTCCGTCTAGTCAAGGCTATGGTGGTCATGTATGGATGTGAGAGTTGGACTGTGAAGAAAGCTAAGCGCCAAAGAATTGATGCTTTTGAACTGTGGTGTTGGAGAAGACTCTTGAGAGTCCCTTGGACTGCAAGGAGATCCAACCAGTCCATCCTAAAGGAGATCAGCCTTGGGTGTTCTTTGGAAGGAATGATGCTAAAGCTGAAGCTCCAGTACTTTGGCCACCTCATGCGAAGAGTTGACTCATTGGAAAAGACTCTGATGGTGGGAGGGATTAGGGGCAGGAGGAGAAGGGGATGACAGAGGATGAGATGGCTGGATGGCATCACCGACTCAATGGACGTGAGTCCGAGTGAACTGCGGGAGTTGGTGATGGACAGGGAGGCCTGGCGTGCTGCGATTCATGGGGTCACAAAGAGTCAGACACGACTGAGCGACTGAACTGAACTGAACGTGAGCTGGGGCTGCGTGTGTTGTGAGCCGGGGCTGGGTGTGTCGTGAGCCGGGACTGTGTGTGACGTGAGCCAGGGTGGCGTCACCATTCCGCAGTGTCCACAGAGCTGCTCAGGAACGTATTTGTGAAGGAAACTGGGGAGCCTGGGAGCAGTCAAGCCCAAGAAGTGGTCCCTACCCGGGGAGATAGGTCTCGCAGGTCAGGTGGCCGAAGTCAGCGCCGTCACAGTCCTCCACGCCCCGGTGCCGGTGGCCGTCTCCGCAGTAGGCCCGGTGGCAGCCTGCGGGGACACAAGGGGGACACAGCCCTGAGGGGCCGGGGAGAGGACGGCCCGGCAGGACCACGTGGCCGCAAGGGCCCTCCTCTCGCACGCGGCCTTCCACAAGGGTCCAGACCCCAGCCCCACGGAACGGGGCTGCTGGCCCCGCTCCAGGCCCGCCGGCCATCAGCCGAGAGCCCACCCCAGCCTCGTGTCCTTGTCCCAGCCTGGGGCGTGGACGCTGTTCCCCGTCGCGGGACCACTGCCGGTTCCCGCACGGCAAGGGTTGGGAGACCGCGGGCCCCGGGCTCAGTGATGGCCTTGCGGTAGGGGTGGAGAGGGGAGCGGCTCTCGTCTGTCTGCAGGGAGCCTCCAGGCGACCCTGCGTCCCCCTGGAAGCCAGACTGCGTCTTCCGCCAGCTCTGTTCTCGCCCGAGGGGAGGCGCCGGGAGTATGAACCCTCGTCTTTACAGGGGTGTCTGAGCCAATAGGGCTAGAGACCCTTAGGCGGCCCTTCCTGCCGTGTCACCTCCACGAGCGCCCAGGGGCCTGCGGGCAGAGCCGGCCTCCTAGGAATCGCGGCCTGGAACCGTCAGGGGAAGAGCAGCTTCCCGGGAGAAGCAGCCGCTTTACCCACAGGCCCTACGTGCCCCGCTCCTCCCGCCGAGCTCTTGGCTGGTGCGGCACCCACGCCGGGCACCTGCACATTCCCGGCGCCGAACCGGAGCCCAGCTCCTCACCGCAGGGCCCGAGAAGCCGTGCAGGGAAGGGGCGTCCGGCCCCAACGGCACCCAGACCATCCCCGTGACATCAGCTCACGGGATCTCAAAGCTTCAGCCGTCCATGCCGGTCGCACCTAGTTTTCAGGGAAGTCCTCGGTCACCCCACTCACTGCGTAGCCACCCCTCTGAGACGGGGTGACTCGGTGGCTTTCAGAGCCGCCTCCGAACTCTGCCTGGACTCTGAAGCTCATGCTTTCCACCTCACCTCCTGCTTTCCTCCCTTGACTTTTAAAAGAGGGAACAGGGATGCTCCGGTGCTAGGCCGCCTGCCTGTCCCGGTCACATCCGTGAGCCTGAGGGCTGCTCGGCACCCAGTCCCCTAGCGCTCAGCTCCGAGGACTCCGTCTGCTGAGAGGGAGCCCGATTCAGAGTCTCAGCTTCTCCCATCTGCCTCTCAGACCTCTTGCACCACCTTTCTCTCTGGGCGAGAATGTGGGTTTTGCCAAGAAGTAGGATTCAGGATAAAAGGGAGGGCTCTGGGGCTTCTCTGGGGTCCAAACCCTTGACAGCAGTCCCATCACCATCCTTGAACGGTTGGGAGGGTTCACGTCTGGCCTGAGCGAGGACGGTCATCCCCTCTAGCACCCTAGCGCTGCTGCTGCTAAGTCGCTTCAGTCGTGTCCAACTCTGTGCGACCCCATAGACGGCAGCCCACCAAGCTTCTCTATCCCTGGGATTCTCCAGGCAAGAACACCGGAGTGGGTTGCCACTTCCTTCTCCAATGCATGAAAGTGAAAAGTGAAAATGAAGTCGCTCAGTCGTGTCTGACTCTTAGCGACCCCATGAACTGTAGCCTACCTACCAGGCTCCTCCGTCCATGTGATTTGCCAGGCAAGAGTACTGGAGTGGGTTGCCATTGCTGGCTCTAGAACCATCCAAAACCAGCGTGGCTGGTGTCCAGGGCCTGGCCTGATGCCAGCCCTGCGGTGGTGCATGCTGGTTCCCCCAGGGCCGGGCCCCACTCACGGATGCAGTCGTCGCCTGTGTCTGTGTTCCCGTCGTCACACTCCTCCCCTGACTGCAGGACCCCGTCTCCACAGGAGCCACGGTGGTCTCCAGGGTAGTCCCGGGGGTGGACAGGTGTCAGCTGGCCAGAGAAACAGCGCAGTTACCAGGGACAGTGTGCCAGGCAGCCGGGGCCAGAGGCTCTGGGTGGGCACAGGGCGGTGAGGGCTCCTGTCCCAGGGCCAGAACTCTGCACTCGGCGGGGAGGCTGGGCCGCGGGGAGCCCCGTCTGGAGCCTGGACTCAGAGCGGAGGCTGCAGGCGGGGGCCCTGGGCCCAGAGAGCTCTGAGGCTGGGTGAGGGGGTCACTCAACCCTCCACCGAAAGCTCTGCGCCCGGCCTCCCCTTCCTTCGGAGAGGCGTCCCTCTGTGGAGCTACCTGGACAGGGAGCCAGCCAAAGCTGTCCTTGAAGTACAGCGACCTCTGGTCTCTGCGGAAGGCGATGGCGTTCTGGGTGTTCAGCCTCTCCAGTTCCTCCTGGTTGTTGACCACAAAGATCTGCCAGAGAACACACTGGTGAGGGTCCCGGAAAACACTTCCCCAAGGAGCAGGGCTTAAAGAGCCAGAGGAGGAAAAACAAGCCCTGTGGGGGGCTGGTGGTCAGTGGGAAGAGGGTTGGCATTTGCACTATTGCGTCCCTCCTGAAGTGAGGGCTAACGATTCCCACATCCTCCCAACCCTGTTCAGAATGTTTGAGTTTGGAATAAAAATATCCACCAAGGTTTAAGATTTTTAAATCTTCAAAGTGTTACAAAGACTTCAATAAAAAGGTGATGTCATCTAATCAAGTATTTCAACATCTGGAAATGATTCTTAAAATTCTTACACTCAAAGACACTTATGACAATGCTATCATATGAGGGAAAAGCTTGGAGCACTTGATCTGTTTCTGAAAATAGGGCTCTGGTTAAATAAATCATAGCACAGTCACGTGGTGCATGGATTATTATCCATTCGAATGATGAATTTATGTCCAGAGTTTACTTCAAAGTAATCCAAAGGAGGGTGGGCTGTCATATATCAAGTGTAAAGAAGAACAGAGATGAGCTGGGACTTGATCATTGTTGAACTTGGGTAAAGAGGACGTGGGGGTTCCCTAAGCTATCTGTTCTGCTTTTCTGTGTACTTGCAATGTTCCATAGCGTTTTTCTTTAAAAAAGACAGTTTAGTGGTTAGCATTCAGTGCTTTCACCGTCAGAGCCCAGGTTCAATCCCTGGTCAGGGAACTAAAATCCCACAAGCCAAATGGCACGGCCAAACAAAAAAGACACAGAAAATGCTCCACAGTGGACCCACAACATTATCTTGGTTTTCTTCTTTGGGTTTCCCCCTTATTTTCCAGTTTCCTATAACAAGTTTGTGCCCAGTGTAACGGGGAGATAAATTTTGCTAAAAGGTTTTTACAAACCCCAGGGGGTCATCAATCATGTCCTGAGGGGTGAGCACCCCCAGGTTCCTTCCAGAAGAGCCTTACCACAGGAACTCGTGGGGAGCTGGGCCCGTACACAGACTCCCCGTAGGAAGGGTTATTCACATTCATGGGGGGTCCACAAAGACATCTTCCTGGGGGCCCAGGAAATCCTCTTTCCCCCTTGGGTCCCATTACAAGTTGTCCTAGAAAGCAACAAACCGCTGTTACCAGAGCAAAGGAAAAGAAAACAGCCCAGGGAGGCGTCAGCAAGTTTCACGACAGAAAGAAGCCTGATGTCCAGTGTTTCAGAGAGGTCTAGAGGAGACAGAGAGGCACTTTGGTCCAAGCTGTGGGTCCCCTAAACACGCTGAGTGCGGCAGCACCTTTGCCAACCCTGCTCCTCCCTTCCCTCTCTCTACAGTTCAGAGACTGGACATTCTTCTCCCCAGACCCCCTTGCCCCTGGAGGTGACCATGTGCCTCAGTGACGGCCAATGCCAGGTTTCTGGTGGGAGAAGGGTGGGCTTCTGGGAAAGTCTCTCCTGCCAAGGGAGAAGCAGGGCTGGATGGGGACATAGCTTCCTCCTTCTTGCCTGGAAGACAGACATGATGGCTGGTGCTGCAGCAGCTATGCTGCAACCCTGAAGTAAAATAAGCCAGCATACAGGGAAAGCAAGGGCCCTGTGGGACCTGGGCCCTGAGAGTGACACCTAGAGACTGAACCAAAGCCAGCCACTGTCTGCCCCTGGACTTCTTTGCTGTAGGAGGAAAACAATCTTCCTTTATGTTTGTGTGCTACGTTTCTTCAGTCGTGTCCAACTCTTTGCGACCCTTTGGACTGTAGCCCCCCAGGCTCCTCTGTCCATGAGATTCTCCAGGCAAGATTACTGAAGTGGGTTTCCATGTCCTCCTCCAGGGAACTTTCTCCACGCACGGATGGAACCTGCGTCTCTTATGTCTCCTGCACTGACTGGTGGGTTCTTTGCCACTAGCACCGCCTAAGAACTTCTTACTGATGAGCATGTTACTGGCTGATAACTTTCATTTTTTTTAATTCATTTTATTTTGTTATTATATATAGGGACTTTACAAAGCAAACTCTGAATGTTGGTTTCCTTGATTTCTTCTAGAAGAAAATGGGATGTTTGAAAATGCTCAGCCTATTTTTTTCTTCCCTGATTCTGAGAAGAGTGTCTGAAAAAAGATACGATGGGAAAATTCACTCTCTCCAAGGTGGGAGACCTGCCAGGGCTGGTAATTCTCACCTTGACTTGTAAAGGCCCTGATGCCCAGACCACACTCCAGGCTAATTCCATCAGGACTGCTGAGAAGGGAACTCAGGCAGCTGCGCCTTTCAACGTGCCGCCGGGCTTGGGAAATGGTCTTCGCACAAACCTCCTACAGACTGTCCTCCTCTCCAGCCTCCATCCCCGCTTCACCAGGCACCTCCTTGCTCTCTCCTGACCCGGGTTCAGGAAAGCCTTCCTGAACCCTCCTGCTCTGTCCTGCTCACACTGAGGACAGTTCTGTGGTTCCCCACGCTCTGTCTTACTGACACATGTCTCTGTGATTCTATTCCCCGTGAGATCATCAGGCCAGCTGCGTCTCCTGGAGGAGGGGACGCTCACCTCCACGAGGGCAGGCGGATGCCTGTTTTCACTCACCGGGGCGTGGCACCCAGCAGGGGACACAGTGCACGTTTGATGATTCGGATGAGCGAACCCAGACGAACTAAGCTCTTTGGAAACTAGGTCCCACTCTAGTTGGTGGAAAAATGCCAGAGCCAGGGCCATCCAACAGGAAAAGATGGGCACTGAACACAGAAATGAGTAGATACCCCTCCTTCTGGGAAGTTAAGCAGGGGCTTGGAGATGAGCCAGCCGTTGGTTTCAGGTTGGACAGCTGTGCCCAGGGCAGTCAGCAACTGGGGACACAGTCTGCAGATCCCATGAGGGTGCAGAGAACATGACCCCGGGGGGAGAGGTCGGGGTCAGAACCCCGCATAGGCAGCTGCAGCGGCAGGAGGAGGGCCCCGTGGGGCCGCCCACACCCTGAGACTTCCTGAGCCGGTGGACAGGTCGGAATGCTGTCAGCCTTCAGTGAAAGGAGGCCCGCCAGCATCTTACACCAAGTTATGGTCATTCGTCCTAACAAGAAATACAGACACAGTCCGGGAGGAATGCCGGTCTCATGTTCGGAGAGAGACTCCACAAGCTCAGGAGTGTTCTGGGGAGTTTGCACCTGGGCCAGCTGAGATGGGAGTGCCCTGTAACCAAGGATGGGAGAGCGTCATGGGGGCCACCTTCCAGCTGCCTGTGCCATCCCAGCTTTTCCTCCAGAACCATGGAGTCTGTCCCATCAATCCAGGGTGAGATTTGAATTCATGTCCACTTAACACTAGGAGACACATGTCCAAGAATTACTGATGCGTGCAGGAAGCTGGCAATTCCCAGGTACCACGCTGATTCACTTATGCCCTGTCTGGGGCAGGAAGGACTCCGCCAAATCTGTAATTTGGTTATTGCAAATTACATCTTCAAGGCCTTTTGCTGCTGTTCCCTCCTCCGGCCCCCAGCCCCTCTTTCTTGGTTACCTTGGGTCGTGACAAGCTCCCGCCTCCTCCCGCTCCCCAGCACCATCCTGCCCCCTTGGCACTGGGCACCACCAACAGAGGTGGCCTCGAGACAGGTCAACAGGATGTGGCGGGGAGCCTGCTTCCTGCCCCCTCCCCGCCACTTCCTCCCAGCTGTCCAAGGGCATCCATTACATATGCCCGATTCTTGCCAGGCTGCCCCGAAGGGCACAGCCGCCTGAACTCCCCAGCCTCAGCCTCTTGGAACTTGTTTAGCAAGCAGCCTCTTCGTCTCCTGGCATCCAGAGGACCAGCTCTGCCTCTCTGCCTAAGGGGCCTCCCATCCCTACTGGCTGCTGCTGTGGTGCGAGCAAGTCCCAGAGGGGAATCTGGAGAAGGCAGAGGAGTCCCGGGCCGTCCCATCACCCCCATCCCGCTCTGTCCCTGCAGAGGCTGCACAGCTGTGCAGGAGGGTCTCGGGACCGGGGGTCACAGGCGGACTTTCAGACCAGGAGTGGCCACCAGTCCGCTCGGTGACTTTGGGGGATCTCTGAGGCTTGAAGTTCTCATCTACAAAGGGAGGGTGGGATCAGACCAGGGGAGGTTAACCTGGGGCCCTCAGAGCGTGAGAATATCCCAAGATGAATTCGGGACAAGGCGTCTGGAGCTCTGGGTGTAGGTAGACACATGTTTTTTTCCCGAGAGTGGAACTTTATCAGGCTCTCAAAGGTAGTCTCAGAAATCAGTTTGGAGGCCTGTCCCAACTCCTGATGATGACCCAACTGGTCCCGTGCACAGGGAAGGTGTCTTCTAAAGGCCCCCTCTCCTACTGTCCCCAGCCCCCACCCCCCAACCCCCAAAAGACGCGTTTCCAAAGAGCAGGATTCTTGCCCCATTTTCTTCAGTCCTCTCGCTCTGGGAGGTTCCACAGAGGGAACGTGACTCAAAGGAAGGCACAGGGGAGGGACATCAGTCAAACAGCCTGCCTGCCTCCTGCTTGGCTGCTGTGCAATGATCCAGGGGGCCAGCCTGACAGCTAAAGGGGCCCAGGTGTGTAAGCGCCGACAGGCGGGTGCAGATGGGGATGCCACTCTGACTCAGCCAGGACCCTGCCTTGACAAGGAGACACACGTGCAGGAAGCAGTCACCAGTGCGGGGCCGGTGCAGTCACAGCGGGGGACCGCGGCCCAAGGGAAGGAGACGGCCCGTCAGGGTCCAGGGAGGGTGCAGCAGAGAGAGCTTGGAGGGAGGGGAGGAGGTGGTGGGGCGGACCGGGGGCTGACAGGAACGCTGCTTCAGGCCAGGTGCGCCCACAGGCCTGCAGGAATATGCTCCCGCTCAACCAGGAGCAGCGTCCTCCAGAGGACAGAGGATGGTGTAGGGCAGGGGGCAGCGAATGGGGCAACGCCATGGCGGGCTGACAGAGAAGGTGCTGGAGAGCCAAGGAGAGAGTACAGGGCTACACTGGCCCTGCGACAGGGAGGGGCTGCTGTCCGCCAGGGGCTGACAATCCGGCCGCCAAGGCAGCGGCTGAGGGTCTCCAAGCCCTGCCCTTCTCCCCCGCCAACCCCAGGCCTGACGGGGAAACGGGATTCAAGTCAGATACACCGTGAGACCACTGAGGTCTCCATTTGCGGAGGATGCCACCCAACCACAGGCCCCCTGGCGATTCCTTAGTTTTGTAAGCTCTTAAATACCCCAGGAGCCAGACATCCTGGAATGTGAAGTCAAGTGGGCCTTAGAAAGCATCACTACGAACAAAGCTAGTGGAGGTGATGGAATTCCAGTGACCTGTTTCAAATCCTGAAAGATGATGCTGTGAAAGTGCTGCACTCAATATGCCAGCACATTTGGAAAACTCAGCAGTGGCCACAGGACTGGAAAAGGTCAGTTTTCATTCCAATCCCAAAGAAAGGCAATGCCAAAGAATGGTCAAACTACTGCACAATTGCACTCATCTCACACGCTAGTAAAGTAATGCTCAAAATTCTCCAAGCCAGGCTTCAGCAATACATGAACCGTGAACTCCCTGATGTTCAAGCTGGTTTTAGAAAAGGCAGAGGAACCAGAGATCAAATTGCCAACATCCACTGGATCATGGAAAAAGCAAGAGAGTTCCAGAAAAACATCTATTTCTGTTTTATTGACTATACCAAAGCCTTTGGCTGAGTGGATCACAATAAACTGTGGAAAATTCTGAGAGAGATGGGAATACCAGACCACCTGACTTGCCTCTTGAGAAATCTGTATGCAGGTCAGGAAGCAACAGTTAGAACTGTACATGGAACAACAGACTGGTTCCAAATAGGAAAAGGAGTACGTCAAGGCTGTATATTGTCACCCTGCTTATTTAACTTCTATGCAGAGTACATCATGAGAAACACCGGACTGGAAGAAACACAAGCTGGAATCAAGATTGCAGGGAGAAATATCAATAACCTCAGATATGCAGATGACACCACCCTTATGGCAGAAAGTGAAGAGGAGCTAAAAAGCCTCTGGATGAAAGTGAAAGAGGAGAATGAAAAAGTTGGCTTAAAACTCAACATTCAGAAAACGAAGATCATGACATCTGGTCCCATCACTTCATGGGAAAGAGATGGGGAAACAGTGGAAACAGTGTCAGACTTTATTTTTTGGGGCTCCAAAATCACTGCAGATGGTGACTGCAGCCATGAAATTAAAAGACGCTTACTCCTTGGAAGAAAAGTTATGACCAACCTAGATAGCACATTCAAAAGCAGAGACATTACTTTGCCGACTAAGGTCCGTCTAGTCAAGGCTATGATTTTTCCAGTGGTCATGTGTGGATGTGAGAGTTGGACTGTGAAGAAGGCTGAGTGCCGAAGAATTGATGCTTTTAAACTGTGGTGTTGGAGAAGACTCTTGAGAGTCCCTTGGACTGCAAGGAGATCCAACCAGTCCATTCTGAAGGAGATCAGCCCTGGGATTTCTTTGGAAGGAATGATGCTAAAGCTGAAACTCCAATACTTTGGCCACCTCATGAGAAGAGTTGACTCATTGGGAAAGACTCTGATGCTGGGAGGGATTGGGGGCAGGAGGAGAAGGGGACGACAGAGGATGAGATGGCTGGATGGTATCACTGACTCAATGAATGTGAATCTGAGTGAACTCTGGGAGTTGGTGATGGACAGGGAGGCCTGGCGTGCTGCAATTCATGGGGTTGCAAAGAGTCGGACACGACTGAGCGACTGAACTGAACTGAAATACCCCGGGAAGAAGAGGTAGCAAGAATACACAGAAGAACTATACAAAAAAGATCTTCATGACCGAGATAACCACAATGGTCTGATCACTCACCTAGAGCCAGACATCCTGGAATGTGAAGGCAAGTGGGCCTTAGAAAGTATCACTATGAACGAAGCTAGTGGAGGTGATGGAATTCCTGTTGAGCTATTTCAAATCCTGAAAGATGATGCTGTGAAAGTGCTGCACTCAATATGCCAGCAAATTTGGAAAACTCAGCAGTGGCCACAGGACTATTCCAGTCCCAAAGAAAGGCAATGCCAAAGAATGCTCAAACTACCACACAATTGCACTCATCTTACATGCTAATAAAGTAATGCTCAAAATTCTCCAAGCCAGGCTTCAGCAATACGTGAACAGTGAACCTCCTGATGTTCAAGCTGGATTTAGAAAAGGCAGAGGAATCAGAGATCAAATTGCCAACATCCGCTGGATCATCAAAAAAGCAAGAGAGTTCCAGAAAAACATCTATTTTTGCTTCATTGACCATGCCAAAGCCTTTGACTGTGTAGACCACAACAAACTCTGGAAAATTCTGAAAAAAGATGGGAATACCAGACCACCTGACCTGCCTCTTGAGAAATCTGTATGCAGGTCAGGAAGCAACAGATAGAACCGGACATGGAACAACAGACTGGTTCCAAAGAAGGAAAGGAGTACGACAAGGCTATATATCGTCATCCTGCTTATTTAACTTATATGCAGAGTACGCTGGGCTGGACTGAGTGACTGAACTGAACTGAACCGAACTGAAATACCCCAGGGGCCAAAAGCATCCCTTCCAAAGGCAAAACCTGGGCTTCAGACCATGCTGTCAGTCTCTGGGGTTGGCAGCCCAGGGTCGTGGGCTCGAGGGAAGCATCCTGCCTCAGAACCAAGGAGGGTGTCAGAACCGAGGAGGGAGAGGACTGACGGGAAGAACTTCCATCCGGATCATCCAGTCGTCTCAGGGAGACAGTCTGGGCAGGGACACGGTCCAAGCTGCTGCTTGGCCAGATGCCCTAACAGACAGAAATGGGTGCCGCAGGATGTTGTAGTGACTGATACTTGACCTTCCGTTATTTTCTCCTTCCCGATTTCAGGGGGGTGGCAAGACTGTGCTTTCTTGCCCTTGGTGAGAAACAGGTCATATTAGAAGACGTTTGTGTTCTGCTCTCAAAAGAGGGCAGCGTTGTATGAGGACCAAGAGGAGGAAGGGGCTGGAGGTAGAAGAGGAGAAATCACCCCAGACATGGGAGGACAGGGACCCCAAAGCCCAGAAATAAGGAGACCCCTAATCTCAGGAGGAATGGCTGTGGGGTGCTCCTGGGAAAACTGACCTTTGAAAACCAGGATTCCCAGGTTTGGGGATAGTCTGACACCCATGCCTGGTATGAAGATAGTGGTCACCCCTCTGACCACGTGGCCTCGGGCAACTGGTTTCAGAGGTGAATGGGGCCAGTCAAGGGCCGGAAGGACCTGCAGTGATATCCTTTCACCCTAACCCCCCAGGATCTCTGCCCCACTGCTCTGTGACAGCTGAAGCAGTGGAGAGAAACCCATTAACATGCAAGACTGACTTTTCCCAGCATCCTAGCTGGTTGCCGTCTCAGGGCCAGTTTTCATTTGGTTTCAAGGATCTAACAGAATGACATTTCTTGACCATCCCATGGTGTGGTTGTAAATATTTTCCCATAAACACAGTGGGGAATAGCGCACTTTGGAATTTTTAAATACCTTCATTTTCTTAAGAATTAGAATAAAATTTGTGGTTCCTTTTGCATAACTGAAAACAATGGATCTTGCATGGTCAGTAAACAGTTTTCATCTACATAAACACAGCACCTAGAGATGCTATGTTAATAGAGAGGATGTGTTGTGTACAAATCAAATAAAAGGCTTAGCTCCTCAAATCAAACAAAGTAAAACAGGGCAGCAGTGTACCTATGGCCTCTTCAAGGGAGACTTTCATTTCTTTGTAATAATTTCTTTCCATATTCATTGAAAATCTGTAAGGACTCTGTCATAATGCTGCGTAAGATAGGAAAATTTGCCATGTCATCTTTCCTCTGAATTGCTTGGATCCATGAGATGTTCTATAAAGAGGTGTTCGCTGTTGAAGTACTAGCTGGTTATTTTTCACTTCATGTATAAATGACATCACCAATGTGATTTTTTTTTTCTTTTTCTCTCCTCTATTTGTTCTCCAAAATGCTAAGTCAAAACCATAATAGTGTTTATCTCCCTTGTGTAAAACTCGAATAAGCCAAATGGTGGATAAATTAGAAGTGTATTGAATTGCCGCAGGCATTTCAAGTCCGGCCTCTGCTGGACCCCCTGTGGGAGGCTAGACAGAGGGCGACACTGTGGACCAGGTGAAGCAGTGAAGTTCTTACCTGCGGAGGGGGGACCTGGGGGGCCTGGGAGACCTGGACGGCCAGGTGGACCAGAAGGCCCAGGTTTCCCCGGGGGGCCTGTCACGCCGCTATCTCCTTTCTGCCCCTGATGGAGAAAAAGGCAGAGCCCGTTATAAGAGCAGGGCATTGCAGACTTTCTTCCCCAGTCAGCTCTCCATTGGCAACCAGCTTGTACTTTGGAGCAAGTGCTGGAGGAGGAATGCACTCCTGGAGGTCACCAAGCTCATAAAAAGCTCAGGGCAGGCAACATTTGAGACAGTGTTGGGTGCAAGTTTATAGATACCCAATTTTTTTATATTGGGGTCTAGTTGATTTACCATATTGTGTTCGTTTCCGTGGTATATCATAGTGATTTAATGGTTTTTTAAAAAAAGATTATATTCCATTATAGGCCATCATAGAATATTGAGTAGAGGTCCCTGCGCTGTACACTACATCCTTGCTGCTTATCTGGTTTATGTATAACAGTGTGGGTGTGTTAATCTGGCCCTCTCCCATCCATCTCCCCCTGGACCCTAAGTCTGCTTTCTACAGGCATCACACGTGGCGTGTGACTGCAGATGGGGACGATCCAGCCCACCCCCTCTCTGGCAGGTGCTCCTTCCGCCACTCATCAGACCATTTCTGTTTTATCACAAGAGCTCTTCCCACCCTGTGGTCCCTTGTGCTTTCAGGATAAAGACACAGCCCCTTCCTTCAGCCTCCAGAGCCATGCACGGCTGGACTTTCTAGGCTCATCCCAGCCTTTTGACATTGCTGGTCTTCAAGAGCACACGCCTTTTATTTGGCTTCTCAAGACTCTTCTCTCTCCCCCAAACTGCTCTCCCCTCCCTTCTGCCTAGATAACACCCTCCCATCCTTCCACTCCCAGCGAAAACACCATTGAGGCTTCCCTGACCTCTCCTGGCCCAGTCAGTTCTCCCCGGCACAGGCCCTCTGCCTTCACGGCCTTCACCCCTGACCAGAGCTACAGTTGGTCTGTGGTCATTTCATCCATGTCCCTTCAGGAGACAGAAGCTCCCCGCAGGCTGGAATCTGTCTTGCTCACCTCCCTTCCCCAGATCAAGTGGGGGAGGAGGAGAAGCTGAACACAGAGTGGATGTGGCTTTTTGGCTCTAGGTCAGGAAATCTGGCTTGTCATCTGGTCCATGAGACCCTGGGTAACTCAGGCATTGCTCTGTGCCCCAGTTTTCTCATCTGTGAAAGGCGGCCAGGCAATATACACCTGCATAGGCTTGTCACGAGGCTGGCAAAGATCTCAGAGGTGAAAACGTGGTTTGCACAGAACCAAGGGCTTCATGGGCCAAGCTGATTATCATAGCAGCTGGCTTGGTTTCGTCTTTGCCCCACAGTGAGAAAAGTCCTGATTCATAAAGAGACGTGTACCTGTATCTTTCCACGTGGGATGCACTCTTTGCTGTCTGCTCTTGGAAGGTTAAGAGCACACATCTCCCCAGGGGGTTCCCTTAGGAAAGACCCCAGAAACCAAGGCTGGCACACCTGCAGAGCTGCCCCCGAGCCATTGGCTGACTGTCCCTGCCTGGGCCCCGACCACAACGCTGACTGGAGCCGGACAGCTTTGGACGGGTCCCCTTCACACAGGTGTGCCGGGGCTGCCTTGCCCACCTGCTGAAATGTAAATCTTTCCAAGCCTGGGGGGCAGGCCAGCCGAGCACGCCTTTCAACCACCATGTGACATGTGACCTGCCACCTTGCCCATGTGGCCCTGGGGGCTCTCTTGGCAGTGTGCATGGAGTTCTCAAATCCTTCATGTGGGATGGCGAGGTCAGAGTTTGTCTCCAACTCCATCCTAAGGGAGGGAGTCTTAAGCCTTGCCCGAGCCTTAGCAGTCTGCGAGGCCACTAAGGGGGGTTCCCCTTGCAGATGACACAGGAGGTCACACCGTCTTAATATAGCCGCAGCGAAGGCTCATTTATCTAACAGCCACATCGGCTGGCTCTGAGCACAGGAAGTGACCCAGCTCGAAGAAGCCGGAAGCGCTCCTTGTCCTGACCTCAGCGGTAACAGAATATTCTCCTTATCGGTCATCTGCTTGGATCAGCCTCGCCTCTGTGAGCAGGACACACTGAGCAGTGCTTTCCAGGAAAACGCTCCTCGTTCCGTTGGTGCACAAAGTCTGGGGGTTCCCATCCAGGAGGCCGCCGTGTCTCTGGGACGGAAGCCGTGTGTGATACACTCATGTGGTTTTCCTGGGCCTGCCCAAGGTCAGCCTGGAAGCAGGAGGCTGAGGGGAAGCTGCGGCATGGAGAGACTGGTCTCAGGTCGCCAGCTCCTGTCCCTGTTGGGGAGCTGGCTTGGCTGGGGGGTCCCGGGTGGTCATGCCGCTTCCCTGGCCCCCGGTTTCCGGGTGACTACATGCAAGAGAATTGGCTTGGTGGGCTCTTCAGTCCTTTTGGATCTGAATTTCATACACCTGGAGCCACTTCTGGATTTCTGATTCCGGGATCTGGGTTGTTTAACCTCCAGAGACTCAGCACCATGGCTCAACAAACACCCTGTGTATAAGACTCTATTAGGCAAATAATTCATGACAAAAAGAAACCATCACATCCATCCCCCAAGGCCAACCAGGCAGGCTGGGGTCGAAGTGGCACTCAGGTGTCTATAAAGTCTTGAAGGAAGATGAGTCCATATTCCTAACTGAGCTCCCAGATGTGGTTCTGGTATCGTCTTTAAGATGGCTCCAACACAATCATTCTCAACAGGGTCAAGAAATAGACTTCTTGGCTTCTGCTCTGACCAGGACCAGACAAACACTATCCAAGGAAAGACGCAGATGACGGAAGCCAAGCGGCTTCTCAAATCCCAAGCATAGCACATTCTGGATGGAACACGGCCATAGGGGAGAAAATGCTTTCTTTTTAAAAAGGATTTTTCCCTTGTCTTTCTTTTTCTGAGCCTAGATTTTAGGAAACTGTTATCTGTGGCCTCATGGCAAAGCCACGGCCATGCTACCCATGGTAAAGCTTTAGAAATTGACCTGGAACCGTGTGACTTCAAGAGGCACCATGGATGGGCTTCCCTGGTGGCTCGGAGGTACTCAGGGGGGCACAAGTGTGATGTCTGGTCCAGGAAGATCCCCTATGCCGCCAGACAAGCAAGCCCATGTGCCACAGCTTCTGAGCCCGTGCACCAAAACTACTGAAGCCTGCATGCCTAAAGCTCTGCAATAGGATAAACCACTGCCACGAGAAGCCCGCACACACTGTAACAGACAGCTCTCACCACAGCTGGAGAGAGCCTGCACACAGCCACAAAGACCCAGCGCAACCAAAACAAACAAAAGTCATCGTGGAAGCTGATTCATCAGGTCAGACTCTCTGTCATTCCTAAGGTTACTTTGAAAAGACTGTGGTTCTGAGTTCTGGTGCACAGGAGACTCATGTGGACCTTTGGAAGCAACAACTCACCCTGAAGCCTCGGTTGTATATCAGAGTCTTTGGGAGGTAAGGGCTTGGTGGGGAGGAGGAGAGACACACGTGGAAGACTACCGCTGCACCCGGGGGAGGGCATCTGTATTGAATCAGCCCCCAGGCAATTCCAATGTAAGCTAGAGTCTGAGAACCACGGATCTAGCCTAAGGAAAGAATGGGAACGTGCCCCCGCGTGTTCACTCCTCAGCATTATCCATAATCTGGTTAGGCTTCTCTTGTCCGAGCAATCCCTCATTTACTAAAATTTGATGCAGAGATTTTAAAAGATATGTTTTAAAATACTTAAAGAATGAAGTAACAAGTGAAAATGCATATGTTGTGATTTTTAATTAAAATTTAGGATAAATATAAATGTATATTGGTCATAAAAGGAAAAATGGCTAGAGATTCCACAGGAAGGAAGACTACCAATGTGGTAACAGGGTTATGCCTGGACGTTAGGTGCTTAGATGACCTCCTTCCTAGTTTTCTGAACTTTCCGTTTTCCACGATGCTCATATATTACATGTATAATGGGAAAGGAGGTAAAAAGCCAACAGAGTGGAGCCAAAAGAGTAAGGGACACGTGTCTCATTCAAAGGGGTGAGGTTTTCCGAGGCCCTGGGGACGGCTCACCATCACATGGTTTTGACCCAAGAGCATGCTGACCAGGGGAAGGAAAACGTTCCCTAAGCCCTGGATAGTGGCCATAAAGAGGGTCATTTACAAATGGGGGTCCTGAGGGAGGAGAAATGCCCTGCTGTTGAGACCTAGAAGGCCCTTGAACAGCCAGAAATATCTGGGCTGGTTTCAGAAGTCCATCTGTGTCTGGGACACTGAGGCAAAAAGCAGGTTTTTGTGGGGTCAGTGGTCTTGGTGGAGACAGACCTGTTCTTGTGAACTGGAGACCCACTCCTAGCTTCAGCACTGGACACAGCTAATTTTGAGCATTCCACCCCATCCCCCTCAAACTCAGCTCACCTAGGGAGCCCAGGTGCCCTGCCCCCCAGCCCAGAGGGTGCTGGAGACCAGACTGTGTGCCCAGAAAGTCCCTAACGCACTCTGCCCCCCACCCCCCACCCCAGATCCGGTTAGCCCTGGGATCCATACCTGCTTGCCTCGTTTCCCTGGTCTGCCTGTGGGCCCCCGGTGGCCGGCAAGCCCAGGCTCGCCCTTCGGCCCCATTTCTCCCTGGAAAGAAGAAAGAGAAGCAAGAGAGGGGTGGGGCTCGAGGCTCTGGCAGAGCTCCAGGTCAATCCGCCCCCTGCACGGGCCATCTCCTCCGTCACTCTATTCTAGGCAGGCTGCTTCAGGAGGTTGGGGGAGCGATAGGGGATAGGGTCGTGTGAGAGGGAAAGAGGTTCTTCGAGGAAGAGGAAGGGAAGGAGCAGGTTACCCAGGTGGGGGTATCATCTGAGAGACTCGGAGGCTGGGCAGCACACCGTTTGGTTCCCAAGTACCTGGCCCCCAAGCAGCCAGAGTGGGAGGTACCTGCGTTTGAGTCCCCTGTGTCTGTGCCTGGGACACGGTCGGGGAAAATGCTCTTTCTTAGTTGAAACTTTATGTTGTGTTTTTAGCATAAATTCAAATATCTGGGGTTTTTGAGTAATCGGACACAGTTCTGACGGCTGTCATCTTTGGGAAGCTTCGGCCACGTTAGCTGCATCCCCGTGCTATATGTGCTTAGTCGCTCAGTCATGGCCGACTCTGTGTGACCACATGGACTGTAGCCCACCAGGCTCCTCTCTACATGGGATTCTCCAGCCAAGAATACTGGGATGGGTAGCCCCTAACCCTAACCCTAATCCCACGCCAATACTTTGGCCACCTGATGCTAAAAACTGACTCATTGGAAAAGACCCTGATGCCGGGAAAGATTGAAGGCGAGAAGAGAAGGGGACGACAGAGGATGAGATGGTTGGATGGCATCACCGACTCAATGGACACGAGTCTGGGTACAGTCTGGTAGTCGGTGATGGACAGGGAGGCCTGGCGTGCTGCCGTCCATGGGGTCGCAGAGTTGGACACGACTGAGCGACTGAACTGAACTGAACTGAACTGAGCCATTGCGTTTCCCAATATACATTCCTATTCTTCAGCAAAAATCTGGTTGGCATTCCACCTCACTTCCATTTGATTCGGAGAGAAACACTTTGTGGGACAGATGTTCCAGACACGTGTTCAGATTCTTAATACAATTATTATAAACGGCATGGAAAGCAACCTAAGCCATGTGTGTGTGCCAAGTCGCATCAGTCATGTCCAATTCTGTGTGACCCCATGGACTGTAGCCCACCAGGCTCCCCTGTCCATAGTTCTCCAGGCAAGAACAGTGGAGTGGGTAGCTGTTCCCTTCTCCTGAATGTAAGCCATATTCCCAATTAAAAAGCAAATGCACCAACTGCAGAATTCGAGAGTTTAGGGTCAGCCTTTTGTAAAACTGGTCTCTGCATCTCAGGCCATCCCCATCCTTCCCTGTGTTCTTCTAGGATTCCAGGCCCACCTGTGGCTTCTTTGGCTCATGAACCCACAGGGCAGCCTTCTTACCCCCAGGAAACTCTGCACACCCCAGAAGGTACCACACAAACTAAGTTTCGCACCAGCAGCCATGAAAATTTCTGCTCGGCAGCAGCCAGTGCCTGAGAAGAGCTTCCCTAACCACTTAGACGATGGTAAACACCCAGACAACTTCTCCCAGGGACGCCAGAGGAGGTACAACACAATGGAAAATTCCAGGGAACACCAGTTCACAGTGAGGATCAAGCATAGAGCTCTGAAATTACCTGCTGGTTCAGCCAGTGTAATGAATCTGTCAAGCTACCAACATCCTGCTTCACCAAGAACTGTCCTTAAACCTATGATTTCTTTCCCATCCGTCATGCTCTTCAGCCTGCTTGGATAGGGTGGATTCTCTGCGACTATGGAGATGTTTGCACAATTTTCTTTGGCTGTTTAGAGGAGGCTGAGAGATGCCTTGCTTGTCTGGGAGAAAACAGTAGCATAAATAGCATAATTTTTTGGAAAAGATTGTCTGAAGGAAGTGTGGTCCTTCTCCTCACCAGTTGGAAGCAGCCAGTAATATCTTGATTTAATTTCTCTCTGAAGACCTAATTATGGTCATCACATTACCTCTGTCTTAAACAGGCTGCATGGGAGGGAGGGAGAACTCTCTATGGAAAGTCTAGCAAATGGAACAGAAAGCAGAGATGCTGTCATATTTAATTTTACAGCAGTGTATTGCTCTCTGATACACAGAATGAAAACCTAGACTAAGTATTTTAAAATAAAATTGTTTTTCTCTGTAACATTCCCTTTCATTTGCTTATATAATTAATCTCTTTTCAACCCAACACTCTATGTAGGTAGCAGAAACAGAGCTTTTGACAGCTTTGGGCAGTGATAAATGATAATAATTTCAGATGACTGAAATAATTTAAATACAATCTACCAGTGGGAGAAAGATATAATTTGTTCTTTCAAACATGGAAAATAAAATTTTAAGCTGAACTTGAAAACAATTTAGAATTCTAAGAAAGCATCCCACTTGCCTGTTGGAAGAATATCATGCCCTGAGGCTTAGGCAAAAATAAGTTTCCAATGTTAATGCCTTAACAACATGCCAAGGACCCACCATTGCAATGGTGATTGTCCTAAGTGGTCGTTTAAGCACCCTTTCTCTTTATTGTCTGACACTCCCCTCACCTTCACACCTGAGTTCTTTTCCCCAGACCCTAACCTTAAATATAAGTTAAAAAAAAGCTGTCAGTCAGTTGCCACTTTCACAGTTTTTAATATTTCTGACACCACTCTGTTATTCAATGAATACTTTTTCTTTAAGTCAACCAAACAAACTCCTTTTTATTAAGCCTTGTCCTAGCAAGATATCCATGAAATCCTACTAAGGACTTAAATAAATATTACATTTAACTGTCAAATAAAAAACATGTTCGCTGTCTCCTGCTAAAACAACTCTGCATTCCTCTGGCAGTGCCTGTCCCCTTCTGAAGGAGTGCTGAGCTGGGTGCCATCAGAAGTGGCCTTGAACCCTCATCAGGGCCCCTGGCCGCTGCAGCTCCAGTCTGAGTCCTGGGGCCCAAAGCTTTCTGCTTTTGAACCGTCTGATAGGCCCCTGACAGACAGGAGACACAGAGAAGCCATCTCTCTTCTCAGGTAGGGAGTCCCTTCCTCCTCTGAGTCGGAGGGAGGTCTCACCAATACGTTTGGCAATTTGCTCCCCTTTCAAACAGGAACTTTCCACAAAGAAACTCACTTATTGGGCCTGATGGAAGAAAGGTGGACCTCTTTTTGCTGTGCTTGGAGGATCTAACTTGTTACTGAAGGCTATTTTTACTACTTCTGAGTACTTACTTTCTGCCCCAACATTCCAGGAAATCCTGGGAAACCCTGTGAAGAGAAAAACAAAACATAATGACTGCTTCTGAAATGATGGCTTCCCTGGTGGCTCAGAGGGTAAAGCGTCTGCCCGCAATGCGGGAGACCCGGGTTCGATCCCTGGATCCGGAAGATCTCCTGGAGAAGGAAATGGCAACCCACTCCCGTACTCTTGCCTGGAGAATCCCACGGACGGAGGAGCCTGGTAGGCTACGGTCCATGGGGTCGCAAAGAGTCGGACACGACTGAGCGACTTCACTTCTGAAATGATGCTTGAAAAGGCCAAGGAAGAACTCGGTCAGCCATTTTCAAGATAAGGCCGCAGCAGTCAGCCAACCAACCAGTCAGTCATCCAGCTAGTCAGGCATCCAGTCACTCAGTCATTCAGCCAGTCAGCCAGTCAGTCAGCCATTCAATCAATCAGACAAGAATTCATTCATTCAGCCAGTCAGCTAGCCAGTCATCCAGTCTGCCATTCCTTCATTCTTTCAGCCAGTCTGCCATTCATTCACTCAGCCAGCCAGCCAGTCAATCAGTCATTCAGTCAGTCAGCAGCCAGTCAGTCAGTCATTCAGTCAGTAAGCAGCCAGTGAGTCAGCCAGCCAGTCAGTCATTCAGTCAGTCAGCCAGCCAGTCAGTCAGTCAAGCATTCAGTAAGTAAGCAGCCAGCCAGTCAGTCAGTCAGAAGCCAGTTAGTCAGCCAGCCAGTCAGTCATTCAGTTAGTAAGCAGCC